>NW_012114488.1:4294269-4323467 GCF_000951035.1 Colobus angolensis palliatus | reverse complement strand
TTTTTTTTTTTTTTTTGAGATGGAGTTTTGTTCTTGTTACCCAGGCCCAGGCTGGAGTGCATTGGCATGGTCTTGGCTCACTGCAATGTCTGCCTCCTCGGTATAAGTGATTATTCTGCCTCAGCCTCCTGAGTAGCTGGGACTACAGGTGTCCGCCACCACGCCCAGCTAATTTTTCTATTTTTAGTAGGGATGGGGTTTCACCATGTTGGACAGGCTGATCTCGAACTCTTGACCTCAGGTGACCCACCCACCTCAGCCTCCCAAAGTGCTGGGATTACAGGCCTGAGCCACCATGTCCAGCCTTGAGAGCATTTTAAACAGCATTTAATTTTCAGTCACATTAATATACCGGATGCAGTTGAGCAGTTATGATCAAGTTTCCATATTTGGAGGCAGTTACCATTTTATTTTGACTGTTGCCTGGCTGATAGCAGTTGTAATTTGTCATTTCTTGCAAAACAGAGCAAAAATCTACATATATTAATATTGGGGGAAATCACATCTTAAAATTGATTGAATATATTCATACACATTATACATATTTCACACATATTATACATATTATACATATTTCATACATATTATAATATGTATGAAAAACAGAGGGTAAATATAACCCTGAGCACACACAAAGCTCTCTCAGGGCAAAGGGAACCTTCCTTGACATCAAGTACTTTGGTCTCACTGCCAAGGCTATCTCAATAGAACTATTTAACTGAAACTTATTATAAAACAGTATAAATTAATTTTTCTGTTGTTGTATTCTTACAAAACTGCTCTTTGAAGTGTTGACTGTCCTTTAATACAGGCAGATAATCTATTTTTCTGGGATATCTTGCATATTCAGATTCTTGTTGCAATCAATTCTAATTGGAAAATTAATTAGTATTCTAGAGTTGACTTTAGTCTATGTTTATTATAGTTATCATGAATCAGTTCTTCAGGGCTTGGTCACCTCTTAGTCCTAATAAATATGGGTCTTTGGTCTTTCGAGTAAAAATACGATCCTAGAACTCAACAAACTAGTTGATGATTTGCCTAAATAGAGCCTGCTCTGATAGAATTTTATTTCTGTGGGAAAAAAGAACTGTGCCTTCCTCATTCACAATGAACACTCCTGCACTAACACGGTGCCAGGCTCAACACATTTCAGGCAAGTAAAGAAATAACCTTACTGCCATTTCAAGATACAGAATTATGGTTACTTAAAAGAAATAACTCCTACTTATTCATCAGAAATATTCTTTTCACATTTCTAAAAGTCCCACTTAAAAAGGTTGCTGGATTAGCAATGTATTTGTTCAGAAATACTGTCTACAGAACGCTCAGTAGTTTGCGTCTTCAAAAATCATCCCAAATGATTCAAAAGCAATATTTAAATTCAAAATGCAATATTTAATATAAAAAGAAAAGAAAAAAATGATTTCAAAAATTTACCTTTCAGGTGTCTTATTACCTACATTTGCTTGGAATAAGACAAGGGATGTAAGAGCAGAGACTTGCAATGCCTTGGAAAACAAATTCCTCCTCTTGCCAGAAAAGCAAAGTGACTAAAGTCCAAAGAAAATTGATGCTGACAGACAGTTTCAAGACAAGGAAGAGTGACTCTTAGCTGCAATGGGAGTTAAAATAAAATAAAATAAAGCAAATAACTAGAAATATTTTTATGATGATAATGATGACATAATGATGTTTTGCCATCACAACTTATGGATAACTCTCTTATGAAAAGCTCCTTTTTTGTAGAGCAACAATGTAGAACCATAAAGAAAAGTAGAAAATAAACTCTTAAAGAATGCACAATTATTTTATATTTATTGCAACTAATTAAAGCAGTAAAAGAAGTAATATTAAATGCATGTAAAATAAGTATCATTAGCAATATTCTGGAAACTTTATCTCATGTGTCCAAAACTGCCATGTAGGAGAGTATTTATCATAACATTTATTATGGCAGGATGGAGTAGGCTACAACTGAGATGTCACTACCAGGAAATTAAATAAGTAAAATGTGTTGCCTCATTGGATGGCATTGCATATAGAGGTCAGATTTAATGACCTTAGAGCAACATGGCTAGAAAGCTTGATTATAGTTAAAAGCTAAAGGTGTGACCATAAAACCTACATTAAACACTATTTACACAAATTAAACACACACACACACACACACACAAACCAACGCTGTATCGTTTTCCAAGATGCATGCATATCTAAGGGCACAAATTACATTAAATTCACTGGCAAATTCACTAACAAAAGTGATGAGAATAGGAGGGGGCCAAGAAATGATGATTAACATATAATAAAACAAAACAAAGGCATTGCTAGATCAATAAAGAACATAGTTAATGAGCTGAGGGTCATAAGTACTTCAAATCTGTGCAACCAAGATAAAATAATAAAAAAATAAGAGCTAAAACCTTCCAAATTGCTTCTAAAATTACCACATCTGTGAAATTTTACAAGATACTGATCACCTGAATGGTTTCACCCTACATATCCAGAGAGCTCCTGTGACAAATAGGGGTTTTGTAGAAATAGTTCATTCATACAGTTGTATTTTGGTTGCTTTTCTTCAGGTTGTACAAAATTGCATTTTTCTAAAAGCTTAACACTTTCATTATACATAGGTTGACATTATATCACGTTCTCAAAAGTGAATCAGACATTTAAGATGTCTTTAATCTAAAACTCCTCTAAACTGTGGGATTTAATTAACCGGTAATTAAATGCCAAATATGAGAACTTTAGGGACTAATGCATTGAAGCTGTATCAGGATGAAAGATGTTTACACTGGACACAAAGATTCTCCCCTGACTGAATGAGACTGGGAATTGCAAGCATGGCAGAGCGAAAGCCCGCTGATAACAAGCTGTTTATTAAAGCATTAGCCTCCCTGAGCTTAAAGAATGTCAAAGGCTCTTCTTACACATCCATGGAAAAATAATTGCAGAGCAAAAAGAATGCTGCTTTGCATTTGTAATAAGAGGCAAAATGTTACTGAACATTAGATATAAATTTATTTCTAAAAATACTTATTTCTAACAGATCTTTTTGAAGGCTTTTTATTGTCAACATTTACCATTATGACCTTCCATTTATTCAGCCTCTCTTCAGCTTATCCGCCTTTTCTCTTTTGCATTGTGAATTTGCTTTTTGGAGTAGCCCTGTTGTCTCATTTTGTCTTGCCTATCATATGTTGCCTTTAACATCAGTAACACGTGGAATTCATAAGTGTATGTTTGCCAAAAGGGGTATGTACCTGGAATATACTTTTAAAGTCCAGATGGCAAGAAGAAGGCAAAATATGTTTTCCTAAGTGATGATAGTGAAAGATAATTTGGAAATCTATGTTGATAAAGTTAAAAAAAAACCCAGATATTAGTTAATATAAGTTTAGCACAGTCTTATATTAAATATGGGGAAACAGAGAGCTACAGGATTTAGGAGAATTATCCAATATTCTATAGCCCACATCAGAGATTAAAATCCAGAAAAACGCCCCCATCCCATCACCCTGGCATAACAAAACATTACATTCTAAAAATAAATTAATAATGGTGGTCTCATTACACTCAGTTTTTAGTGTGGCCAGGACACTATATAATTTGGAGAAAGTGGGTTAGAGTGACAATGCTTGAATTCAAATTCTGGCTTTACTACACACCAGAAATGACTCTTGGCAAATCTCTCTGAGCCTGTTTCTATATTTGCACAAAGATGAAAGCAATCATACCTCTGTCATTGGATTGCTGAGGGGATTAAATGAGACAGTTCACATCAAAACAGTCCCAGGAACACGGAAATACATTTACTATATCGCTTATCCTTAAAATATATTCTTTCATTTACAATATATTTCAATGCCAATCCCTTTGCTAATCATTAACACACACAAAAGGTGCAATCCACATAGTTAAAAAGCATATAGACTCGTCCTGCTGATTGCATGTTTCTTTTATAAATTCAATAATTAGCTCTTGTCTTTCCTTTCATTTTGTCTCATGTATCGTATTTATTAAATTCCATAAACACATCAATAAACTTATCTAGAACATGCTTGAGAATTTCCTAACCTTCTCATTGCCAATTATCTTCCTCTTCTCAAAAAATAATCACTGAAAATCCAAAACTCTAGATAACAGAATATCTTAAATAACTTTATCCTCAAACCCTGAATTCCCAAAATCGTATTTTATATTGAACAACAGTCCAGCAATCCTATTCCCTTAATTCTCAAAATTTGTTCTTTTCATCAGTAACTTTGAAATTCTTGGTTGCTTTCTGCTTCCCTCTATCGTCAGCCCTCGCTCTCTATATGTTAGAATTCCACAGCTAGGCATTTCAAATATATGTTTCAACCACTGTGGTGCTTGTTGAAGGTTTAGTCTGCTTCTGGGAATTATCTTCATTTTAAAAGGCCAACATTTCACATTTTGCCTTTTAACTTTTAAAATAAATAGCTATGAGGTATAAAAGGATCCCTTCATATTTAAAACTACTCACTATTTAAACAATTACCTTTCTAGAAGTTAAACAAAATACAGATGTGTTCCTTTTCCTATAAGAATGAAACATTATACTGTTTGGTTATTTTTAGCACCTAACAACCTAATAAAATTTGCTTTTATGTGAAGGTATTATTGGAAACTCTCAAAAAAGTACGCCATAGTTCTTAATATACTGATCCATTAGCTGACCTTAGGAAACTTAAATATATATTGCAGATTGCTGGACAATAATTTTTCTGGTTTCTAAAGTTGCTATAGTTTAGCTCCAAGTTAAACTTTTGTATTTAACCAGTCACAATATTAAATAAAGAGTAAATGGATAATGAAAAAAGACAATTTATAAATTTTATTAAAGATCACTTTATAAAAGCTACAAAACACACCTAATTTCTAATTTAATCCAAATTCTAAAACTATAGAAATTTAGCACGAGACAAAATGTTTTTTCCAGAAAAGTTGTTAATTTCTAAGCAAACTTTGTTAACACAAATCGCATGTTTTCTGCAGTTAGCATATGTGTGTGTGGGTATAATCAGGACATATTACATCCTAATCTCTAAATATAGCCAGATAATCTTCAGATTCAGAAGCCTGTAGCTTTAAATCGGCACAAGTGTGTTGTGCACAAAGACTAAGCCAGTAGACGCTAATTCACCCAGACAGCTGATCTTGTATTTGAAGAAAATGAGACACAATCAGGGACAGATTGAATTACACTTCTAGAAATGGAAGTAGTGTGAACACGTGTCTCCTCATCCACTATGGGATAGAAAGGTAGATTAAATATCTGGTAATCATGAAAACTTCGAAAGAGCGGATTCTCACCCCAACAGAGCCTGCTGCCATAAATACATAAGATATGAAATAAAATACGGTAATAAACTATGATAAAAGTCAGAAAATTAAATAGGGATAAATGATCCAATGCTGTGAGAATCATCTGATTTGAGCTTTAATTTACGGAAACAAAAATAGAGCTAAGAAGATCCTCCCAGGTTTAAATTAAAGGTCACTAAAATAGTGTTGAATAGTAACAACGAAGGCTATATAAATACGTATACACATACATATATACACACATATATAGTTTGAATTTATATATATTATATATAAACCTCATATATATACATATATAGATATATGCATAAACATATACCAATCTTTTCAGATACACAGACCAATGCAATAGGTCAGACAACCCAGAAATAAAGTCACATACCTACCACTATACGATCTTCAACAAAGTCCACAATAACAAGCAATGAGGAAAGGACTCTATATCTAATAGGTGGTGCTAGGAATAAGCGGCTAGCCATATGCAGTAGATGGAAATTGAATCTCTACCTTTCACCATAAACAAAAATTAACTGAAAATAGATCAAAAAACTACATGTAAGACCTAAAACTATAAAAACTATAGAAGAAAATCTAGGAAATACCATTCTGGATATCGACCTTGGCAAAAAATTTATGGCTACATTTTCAAAAGCAATTGCAACAAAACAAAAATAGATGAGTGGGACCTAGTTAGTCTAAAGAGCTTCTACACAGCAAAAGCAACTATCAATAGAGCAAAGATACAACCTACAGAATGGGAATAAGTCTTCACAAACTATGCATCCAACAAAAGTCTAATATCCAGAACCCGTAAGGAATCTAAAACTTTCAACAAGCAAAAAACAAAATTACCCCCAAAGATATGAACAGGCACTTCTTTAAACAAGACATACATGCAGCCAACGAATATATAAAAATATGCTCAACATCACTAATCATTAAAGAAATACAAATCAAAACTGCAACGAGATACCACCTTACACCAGTCAAAATGGTTATTATTAAAAAGTCAAAAAACAACAGATGTTGGCGAGGTTGCATAGAAAAGGGAACTTTTATAACATTGTTGGTAGAAATGTACATTTGTTCAGCCACTGCAGAAAACAGATTGGAGATTTCTCAAAGAACTTAAAAGAGAACTACCTTTCTATCCAACAATCCCATTAAGGGCATATACCCTAAAAGAAATTCAATCATTCTACCAAAAAGATACATGCGCTAGTATGTTCACTGTAGCAAAATTCACAACAATAAAGACATGGAATCAACCTGGATGTCCATCAACAGTGGAATGGATTAAGAAAATGTGGTGCAATTACATCATAGGATACTACACATAGCCACAGAAAAACATGAAATCATGTCCTTTGCAGCAACATGGATGCAGCTAGAGGCCATTATCTTAAGTAAATTAATTGATGCAGGAACAGAAAATCGAATACCACATGTTATCAATTATAAATGGGAGCTAAACATTGAGTACACATGGACAAAAGATCAGAATAATGGACACCGAGGACTATTAGAGGACTATTAGAGGAGGGATGGAAGGAGATGGGGAGGGTTGAAAAACTACCTGTTGGGTACATGCTCGCTGCCTGGGTGACAGAATCATTCATACACCAGACCTCAGTGACACACAATTTACTCATGTAACATACCAGCACATGTACTCCCTAAAACTAAAATAAAAGTTGATTTAAAAATCCACCTTTTAATTTAATAATATATTCATATATTTAAGAAAATGATTAATGTTTAGGAAATATGTTCATGTTCAAGGAACTACCAAATACATAACATTTTGGATGGTTAACATGTTAGTGAATATGATAAAGCACACAAAAATTAGTTAATACTTAAGAAACTATCACTTCTCTGTAACCAAAGGCCAACTGCCACCGCAAAGGGAGGTGATAGAAGACAAAGCTTATTAAAGCAACATTAAAAGAGGACTGAAAAATTTCAAAACTACATTAGCAAGAAGCAGGAAAGGGGGAAGTTTAGTAGGTAGGTGAAAGCAAGAAGAAATATAAAGAGGCTCACATAATTATGAAGTTAATTCCTTAATTTGCTAAATTAAAATATTTAAAATAAAATATTTTAAAATAAGTGGGTTTTAGTGAAAAGAAAGTAGGAACTGGAATAAAGTTTTAGTGAAAGAAAGTAGGAAATGGAAAGTTGTAGGATAAAAGGGAGGCATAAGCGATCCAGAACAAAATTCCTTGCATGGGTCTTGTTGCAAAACAAAAGGGCACTCTGAGAAACTAAATGGCAATTAAACGTTACAATAAATATGTATTACTAAAGGTAGTTGGGGCATGGGATTGTTCAATCGTCAAGTCTTTACAGCAGCTCAAGCTTTGAACTCTTTTATCATCATAAAGCACTTGGGAATTATTTATCCCAAACTTATAAAAATAAACCATACATGTATTGACAGAAGTACCTATCTCTCCTCTGAGTGGTGAGAATATTAGGACCACTAAAATCGACATTCTTCTCTTACAACTTTTTCTTTTCTTTCTCTATTCATCCACAATAAAGCCTCAGCCCTGCTTCAATTACTTCTCTTCTCACCATCTACGTCTAAACAGATGGATGTACAGGAATGAAAACATCCAGCCACCACTTCAAATTTAATAACATAAATTCCACAGGCCGTCCATGCCACCTGGTAACTCTACTGCACTGTCTTTGTCAAGAAACTATCCTGCAACTAAACCAAATCTTCTCCTCATTCCTGCAGCTTTCTCTTCCTTTCTTATGGCCCACTGCCTTGTTCCGTGTTCCACTGACAAAGCAGAAACAATCATGAGAACTTCTTTCTCTCACCACCACCAGATCTGCCACCTCCTGACCCCCTTATCAAACCCCCTGCCTCCTTCCTACTAACATGTGACCTCTATTGTCCCACCCAGGCAAGATTTCTTCCATGGTGCACAGGATCCCATCCATTCTCATCCACTCAGCACCTCAATAAATTCCTGCCTCTCTTTCATTATCAGCTTTTTTTCTCTCTTTTCTTAATCACTCATCAACCCAAAAATACAAGGAAATAGTATCCCATGTCTAAAATGAACAAACTAATAAGCCTCCCTTCATCCACATTTACCACCAAATGTTTCCTAATTATGTCATCCTCTTAAAGGTCACACTCAAGCATTCCTACACGCACTGGCACTGTCTCCACCTTCTCCAGTCTCACTCAAGATTCTCCCATTAGGTTGTTGCCTTCCCCACTCCACCAAAATGTTCCTGACAATCACCCGCCATTTTCAAATTCAGAGATAAATTCTCAGTGCTCACTTTACCCACCCCACTGGAAACAATAACACAGTTGATGGTTTTCTTTCAACTTTCCGTTTGTTGAAATGCCCTCTTAACTTGATTTTCCCTGAGAAATCTCTCCTGCTTTTCATCCAACATTAATGCCTGCTTCTTCTCTCTGTGTTTTTCCTTTACTGACATTTTTCTCGTGCTGTCATTTATTGTTAGAAAGCTCAAGGGCTCAGCTTTCTATCTGCACTCTCTTCTTAAGTGATCCAATCCAGCCCTTCTAAGTAATCCTCTTTAGTATAGTGTATAGATTATATCTACAGTTAGCTAGGAAACACATCTCTCCAGCCCAAGCCCTGTACCACTCTTGATCTCCAAACTGGTATATTCTGATTTCTACATGATACTTCCACATGAATAACTAAAAGGCAAGTCAAATTTATGTCTGGAAACAAAATTATTGACCCAATTCCCCACAACCAACCCTCCCTTCAGTGTTCTGCATCTTAATAAAGGACACCACTATTTACTCAGTTGCTCAAGTCAGACACCTTGGGGTCACTCATGACTTTCTCTCAAATGGCAGTTCATGTATCAGCAAATTCTGCTGGCTTCAGTGACAGGTAGATAGCTAGCTAGCTAGCTAGATAGATAGACGAATAGGCAGGCAGGCAGGCAGACAGGTAGGTAGCTAGAAGACAGACAGATAGGTAGGTAGATAGATAGATAGATAGACAGATGCAGACGGATAGGCAGGCAGGCAGGCAGACAGGTAGGTAGATAGACAGATAGGTAGGTAGGTAGGTAGGTAGGTAGATAGATAGGCAGACATAGATAGATAGATAGATAGATAGATAGATAGATAGATAGATAGATAGATAGATAGATAGATAATAGATAGATACACAGATACATAGATAGATAGATTTGAACAATTCTTACCTCCTCCATTACTACCATCCCGAAGCAAGCTTCCAACATTTTCCCTGTAGACTGTTAACTTGTTTCCAATAGCACATTTTAAGAGCAATTAATATATTCTTTTAAAGGTACATCCCATGATGTTATCACTCTATTCACAACATTCTATGGCTTCCTATCATGATCAAAGCACAATTCACAATATTTACTTTGGTGCATGCAGTGATCTGGTGGCTCTGGCTACTTTTTTGACTTCGTCTCTTACCATTAACCCCTTTGCTGACTCTCCTTGTCTACAATGACTTCCTGTTCCTTCCTGTAAACCCCAAGCACAATTTTGCCTTAGGGTGTGTCCTCCCCTCTTAGTCTGGATGGTCTGTATTCCAGATATTTGCACGACTTAGTGTTTTTATTAGAATTCCTGCTCAAGTATCAGGCCATATGAGAGATTTCCCTATCTAGAGAGTCACTGTCAATACTCTCCCAACTCCTTACATTGCTTTATCTTTTCCTCATATTGCTCAATATTGCCTTATATATTTCATGCCAGTTACATGAGAGCAGAAACTCTATTCTAGTCTGATATTTGGTATATACTCAATATATGTTGAATAAGCAAATTTATGGTGTAGCAATCATTACAGCTATAAATTCCTGTATATTTCTAAAGGCTTTACGGACAGCAGAAAAACAATATTTCCTTAAATACTGTGCTTCACTTGATTGTGTAAAATGGCTTTAGTGGCTGTGGTCTCTTAATAACACTAAGTTTGATTGAAGAGCCATGTCAAGCAATTTGGGCTTTTAGTTATGAATCTGAAAACTAAGAATGAAAGACAAGTTGATGAATCATGCCAGTTATAGAAAATCGCTAATTTAATAAGCAACTCATTAGAATTTGCTATGGTGGCTCTGAAGTTTAATGAACAGAAATTTTCCCTCTAATTTTTCTGAAGCAGCGAGATGTCAGTGAACTGAATTGATGCTTTAATAATTGTGATTCTTCTACTTTCTTCTTCATGAGAAATTAGCCCACATATCCTCTCATTTATACTTACTCAATGCTGGATGTACCAGTGTAAGAAATCAGGAATCATGTCGGTTACGACATTAAAATATTATCCAGCACATATTTTGACATCTTGATTTCAGTCCGGGGGTAACTAGCTCATGGTTGTACAGCTATGCACATTCGTAGATGTTTAAAAGGTGTTAGTAAGCTAGTAAAAATAGCAGTAACTGTTGCCAAGACCTATGTTGAGTGTTCAAAACGCTCTCTTTAACTCAGTTTCTTTAACATACTTCTTTTTTATTACCATCTGAAACACCAACTCAATTTAATCATTTTTTGAAATTATAACTAATTCATATATGTATGTTCACTTAATAATGCTCTTTTAAAATCATTCTACTTTTATACACCAAATAAAATTTTGATAGGCTTTTGCAAAAGGCAATATTTTTCTTTCTTGTCAAATTTCAAAGATATCTTATTAATTCATCTTAATTATTATGGCTGAGAAAGGTGTGATTTTCAGAATCATGTACTTTGAAGTCAGATAGAACTGAATTTAACACCAGGTCATTCGGTAGCTGTGACCTTGAACGGTTAACTTAATCTCTCAAAGGCTCACTTTCTCCATCTTTAAAAGGAAAGCGAGCCTCCTACAGAGAACTGCGGTGTAACCCAGATGCATATACTTGTATAAAGTGCTTGACTCACTTTATTAAGTGTTTTTTCCAATGCCATCACCCTTTTTAAGATGCTACTCCCTTCATTATACTCCTCTTTAAACAACAGAAAAAACAAACAACAACAACAAGAAAATGCTTCCTAGGGATAAATTAAATACCAGACATCACAAATATATTGGTAAGCAAGCCAAACTCCCTTCATTCAAAGGCACTATAGGAAGCGATGCAATTATCAGTCAATGTTTTGTTCACTGGTACTAGCTAAAACAAATAAAAAGTCTGATTACTTTTATAAGTTTGAAGTTTACATTTATTAGAAAATGTTGATACTAATGGCCACCAAACCACAGATTTTTTTTTTTTTTTTTTTTGACTGAGTCTCACTCTGTCGCCCAGGCTGGAGTGCAGTGGCCGGATCTCAGCTCACTGCAAGCTCTGCCTCCCGGGTTCACGGTATTCTCCTGCCTCAGCCTCCGAAGTAGCTGGGACTACAGGCGCCCGCCACCTCGCCCGGCTAGTTTTTTTTTTTTTAGTAGAGACGGGGTTTCACCATGTTAGCCAGGATGGTCTCGATCTCCTGACCTCGTGATCCGCCCGTCTCGGCCTCCCAAAGTGCTGGGATTACAGCCTTGAGCCACCGCGCCCGGCCAAACTGCAGATTTTTATTGTTAATTTCAAGGCTGATCTTTTTTCCAGTTCTAAAGTTTAAAACTGTCCAAATGAAGATTACCAGTGCCTAGTAAGGGTTCATTCAATATCACTTTTTAGACCTTATGCACCTCATAACAAAAACAAAAGCAAATTCTAATGATTTAGTTGAATATTTTTGGTGGTCAATATGTAACCTTGGTGGGGAACATGGACTACATAGTGTTTAAGAACAATTAGTATAGGCTTAAAGGATTTTTTTTCTGTTTGTTAACAGGATTATGAACACACACTTTGAAGTTTGACAGTCATTTCTGATTCTGTCTGTATGATACATGGACTATCTATGTGACTATCATCAAATTACTGAATCTTTGTGAGTTTCCATTTCCTTATCTATAAAACGTGTCTTGAACAGTGATAAAAGGTAAAATGCCTGCCACATAATAAAAACAGAGTATTCATGCTTTTCAAACCGTGTCTCTGATGACTCTCTCAATTAATCTCATCATAGTTTTGAAGCAATTTAATAGATTGAAATGTTTCTATTTTTCTAGTGAATTATTATGCATTTGTTTTCCAAATGAATGCTGTGTTTTAGAGCTCTAATTGCCTAAGTGTGCATCCAAGAGTCATTGATGTCTTCAGATTACTTGCACTGATTATGTGAAAATCTAGGAAACAGAGGTTCTGAAATAGAACACAGTAAAAACTTCTTTGGAAAACAATTTTTTTGAATAATTAATTTGGCATAAGGCCAATATTTTTACCCTTTTTATTCAGTACATAGAGCTTTGAGTAAATTGCAATCCATCGTAACTTTCTGAACATGAACCACTATAAAGTCTCTCTTCCTCACCAGTGTTAAGAGTTCTACAAGGGTAGGGATTCATTTATAACTCCTGTTATCCCATAATTATTTGTTGAATGAATAGCTTAGAATCATAATAGAAATAAATAATAGTCTAGAAATACAAAATATAAAAGAAATTTAGTTTTCTTTTATTGGGCACCGTGACTCCCTGCTGAAAAACCCTGTCTTTCCTCCAAAATCTAGATATTTGCCCCCCATGGTCTAATCAGCTTTTAGTCTTCAATGAAATCTTAACTGTAAATTAGCAATATATCATGTATTATCATTTATCCTAAATGAGTTTTGAATTAAAAATAATTAGATGAATCCACATCACATTGCCCTTTTTAAAACCAGAATAAAACAAAATCTAGTTCACTCTCTTTAATCAAAATTCAAACTCACTATTAGGATTCTATTTGACAATTTTTTTTATGTGAAATCTCTATGATGTTTAGAAAAGTCAACATTTCACCGTATGTAATATTCAATTTCACTTAAGGATGCTCTTAAGCTCTATAGGAATTAAATTATTTTCAGTGACTTTATTCTATGCCTTTTTGATTTTAGACACATGTGTAAACCTTTGCCAAGTATTTCAAGAGTTCATCCATTTCATATTCTTAATAGCCAAGTTGAATGGGACATTAGAGTTTATCAAGTCCAGTAATTCTAGGTCGGAATTTAAAGCTCTAACTCTTTAATTATATTCCATAGCCTGAGCCAAGCTGTGGGACTCCCATATCAGAAACCAGGTTGTAGCTAGCAATGGTAGAAGCAAATATACTGATAAATTAAAATGATTTATTTTTATAATACTAACACTAAAGTAGTAAGCATTTTTAAGTTACTTTAAATACAATGTTTAGCAATGGTAATATGACAATTGTATATTTTTACCAGCACGTAACACTCACGTGCTTATTAGAAACAGCTGACGCTTAGTTTGATTCAAATCTCCTCCTAAGTATATGAACAGTTTTATTATAAACGTAAAATAGAGCCAGAAAATTCCTATTATTTAGAAGAAAACTTTTCAGATTAATTACAAAACTTTATGTTGTCATTTAGTCAATTCTTTTTTTAAAGTGAGCTTTTGGTTTGTGTACACATGTATTCAGTTATTAGAAAATTTGATGAACAATGTTAGTAATGGAAAATGTTTTAGAAATAGTTGTAGAACGTGAATAAAATTAAGATTTCCCTAAACAAGAAGAAAGAATAGCAAAACCAGTCTTCAAAATTCCAATCTCAGCTCCAATTACTACTCAGGAATCGATCAGCATAAAAAAAAAAGGACCTAAAATCTACTTCTATAAAAGACTGAACGGTGAGCTAATTCACAAATACTTTTTTGGTAATTTGGTTTTTATCTTAGGAATGAGTGCAACAAAGTTGCTTCTTTGTCTGTTACCATTTCCTTACTTTAAACCATAATAACACTTCTAAAACTCTAGCCATTACACAGCATTTGTTTAAGAGCAAATAAAAACGAACAATTGTTAGAAAGAACAATGAAGAAACTAGTCTATCTGCTTAGCTTTGGACCATGTCTCATTCCTATTGTCATTTTACCTGTGGCAAAATAAATCACAATTAATTTTTGACATAATTGGGTTCAATGTCAGTTTTATTGACTCTAATTTAAAACATATTAACAATAACATGCAATCATTAAAATAATATGAATGGAAAATGGGTACGATACAGGGATCAGGGAATCAAGCACAAATATATGTACTATAATTACCAAAGATGGAGAACAAAAAAGAGATCAGGAAAGCAATGAAAGGAAATGCACAAAATAATATTTGTTATATTATCAAAACCCAAATATCCAAATTTCTACAATGTTTTCTTACCATAATTTCAAGTTAATTTTTCTATAATTTCAAATTTAATTTGTAATTAAATTATATTTTAATTAGATTTTCAATTTTCATTTGACTTTGTCTACAATTTTTAAATTATAAAATATAAACCCCAAAGTAGAATATTTTGCAAAGTATTAATACATTCAAATTCTTCACATTAGATATGCAAATGTGCCTTTTTCATAGAATATTAATTTATGCACAGAAACCTCAAGATAGTAAATATCTATTATTTGTAAAACTATTTTACATGGGCCGGGCGCGGTGGCTCAAGCCTGTAATCCCAGCACTTTGGGAGGCTGAGACGGGCGGATCACGAGGTCAGGAGATTGAGACCATCCTGGCTAACACGGTGAAACCCCGTCTCTACTAAAAAATACAAAAAAACTAGCCGGGCGAGGTGGCGGGCGCCTGTAGTCCCAGCTACTCGGAAGGCTGAGGCAGGAGAATGGCGTGAACCCGGGAGGCGGAACTTGCAGTGAGCTGAGATCCGGCCACTGCACTCCAGCCTGGGCGACAGAGCGAGACTCCGTCTCAAAAAAAAAAAAAAAAAAAAAAAATATTTTACATGAAGAGATTTAATCATTAAAACCAATCCTAGGTGAATATATCTTAAAAACGGGAAGTCACTCCCATATGTTCTCTTTGTTTTTTATCATTTGGATATTTTTGACCTACTTTTTAACCCACAGCAATAAACATTCAGATACAGACATTTGCCATTTATTGCTGATTATTTTGTGTATACAATATCTGAGATTTTTGACATGCCTGAGCCTGTGCCTGACCAACTTGGAAAGGGCTCTCAAGAATCAAACAGAAAACTCATTTTGTCAATGAATTTGAAAAGAATACACACACCATACAACATCATAAATCCAAGTATTTACAAATATAATAGTTTTTAAAAAGTATGTTAGCTTTTTATCATAATAGAATAATATAGGGTTTTTTAAATGGAACAAGATTCTATAAGATATGGCTTCAATAAGAATACATTTGGAAGGATGTTTTATTCATACGTGTGTGTGTGTGTATTCAGCTTTATAATCCTATTATATTTTTTCACATGTAACATTCAAATTCTTCCTACTTGGGACCTTGTAACTGCTTACAAGAGAACCTGTTAGACAAGTTCCTAAAAAAAGAAATTTGATACCCAGAATTTTGTTCATCTTGACCCAATTTATAAGTCCTTAGTTGTGTGAAAATTCTCTCATTCAGCAGATTTAAAGGCCAAATATTTCAACGAAATTACGGTTAACTGTACAGAAGAAAAATTTGAATTCTATCCCTTTCCCCTTTTCTGTGCTCTTACCATAGAAGAAAAGTATTTTGTCATGATCTAAAAGCATCTTACTAAAAAGCATAGTGATCTATTGCCAATCAGCAGCAGAGATCATCTGTTCACCAACGTGAACTCATCTAGCTTGTATCAAATTCTCAGATAACGAATTTGATCTTCATGAAATGTTGAATGTCTTGAATTTGTAACTAACCCCTCCAATCCAGAGAAAGCTGCATGCCCCACCTCATTACTTCAGCTTAAATAATTTATTATAAATGAAATGCCTATTTTGTTTAATGTCACAACAAACATTTCATTTAGTCATTTACTGAAAGCTCAATTATTCTTAAGGTATGAATGGAAGGAGGAAGAAGAGGAGGGACTAAAACCAGCTGTTGGAGGAGATATCAACCTTCTCAATTGTGCAGACTTCAGTCAATAGGTTTGCTAATTCGCTTGTTACTGCGTAAGCAGGAATGCAAAGATAAAGCACTGTTAAAATAAATTTTCACAGTGATTTTAAAAATTAAATTCAAAATGGCATAGCAAATAATTTCACTAATCAAGGCCCAATTTTGCAAAATGAAAAAAAGAAAAAAAGACTAACCATTTGAAACTAGATCTTGGTGAAGTTGAAATCGCAATGCTAGAACCATCCATTCTGATACGTTGCAAGAGGAGTATATGGGGCTACATTTGCATGTTTGAATGTAACTAACATTTATTGATGCCTTACTATGTGAGGAACTTTACCATGAGTATCTGTTGCAATCTACACTATACTTTTATGAAGTAGGGACTCTCCTTATTTTATAAATGGACAAGTAATGGTCTTCATATTATGTACTTGTTGAAGTCTGTACAGCAAAATAGTAGACAAACTAAGACACAAGCCAGGTGCCAGGCACATGAGTCACTCTAGAAGTCCACTCAGCTTCCTTTTGTCACAAGTCAGGGAGCAATTCTCAAACATGAGGAAATTTCTTAAGCATAAATTAATGGGCCAGGGGCGGTGGCTCACGCCTGTAATCCCAGCACTTTGGGAGACTGAGGCAGGCGGATCATGAGGTCAGGAGACCGAGACCATCCTGGCTAACACGGTGAAACTCCATCGCTACTAAAAATACAAAAGATTAGCCGGGCTTGGTGGCGGGCACCTGTAGTCCCAGCTACTCGGGAGGCTGAGGCAGGAGAATGGCACCCAGGAGGCGGAGCTTGCAGTGAGCCTAGATCACACCACTGCACTCCAGCCTGGGCAGCACAGTGAGACTCTGACTCGAAAAAAAAAAAAAAAAAGAATAATTTAATGGTTCCTATTTTCAGACTTGATCTTAGAATTCAATGGGGCAATTAAAACTTATTTTCTCCGAAGTTCTTCAAGTGATTCTGAGAAACCAATCCTTGGCCTATGATTAACAATTTAGAAATTCCAGACTTAAAGTTTTTCACTGTCTACATGAGTTAATAAATTATTTTGTTAGTATAATAATTATATGCCCTGTCGTATTTGTGCATTCATTATTTATGAGAAAATGTCTTTCAAATAAGAATATACAAATAAGATATTTTTAGGACATGTAATTTATATCAAAAAGAACTATTTTTGAAACACTTCAAAATAACCTACTTTTATACAACCAAAAAAATACTAATTGTAAGTAATCCTTACCAACTTTTAAATATAAAATAGTACTTTTACCAGCAACATAATTTTTTTTAAACAAATTTTTGAAAAATGTCATGCGGAATTTTCATTAATTCAGAGATGTTTTGTAAAACATACTCAAAACAAAGATCCAACACACACTGAAAAGAAGTTTGTAAACTAAGCAGTAGTCACGATAATTTCAGAAGAAATCAAGTGAGAGGATGGACAAAGATATCTTCACTAGCATTGTTTTCATAGGATATATGACATATATACCCTTTTAATGACAATAAAAGATAAAATGGTCAAATTAATTAAGATGGAAAAGCTTATGCTTATTCATGAAGTCCACAATTACTTGTTAAGTATGCCTGACACAGCACCAGAAATAGTAGGCATACTGAGGAACTCACTATGGACTTAATGGATAAATGTTAATTTAATAAAAATTACGTACAAATGTATCACGATTGTGAAAGTTATTTTTTCTTAAATTCAATTCTCTATCTTAACTATGTTCAGCACAAACTTTCATTGACATTAACAATGTACATATGTCAGCCAGGGGCTGTGTCTCACACCTGTAATCCCAGCACTTTGCGGAGCTGAGGCAGGCAGATCACTTGAGGTCAGGAGGTTGAGACCAGCCTGGCCAACATGGTAAAATCTCTTCTCTACTAAAAATACAAAAGAAAAAAAAAAATCAGTCCGGCGTGATGGTGCATGCGTGTAGTCCCAGCTACAGTGGAGACTGAGGCAGGAGAATTGCTTGAATCCAGGAGGCAGAATTTGCAGTGAGCCAAGATTGCACCACTATATTCCAACCCAGGAGATAGAGCGAGACTCTATAAAAAAAATACCAAAACTAAAAATATAAAATAAAAAATAAAAAAGCACATATGTCGCCTCTCATATGAAAAAAATGCTAGTGGAAAAGGACAGGAATACATGTAATAAGTCATATTTATCAAGTAGCATTAGTGTTAATTGTCCTTTTTTGTGCTGACTTCATGTACTAAAACAAAAAGTGTACATAGCAACACTAATCTACTTTGCTTGGTACGTTCTGATAGGAGATGGACAAGAAACTAGACATTCATTGAAGACATTTCTGTTTGTTTGTTTGTTTGTTTTCTCGCTTATTTGAAAGCCAATAGACTGAGGCAACTCCAGCCTCCCAGGTTCCTACATAGGCAAACCAAAATCCAACTCAGTGCAAACATTCACACCCTACGAAATCAGAACTAAAGCTTAACCATGCCAGGTGTGGTGGTTCATGCCTGTAATCCCAGCACTTTGGGAGGTTGAGGTGGGTGGATCACCTGAGGTCAGGAGTTCAAGACCAGCCTGGCCAACATGGTAAAACCTCATCTCCACTAAAAGAAAAACTAAAACTTAGCCAATCAGAAACTTCCACAATTAACCCCTAACTAGAAACTTTAAGACTATCATTCCACTTTCATTGAGTATTTTCATGGACTTGCTTTTGAGAATACCTTATAAAAGTGTTTCCCCTCTCCCTCCTTCATTGCCATCCTGAACCCCTTGCAGGCTGGCGCTGCCTGGTTGATGAAATGCTATCTACTCAAGTAAACATCTCAGAATTCTAATTACCTTTAAATACTCTATTCTTTCAGTTAAACCTCATGGCAACCATTTTTATTGAGGCATCGTTAGAGTCATTTGGTTCATTCCCAAGCTGTTTATAAAGAGAGATATCTGCAATATGTAAGGCTACTCAGGACTGCCGTTAACCGGTTGTAGGGCAGTCATGTAGTGAATTTTAAAAGTGCTTCATTTGGGCAAAATTATTAGCAAAGTAATTTCTTTTGAGGGGAGACAAATGGTATCTCTGAGATGGAAGCAAATCCCTTATCACGTGACTTGACAAGGGAAGCAGCTCTTGGATTCCAGCCTCAACTCACCCACTTAGCATGGGTGCCTTTGAGGCAGTGCACAACCATACAACGATGTAATGTAGCCCTGAGAATAGTTTTATTTTCCTGGTTATTTACTGCATTGCTAACTCAGACTCAACATCTCTTCCTGTAAATGCTAGTAACCCTGTTTAAATTTGGTCTTATTTTTTCTTGTTTTTTAATGTGAATGAGTCACTGGGTTTTCTACTGTGTTGCAAATAGACCAGGACACATTTTTGAATTACCACTTGGTAATTCCAAAATGTGACCTGGTTTTTAAAAAATAAACCAATTAGGAGATTGAGCAGGAGTGCCAAGACGCAAAACATGTTCTCCTCAAGACTAGGACATCCAGGTGACAAATGTATTCATTTCCTAAACTACAGTGTAGGCCCCTAGTCGCTCGTTTTTACTAAAAAGTAATTAACTAAGCACAATATAACAGTTCTAAGTCTATTTAAAAAGTTTCTTGGGAATTTAAATAAATTAGCTATGATTAGAACTAATGACATCTCTAAGTGTACCAAGTTCAATTGCAAAAGTTGTTCAGATAACATGCATAGTAATTTGTATAAATAATCTGGAGGAAATAAAATGCATGTCCAAGTGTATCAAAGTTAGACAAATTAAAATTCAAAAACGTCAACATTGCAAAGTGACTTACATTTTCAGATATTTTCATCCACTATTTAAAGTAAAATGTTATAATGTTACATAACAATCACTATTACTATAATTTGTCACTATTATAATTTGAGGAGAAGTCCCAGACAAAAGTAGAAGGGAAAAAAGTATAAAATCAGGAGGAGGGAAATAAATTATGGAGCTAGGAAACTCAAAATGTCAAAATACTGGGCTAAAACTGACCAACTGACTCACACTTTAAAGTGCATGTGATGCTAAATGCAAATGAGAGTTGTACTAATCTGCTAGACTATTGTTGTGATTACAAAGAACTGTGATTAATGATATACTTTGGAGAATAGAATCAACCAGGAAATAAAACAAAAGAAGAAAAATCCAACGCTTAAAAACAGTAATAACCCCTGCCGCAAAAAAAAAAAAAAACTAAAGAAGGATAATACAGGATATTTAGAAATTTCAACCCACTGATTCAATATAATTATATTATTTATGTTAATTTGTTATTGTCACTAAGATTTTAAGTGTAATTTTTGGGAAAATTACACTTCAGAGAAAAATTAATCTTCAAGGAGAAATAAAACATTCCTGACTTATGATGGTTCACCGTAAGTTAAGCTAATCACCTTAACTTATGATACTTTTTAATCTTCAAAATTAGTTTATAGAGCGGTGACTCCATTTTAAGTCCAGAAGCATCTGTAAGTTTTTTGTTGCTGTTGTTTCTTGTTTCTTGTTGTTGTTTTTGAGACGGAGTCTCGCTCTGTTACCCAGGCTGGAGTGCAAATGCGCGATCTCAGCTCCCTGCAACCTCTGCCTCCTGGGTTGAAGTGATTCGCCTGCCTCAGCCTCCTGAGACCCTGGGATTACAGGCGCCCACCACCACACCCAGCTAATTTTTTGTATCTTTAGTAAAGACGGGGTTTCACCATATTGGCCAGGCTGGTTTCGAACTCCTGACCTCGCGATCCGCCCGCCTCGGCCTTCCAAAGTGCTTGGATTACAGGCGTGAGCCACCGCGCCCAACCCTGAAATTTTCTTTACCATATGCTGAAGCTTAATTAAACAAACTTTTAAAAGTTTATGGAAGTTAAAAAAGGTAACAGTGCATAGTACAGCTGAAGTGCAATATTGGTTTCAAACTCATAATTACTTCAAGCCAATGATTTAATAACATGATTTATTCTCACACAACATTAACCAACATTTAAAAACTTACATGAATTTCTGAAAAGCAAAATGGCATATTTTTCTTTCAGTGAATAAAATGCCTTCTATCTAGAGCACATTTTCCTAAAACATTGTCCTATTAAACCAGTCAATCTGTCTTGGCCAATAATAATGTCAATTTTTCATGGCACACATATCTTTGTTTTATAGTGTACCTCAGTCTGCAGATGATTAAAGAAAATTTAATATAAAATACCTAGGACAAAACTGTGATCAAAAGATAAGTAAAACATAATCAGGAAAATAAATCCAGAAAAAAACTAGAAAAAATTAATAAAATAAATAAGCAAGTGGTAAGGACCTATATATTTAAGAACAATGGAATTTTTGTGCTTCCTAGCAGAAAAATAGTCAGTTTTCTAATCCTCAGAGTCAGATACTGGAAAACTTACCAGGGCATGCAGAGATTTTTTTGAGTGCTAAGTTTTAAAATTAAATCCATGTGAGATTTTATTCTAGAGAAGTGAGAGATGGATAAGTGGCAAATTTCCTTACTGATATGATTATTTCAAAGGTTTAACCTTCCAATGGTCTGGTTTTGCCTAAGGATAGCAGTTGAGAGCATGGATTTATTTTTAAAATATATATTCTTCAGTCAGTTTTCAAAAACAAAACAAAAAGGGAAAAGAACAGTTGTCTACGTTGTATATTCAAGGAAGTCTGAAAAATATGTAATTTGACCTTAAAAGGTCTGAAGAGGCTAGTTTGAGCTTTTGGTTGAGAGTGAATACCTAATAATGGAAATCAAATCATCATAAAATATTTGATTCATCTCAAAAGGTTCACAAAAACCTCCTGCTAATACTGTATGCCAAAAAAACTGCGGAGAAAAAACCCAACACATTAACTCTTCATTTAATGCACACATCAGCTGATGCAAGGGCAAAACCTAGAGGCCAGAAAGTACAAAAAAGAGCTGGCCTAAGCAAAGACTGCGGTATGTAAATTCACAAAGGTATCTGCCCACCTGTCTGTGGCATAAAGGTTGTATATACCATAACTTCAACCTGTAACAAAAAACTAGAGCCCAAGCATGGGTAAGGTTAGACAGATATCCTCCACACACACGTACACATACACACACAAAACACACATACACACACAAAAACAGGTTTCTGTAGAAGACCATGATCAATGGCAGACACATGAGAAAACATGAAAATTATGTCTGATAATTCCTAAGGAAAAGCCTCCTACACTTCAACAACTTAAAAAAGCTCTAGGCAGAACATTTAGGTTAATGTCATCCTGTTTTGTCAGTACCAATAGATATTTGTCAGAAGTAAATATAAATCCATCCTGCAAGTTTATACTTAAAATTGCCTCAAAGAATTCTCACAGAAAAATTCCAGTTTAGAGGAGCTTACAAATTTAAAAACCCCAAAACACATCAGGAAACAAGTTGTCTTCAGTAGGAGTTGGCATGAACACAACGAGTTGGTAGAAATAAAGACGTCAGGACTGGTAAGATAAGAAAAATAGAAAGACAAATAGCTCTAGAATTTATGGCACTCAGTAACACAGCTTCAAAAGCCAAATTAATAAAATTATAGGAGAAAGTCACTAATCTTAGAAATGCTTAGGAAAATACCAGATAGCAAAACTTAAACAAGGCTGATAAAGTGGAACCTAGAAATTACCTTCTTACCTTAGAAAAGTGAAAAGAATGACATAATTCAGCCAAGTATCCAAATTTAGAACTGAATACAAATACAGCAGAGTAAGTGTCATAGTGAAAACAAAAAAAAAAGATACAGTTAAGAACAGAAATTAATGTAGAAAACAATGTTAGACTAGAAGAGAAAAATAGGAGCCCATGACTTATTTCTTGAACACTGAGAACAAAATCATAAACTTCAATTTTTTTCCATGCACACACACACATACACACACACACACACTTAAAACTGTAAACTGTTATGTTTAAAGTGAGATTACACAGTACATTGATCATTAATACTATACAGATATACGTCTCCCAAAACTGCATGCACACTTACTGTTATTTTGGGGAATCCTCAAAACCGAGTTTTGTTTCTCAGACACTGGAATCATAATTTGGATAAAGTCATATTATTTATATATGACACAGAAAACTAAAACATTAATTGCTTTTGAGTTTTCTTATACTCTAAATCCGAAATTCTATTTGCAACAGAAAAATTAAAACTAAGCCCATCTGATGCTTCTTGCTGCACACGGTTTCGCAACTCATCATTAGGAAAAAGCATAGATAATACTTGTATTAAGTATTAGAAACTTGTATTAAGTACATAGAAACTTGTATTAAGTTTCTAAATGCATAGTTCATTGAGAATAACCAAGCATTGTATTTTTGATGTTTTACCTTTGATTTCATTCACCTTGTGGCACTAAGATGGCAAGCAGGGTGCATTTTATGATCATCCCACTTTGTGATACTCCTACGTTTATAGCTCATGCTATATAAATTTTCTATAAAGGCTACTTCCTCTAATGCTACATGAGTTTCAAAATGTCCGTCTAATACAAGTACAATCATATTTCATCTTATGTGATGATTTTCTCACTCATGGAATAAGGGACAAAAAAAGCATGAAAGGTATGTAGTGAAATCCACTGAGAAACTACATTTTTGAATAATGCTAGAACAATTCCTTTTTTATGAATTTCATGATTTATAAAGTTGCCATTGAAACACAATAGTGTGAAAAAGGAACTATGACAATTAGATTACTCGATATTCTTTTGTATCATTTAGAAAAATTTTTGTAGATAAATAACAAAGCTTAGTATGAAACATTCAATGCCATCAGTAATTATTTTATATTTGTTAATATTTAAGTAAATGATTGTAGAGTAAAAACAACTTGTAGGAAATACATGCTTTCTTTCTTATGTTAAGGTACAATACTTGGAAGCTGTAAGTAAAACAGATGCTTCCTTTACTTTCTGAAACTTACTATAAATCACTTGCAGTAATATGCAGCCTTGCTTAAAATCAACATTAAAATATAGACAATTTCTACTTTTCAAAGAAAGGCAGCATCACAAAATCTTTTTGCATCAGAAAGAATTGAAGAATAGTCTGGAAGGCGCTGCGGTGGCTCACACCTGCAATCCCAGCACTTTGGGAGGCCGAGGCGGACGGATCATGAGGTCAGGAGTTCGAGACCATCCTGGCTAACATGATGAAACCCCGTCTCTCCTAAAAAAAAAAACGCAAAAAATTAGCCGGGCGTGGTGGCGGGCACCTGTCGTCCCAGCTACTCGGGAGTCTGAGGCAGGAGAATGGTGTGAATGTGGGAGGCGGAGCTTGCAGTGAGCAGAAATCGCATGACCGCACTCAGGCCTGGGCGACAGAGCAAGACTTCGTCTCAAAAAAAAAAAAAAGAAAAAGAAAAAAGAAAAAAAAAAAAAGGAATGACTCAAGAAGAGGACTGTATTGTCCAGAATGGACAAAAGAGAATCCCCTGTGATGAGAAAGTGGTATGCAATCTGTACAGAGCATGAAGCCATGTGCTCGTAAAAACTATGCTTCATTTAATGCTGTGCTGTGGTAGTCGTTACATTCTTAATAATTTTTGAAAATGGGGACTTGTATTTTCATTCTGCACTGGGCCTCACAAATGATGTAGCCATTCTTAGCTGGCATTTGAATTCTAATCACAATTCTTCTACAACTCTGTGTGAAAAAGGGATAACTTACATTATTTGGCTTCTTATTTAAAAATGACCTAAATCCACTCTAGTAACGTCCTAAATTCTCTTACAACTGATTTTCCAAGGTTATTTTGTGGACATAAAATTTGCATCAAATTTATTTCATTCCTCTATGTTAATTGTATGACTATTTTATCAACTTGCTAGTAGAATTTGGATAAATGTAAATTCAAAAATAAGATATCTATAGATATATGTAGATATCTATATACATGGCTCTTAGCATTTAAAAACTGACTCTAATAGTTTTCATATTTTTCTAATCTTTGAAAATCACTTTATAGAATTGAATAATTGTGACTCTCTAAGCTAAATGTTATATACCTTTATATTACTGAAATACATATATACATGCACACACACACACAAACAAAAACTGTGGCGTCTTTAAAACATGGTTTTTCTTTTGAAAGTGAATTTTTTTATGTTTTAATTTCTTGTTAGGTAATTTTTACAGCATTCAGGAGATAGCTGCTATAAAGATTTCTTAGGAGCTAAATTATAGCCTGAAACAAAAATTATTACAGTCAGGAAAAGTAGACAGATAGCAAAATGTCACCAAAAAAAGAGAGAAACCAATATTATCTATATATGACTAATCACGTCATGCTCGTCTTACATGATCCCCACAAGAATAAAGGAGTCTCAACTAGGTAAATATCCCAAATCAATGATAATTATAAAGAAGAGTCTTATAAATTAAACACTGAAATGCTCAACTAATGTCTGTGGACACAGACCCAGAAGATTTCAGTAAACTATATATAGCCTATACATATACAATTTAACAATGCTTAGAACTTTAGGAAATTATATAAGTCCACAGGAGTATGCTATAATAAAAAACTGTCCTACCAAAGATAAATTCAAATGACAGTGTTGATGATCTTTAATGCCACCCTGATCCATATTAGCCTGAGATTTTATTAATGAAGCAATGGAGAAAAAGGAAATGACCAGTTTAGACATCCCTTCTTACTTCCACTCTTTGTCCTTTTCTCTGACTTATATTTTTTTCTTTCCAGAGTATCTGATCTTGGCCACAAATACATATGATCAAAAAAATACCTAGTTGATCAATAAATATGTTATAGTATTTAAATACTTAAAAGGTGACCACAAGAAATACAGAAAAAATGCACAATGCCCGCTGAAAAATTCACAATTTGCTTCTCTTTTTCTAACCTGATAAAACTCCTAAGTAAATTCTTAAGTAGCTATCACTAACTGTAAATGATTTTTAAAAACAATCATGTTAGAAATAATAAAGAGAATACCATTGTAAACAAACTTTTCTAAATAAAACAGTTGAATGCAAATATAGCAGTATTGCCAACATGACATTACGAAAGAAAACACTTCAAAAACCTGCTACAGACCATCATTAACCTAAGTTTCCACTGGATTTCCTAGGTTCACTCTGTATCGGTGATCATCTGAGATACTCTTTTCCTTACGCAGTGAAGGTTAACTCTGGCTCACAAGTAAAATCTGGCCCTCTGCCTGTTTTTGGAAATAAGGTTTATCACAACCCAGCCACATTCATTTAAATATTGTCTACTTCTACTTCCTCAGAGATGAGTGGCTGAGTTGAGTAGTGGCAACATAGCCCGCAGAAACTACCAAGACTAAAATGTTTACTAACCAGCCATTTTAAAAGGAAATTTGCTGCCTACTGCTTTATAGCCAAACATCTTGAAAGGAACGCTTGTATATTATGTACCAATATTTCTTCTACTGTTTTGTAAATCCATTCCAATCAGGTTTCTTCCACCAATACTTCATGGAAACTGGTTTTTTTTTCTTTTAATTTTTTATGATTATCAATAACCCCAAATTGCTAAAGGTAAAGGCCAATAAGTTCTTAACTCACTGACCTATATCAGCAGCATTTAACACAGCAGACCATTTTCTTCTTAATGCAATTTTTCACTTGCTTTCCAGGGTGCCACTCGTGCTTGGATTTCTTTGCACCTCTGGGACTGTTCCTCTTTATACTTTCTAGTTGCCTTTGTTTCCTTAATTTCAGAGTTTCCAAGTACTCCAAAGTTCGGTCCCTGAACCTCTTCTTTGTTACTAACACAGATTTATTTGGTGATTGCATTTAGTTCTATGGTTTTAAATATCATCTATAAACTGAAAACCCATACATTTTGTATCTCCATCTCATCTTTTCTTAGAACCCCAATTCACGTATCCAGCTGCCTCACAGACATCTTCCCTTGAATGTCTAATAAACACCTCAATCTACATATCTAAAAGAGAATTCTTGATTTCTGCTCTTATCTGAAAACCTGATCCTTCTGTCATCTTCTACCATGCCAGTAAAGGCAACTTTGTCCTTCCAGTTGCTTAGGCCAGTATTGAAAGCATCAGCCTTGACTGCACTCCTCATATTTCACATCGGCTTATCAATAAACCCCACTGACCTTTAGAGTATACACAGAATCTGTCTACTTCTCACCACCTCTACCACTCACACAGCCTGGGCTAAGGCACCACCAACTCTCACTTGGATTACAATGATGGTTCTATAATTTGTCTCCCTATTTCTGACCTTTTCCTATTTCAGCTACTTTCTAACAAAGCAAGTACAGTAACATTGTAACTCACATCTCATTTTAATCTCCTGCTCAAGACTCTCCATTTTACTAAAAGTAAGATGGAGATTGTAACTGCAGCCAAAACAAACAAAAACCCTGTAAGCACTGGCCATTCATTAACTACCTGATCTTAACTCCTACTCTCTCTGTGCACAACAAGCACCAACCACATTGTGCTCTATGTCCTGTTGCTTGGAAATTTCAGGCATTCTCATACCCTAGGGGTATTTTTCTCACCGGCCCTTCTGCCTAAATACCCTCTCTCAGATGTCTCCATGATTCTCCCTGTCATTTCATTGTGATCCTTTTTTAAATGTCGTCTTCCCAGTAGCCTTCCCTAGTCAACCTATCTCAAAATCTCAACTCTGTTTGTCTTGCTTTCTCCTTTTCCTTTTCCCTCTCCTACTTTTTCTGCTCAGGACTAGTAGCATAAAACATAAGCATTTCATTTTTTTATTTTATTATTTCTCTCTACCTCTAGGATTAAACCATATGAGGGCATATCTTTATGTTTATTTAATTAACCAATGTTAAATCTAGCATCTATAACATAATTTGCTATGTAGAAGAGAAACGGTAAGTATTTCTTGAAAGAATGAAAGTATTGTCTTCATTAGGAATACTAGGAAATAATTTTCAAAAGTATGTATTGCTCTAATAATAATTGATTTTATTTTTTCCATATTTTCTCAGAAATTGAATAAAATTTTTTAAATGTAGATTAAGGAATAGTTTATTATTAGAATAAAACAAAATATTGTAGGAATTTTCTTAATATGTTAACATACTTTTATGTATTTATGCACACAATATATGTATTTATATGCCTATATATTTATTACTTTCCTCACTGAAATGGGAGAAAAAGGAACACAGATAAGAAATAAGAAGGGAAAAGCAATATGAAAAAGCAAGACAAAGTGAGAGAGAGTTGAAATCTTAGGTTGATTTAGAGAAGACTATTGAGATGATAACATTCAAGTAAACATCAGAAGGAAATGATGAGGAGAATCAAGGGAACATGTGAGAGAAAACCTTCTAGGAAGAGGGACGGGAAAGCAAAATGTCCCGTGTACGTATATGCATACACGTGTATGTGTTTTTCTGTATATTTATAGGAGTATGGACACGGGGATTTATGTGTGTAAAGTCGGAACTAAAATGTACTCTATTTCAACAACAGTAAACACAGAACAAACTAGAATTTAATCTCCGAAAAAAATCTAAATTACCAATTCAATAGAATGCAGGGCCAGAATTCAAATTCAAGTCACGCAGCCTATAATTTCAAGCTCCTCACTTTTATTGCATTGTTTGTTTCCATTGTTTATGTCCCTTTTGCCAGGCGGGTTCAAAAGAAATGCACAAATATTGAGTCAAAAATAAGATCACGGGATCCTTTTCAGAAAGGCCGACCAGATGCACCAGGGAAGTGCCACTCCCACGGAGAGAAACCCAGAAACAGGGATTTTGACTAAATCAGCATAATTGGAGCAGATCTTTTTTTTTTTTTGTTTTGTTTTTTTTTTTTTTATTTTTTTATT
>NW_012114488.1:4275900-4293639 GCF_000951035.1 Colobus angolensis palliatus | reverse complement strand
TCCTTTGGGTATATACCCAGTAGTGGGATGGCTGGGTCATATGGTACATCTAGTTCTAGATCCTTGAGGAATCGCCATAATGTTTTCCATAATGGTTGAACTAGTTTACAATCCCACCAACAGTGTGGAGCAGATCTTAAGACAGAAAATGCAGAACGTGAACGAGGAAAAGATGCAAATACTGAGCCTGAAGGAAAAGAAAGCTGAGAACCCTGTGTAGGATGTCTGAACACTAGGGCTTGTTCCTGGCCCTGAACAGCTCTTGGGGAAGAGGTGAGTGGGAATGGGGCACTGCCCACTCTTGCTGTGGACCTATGGGATCCTAGCTGCAGAGAACCCTCACATGCCCCACAGACATTTGAGCTGGCAGGGGCATCTCTCTGGAGAACAGAGGGAGAGGAGGCTGTAGCAGGCGTGGAGCTGGGGGCCTTTATGCACAGGACAGCTCCATGGAGCCTGGCCATAGGTGCCCATCCCTCAGGGTACCCTTCTCCCACTGAGAGGCTCTGACCCCAGCTAACTGCTGAGCCAGGAGAAAGCAGGGCCAACTTCCCATGGAACTAAGGCACATCTGTGCTGCAGTCCTGTCTGCCCGGTAGCCTCTCAAAGGGCTGCAACCTGGCTGCCTTGTAGGAGTGCGTACACGGTGCAGCTTCCGCTGCACAGCCTGGGTGCTTTGCTCCAACTGAGTGCATTCCAACGTTCTGGCAGCCCTTCCTATCCCCTAGTACACCTGGAACCCAACTTTGAGGATCCAGAGGAGGGAACCGCAACCAGATCCTGGCAGCCCAGGACTGTGCCTCATAGCTCTGGAGTGCCGAACCTGTATCTGTGCCTGGCACTTCAGTGGAGTAGGAGCCCACACTCTCAGAAAACAGAGAGGCGAATTGTATGGGTTCACAGGCCCATGTGGGAGGGACATGGGTGTACCTCCCTCCAGAGGGCGGGTCAGCTACGGGTGTGTTCTATCTCCTTAACAGATCTCTCTGCCTGAGGGAGCCCCACAGCAGGCAACACCTAAGCAAAAACAAAATAAAACCAGAAAAAACTCCTCCCTAACTCATTATAAGAGGCCAGTATCAGCCTGATACCAAAATTTGGCAGAGACACAACAGAAAAAGAAAACTTCAGGCAGTATCTCTGATGAATATGCATGCAAAAGTACTCAACAAAATATTAACAAATTGAATTCAGCAGCACATTAAAAAGTTAATATACCACGATCAAGTAGGTTTTATTCCCGGGATGCAAAGTTGGCTTGATACACGTAAACCAATAAATGTGATTTACGACATAAACACTATAAAAACAAAAACCACATGATCATCTCAATAGATGCAGAAAAGGCTTTCCACTAAATTCAACATTTCTTCATGTTAAAAACACTCAACAAACTAGGCATTGAAGGAACATACCTTAAACTGATAAGAGCCATCTGTGACAAACTCACAGGGAACATCTTACTAAACAGACAAAGGCTGGAAGCACGCCCCTTGAGAACCAGAACAAGATAAGAATGCCCTCTACCACTTGCATTTCAACGTAATAATAGAAGTCCTAGTCAGAGCAATCAGGCAAGAGAAAGAAAAAACAAGCAAATGAAAAGAAAGAGAAGGCACACTATCTCCACTTCCCGATGATATAATTCCATACCTACAAAACTCCAGTCTCTGCTCAAAAGCTCCCAGATCTAAAACAACAACAACAACAACAACAAAAAACAACTTCAGCAGAGTTTCAGCTTCCAAAATCAAGGTACCAAAATCAGTACCATTTCTATACACCAACAACATCCAACCTGTAAGCCAAATTAAGAACACAATCCCATTCAAAATAGCCACAAAAAAAGAACAAAATACCTAGGAATACAGCTAGGCAGGGATATGAAAAATCGCTACAATGATAACCACAAAACATTGCTCAAAGAAATCAAAGATGACACACAAAAAAATGGAAAACATTCCATGCCCATGGATAGGATGAATTAATGTAAAAATGGCCATAATGGGCAAAGTAATTTACAGATTCAATGATATTCTTGTAAAAGTACCGAAGTCACTCTTCACAGAATTAGAAAAAAAACATTATAAAACTCATATGGAACCAAAAAAGAGCCCAAATAGCCAAAGGAAACCTAAGCAAAAAGAACAAAGGCATTAAAGGCCACAGACATCACACTACCTGACTTCAAAATATACTATAAAACTACCGTACCAAAACAGCATGGTATTGGTACAAAAACAGATACATAAACTAATGAAACAGAATAGACAACTCAGAAACATAGCCACATATCAACATTCATTTGACTTTCTACACACCCAACAAAAACAAGCAATGGTGAAAGGACTCCCTATTCAATAATGGTAATGGGATAACTGGCTAGCCATATGCAGAAGTTGTACAATTACCTTTCACCAAAAACAAAAACTAACTCAAAATGCATCAAAGATTTAACATAAGACCTCAAATGATAAAAATCCTAGAAGACAACCTGGGAAATACCCTTCTCAGCACTGGCCCTGGTAAAGAATTTTTAGCTAAGTCCCCAAAAACAATTGCAAGTTAAACAAAAATAGACCAATGGGACCTAATTAAATTAAAGAGCTTCTCCATAGCAAAAGAAGCTATCAACATAGCAAACAGCCTACAGAATGAGACAAGATAATCACAAACTATGCATCCAACAAAGGTCTAACATTCAGAACATATAAGAAAGTTAAACAATTCAACAAGTAAAAACCAAATAACCCCATTTAAAATTGGGCAAATGACATGAATAGACACTTCTCCAAAGAAGGCACACAATTGACCAACAAACATAAAAAAGATCAACACCACTAATCATCAGAGAAATGCAAATCAAAAGCATGATTAGATAGTATCCTACATCAGTCATAATTGCTATTATCAAAAAGTCAAAAAACAACAGATGCTGGCAAGGCTGTAGTGAAAAGGGAATGCTTATACACTGTTGCCAGGAATATACATTATTCCATCCACTGTGGATATCAGTCTGAAGATTTCTCAAATAGCATAAAACAGAATTTCCATTTGACTCAATTTCCATGTGACTCCCATTACTGGCTATATAACTAAAGGAAAGTAAATCATTCTACCGAAAACACAGGTACTCAGAGATGTTCATCACTGTGCCACTTACAATAGCAGACATGGAATCAACTAAATGCTCATCAGTGGTAGACTGGATAAAGAAAATGTGGTACATGTATACCATGGAATACCACACAGCCATAATAAAGAATGAAACAGTGTCCTTTGCAGAAACTCGAATGCAACTGGAACCCATAATCCTTACCAAAGTAACCCAGGAACAGATACCACATGTTTTCACTTATTATAAGTGGGAGATAAACTTTAGCAAACGTGGACATAACCATGAGAACAATAGACACTGCAGACAACTAGAGTGGGTAACGCAGGAGGGAAGCATCAATTGAGAAACTACTTATTGAGTACTATGCTGACTACCTGCGTGATGGGATCTGTACCCCAAAACCTCAGTATCACACAGTATTTCCATATAACACACCTGCATAGGTATCCCTGTATTTAAAATAAAAGTACAAATAAAATAAAAGTTAAATCACCAGAATGAGGCCCACTTTCCTTGCACATTTATGTTCACGTGATCATTTTGTTCAAATCATTTAATTCCAAGCAATTATAATAAAGTGATAAATGATAGTGAATTTTTAGTCACGTGTTCATTCCATTTTCAAAGTTTGTGAAAAATAAAGAAAAGATAGCAGAGGAAATCAGAGAGGTAGAGATGAAGATGTAGAGATAGAGGAAGAAAGGAATAGAGAGAGATTCCTTAACTTTCTGTTCCTCTCCCTGGTAAAACTGCTTCTGCACAGAAGTGTGTCACATTCTCAGACACTTGTTTTACTAAGGACAAAGTTAATGATGTGATGATGGATGATAAGATCGTTGGCAGCACGGAGATGTTGCAGTGTGGTGGTGATTTTGGTCATTGTGGCAGAATAATGACAGCATATGAATCCACTTATGTAGGTTAAAAAAACCATAGGTGATCCTATTTATAATTGAATGTGTTACCAAAAAAGCTTGATGGCAATTTTGAAAACACATAGCTAAAACTTAGTCAACAAAGACAGTTTTTTAATCCCTATTAAAACAAGGCACAAAATCACAAAGTTAAATTCAGACATTCATTTTCTTCAAACATGTTAAATGATTTAGGATAGGAAACAAGTGTAGAACACATGAAATTTATCTATCTATCTATATATATATATATGCCTGTGTCTATGCATATATATGCATACATATATGTATATAATGTATCTATGTATATATTATACATGTTCATATACATTTATGTGTTTTATGTTATCTATGTATTACATACTATATGTATATAATATATAATTTTCTAATTGCAGCAAACATTATTCAGGTAAAAGGCTCTCCAAACATTCTATAAATAGAGTGGTAGTGATTCCTTCCACTTTCATTGCCTTTATAGCAGCACACAGGTCATTGAAGCATAGTATGATAATGATGAGTTCTAACCACATTAATGGACTAATTCTTAAGCAGAATGAATAGCCTAGTGCAATGAATATTTTATTCCTACTCTTGGTGTTAAAGAACAGTTGCTTAAAGTCAAAGAAATCTCAAAAGAACTATATATCAAATAAATTATGATGTAAAACTAGTGTATGACAAAAACGTGTCTTTGGTAATCATTCCAAGTGGAAATGTGTAGAGAGCAAAGGCTTTCCAGTATTTGACCCTGAACATTGTGTCCGGTTATACCATTTGGAGGCAAGGGATTGGAAACAATGCTAAAGAGAAAGCAAGGTGGAAATACATGTATATGTGTACATACATGTGTACAAATATAAGTGTATATATGTGTACATATATATATGTATGTGTGTATATATATGTTCCATTTTTTCTTTTTCTATTAAATATAAAAATGCAAAGGGAATAATATGATAGCCTCTATTGAGCTGTCATGATACACAGCAAAATCTTAACTATTGTATTAGTATAATTACTTAAAATATTTTTAATAAAATGAAGCACAAAATAAAGATGAAATTCATATTCTGCTCCTCATAAAAGCTTCTTTTCCTTCTATATCTGAGAGATAACCACTATATTAAAATTCATTTGCATTATTCAATTTGATATTCATATAAATAATCAGAGTGAATATAAAAATAAGACCAAGAGTTTCTCTTTCACCTACAGATTATAAATGAAAAAGTTACCACTAAGTGATATATTTATGTGTGTGTGTATATATATATGCACATATTTACTTTTATGAATACATAATAGTTGTTCATATTTATGGGATACATATGGCATTTTAATACAAGCATATAATGTTTAATGATTAAATCACAGTAAGTGGGATGTCTACCACCTTAAATATTTATCATTTCTTTGTGTTAGAAACATTTCAATTTCACTCTTCTATTTATGTTGAAGCATACAATAAATTATTGGCAATCATAGTCGCCCTATAGTGCTACCTAATACTAGATCTTATTCCTTGTAACTACTTTTGTACCATTAACCCCTACCACCATCACTTTATCCCGTCTCCCCTCTACATTTCTCAGCCTCTAGTGACCATCATTCTACTCTCTATCTCCGTGAGGTCAGCTTTTTTAGCTCCCACATATGAGTGAGAACGTACAATATTTGTCTTTCTGTGCTTGGCTTATTTCAGTTAACATAATGTTCTCCAACTCCATCCATGATATTGCAAACGACAGAATTTCACTTTTCATGGCTGAATAATATTCCATTGTGTATACAGACCACATTTATTCATTCCTCTGTTGACAGACACCTAATTCCCTACTTTGTCTACTGTGTATAGTGTTGCAATAAACATAGGAATGCAGATATCTCTTTGATATATTTATTTTCTTCCTTTGGATATATACCAAGCAGTGAAATTGCTGGATCATATGGTTGTTATAATTCTAGTTTTTTGAGGAACCATTTGCCTTATGACTATACTAATTTACACCAACAGTGCACAAGTGATTCCCTTTTTTGCATCCTCAGTAGCATCTGTTATTTTTTGTCTTTTTCATAAAACGATTTTAAGTGGGGTAGAATCTACAAAAAATAATGAGAAGCAAGAAGCATGAGAATAAAAATAATGACAAGCAAGGGGCCCACAAATTGATAACAATGTGAAGGCAAATTTAATGAACATTTTAAAAAATCACTATTACTAACACCTATTTCTGTGTTAAATATAAAGTGACTAAAATTTTGTACAATTATATCAAGGGAAGTAGAGAAGGAGTGTTTTCTGAGTAGTAACTGCAAGCATGAATGACTCACAGAACACACCATGTACTACTTAAAAAGAAGATTGAAATACATAAAAGATGTCGACTTTATTAGAATAATGTGTGATTATGAAATTACTTAAAAATGGAAAGGCAACTACTAAAAAATTAGATATGTTACAATACCTTAAACTCAGCAAAAATATATAGAAATTTAAAAATTGCTTTTTTTTCACTTATTAAAGTAACATATTATTAGGTAAGATTTTATGGCCAGGTACGGTGGCTCATACCTGTAATCCCAGCACTTTGGGAGACCAAGGTGGGCAAATCATGAGTTCAGGAGATCAAGACCATCCTGGCTAACACTGTGAAACCCTGTCTCTACTAAAAATACAACCATTTAGCCAGGCGTGGTGGCATGCACCAGTAGTCCCAGCTACGTGGAAGGCTGAGGCAGGAGAATTGCTTGAACCTGGGAGGGAGGTGGAGGTCGCAGTGAGCAGAGATTGCGCCACTGAACTCCAGCCTGGGCAAAACAGCAAGACTCTGTCTCAAAAAAAAAAAAAAAAGAAAAGAAAAAAGAAAAACCAAAATTCATATATATATATATAGTACTGGTTGACCAGGAAAATACAGCAATTATGTGTTTCCCCTGGCCACAAACTCAAACAAGAAAAATAAATTTAAAATTCACAATATTGAGAGATTGTTAATAAATATGTATCAGAAATTGGGACTATAAATAGAATAGATTAAAAAATGTATAAACAACTTGAAAAGTAACACAATTAGCAAACTTGAATGAACATACAAACTTGCAACAATATGATGTTTTGCATAAGATAAATTAATTCAGATATAAACAATAAAAAGAAGGTTAATAAAGCAAATATTTATAATCTGCCAAATATTCTCTGTCACCTGACAAAAAGGGGAAAAATTAGTATCTAGTATAAATATTATTCAACAAATAGCAAAGAAAGCATTAAGCTAAAAATCTTATGAGCTTCACGAATCATGAAGGCAAATACTGATTAATTGAACTTCATCAAAATTAAAATGCGTTGTTCATCAAAACACACCATTGAGATGTTAAATATTCAAGTCACAGTCTGCAAGGAAATATTTTCAGTAAGCTTATCTGGCAAAAGGCATTTAAAAAGAACATATAAAGAACTCATACAAGTAAATACCAAGAGAAAAATAAATCAAATAATATAAGTAAATTTATAATAATGAAAATACCTGAACAAATACCTCACCAAAGAAGACATATAGTCAATAACGTCATGAAAACAGTGCTCAACATCTTTACTCAACAGGGTTATAAGAACGAAAGCCACAATTAGATTCAATTTGAATACTCTTTAGAGGAGCTTTAGAAGTTTAGACAGTTTCACCTTACCAAATGTTATAGAAGAAGTGTAAAAAGTGAAAATATTATTCATTGCTGCTGGGAAGTTGAATAGCCAAAGTACTTTGGAAAACTGCTTGGCAGTATCTTATAAAATTTAATGTAAATCTATCTTAACAATTTCACTCTTAGGTATTTCACAAGAGAAATGAAAGCATGCACAATAATGTTCTTTTCAGCCTCATACATAATCGTCAACAACTAGAAAAGAATCCCGGCCGGGCGCGGTGGCTCAAGCCTGTAATCCCAGCACTTTGGGAGGCCGAGACGGGTGGATCACAAGGTCAGGAGATCCAGACCATCCTGGCTAACACGGTGAAATCCCGTCTCTACTGAAAAATACAAAAAACTAGCTGGGTGAGGTGGCGGGCGCCTGTAGTTCCAGCTACTCAGGAGGCTGAGGCAGGAGAATGGCGTAAACCTGGGAGGCGGAGGTTGCAGGGAGCTGAGATCCGGCCACTGCACTCCAGCCTGGGCGACAGAGCCCTAGCTGTCTCAAAAAAAAAAAAAAAAAATCCTATGTCCATCAATGGATGAGTAAGCTATTTGTGTTATACACATAATGAAATATTACTCAGCAATCAAAATGAGTAAATTATAGACACATGCAGCAGCATGAATGAACATTTAAAAATACGCTAAAACAAAAGAAGCTAGATACAAAAGATTACCTACTTGATGACTCCATTTATATGAATTCAAAAACTAGGCAAAATTTATCTATGGTGATAAAAATCAGGAAGTTGTTACTTCTGATTGGTGTCCAGAAGGAAGCAAGTTGGAACTTTCTGGGGTGATAAATATGTTCGAAACTTTGTATGTGTAGGTATGTGCCATGTCAAAATTCATCGAAGCAAACACATGAATTCTGTGTCTTTTAATTCGAGACCATTTTCTGTAAAAATAAATTAACAGTACTTATCTATTTAAAAAGTAGAAAATGTATAACCTTAATACATTTATTTAAAGGAAGAAAGAAAACTGAAGCATTAAGCATTCATCTCAAAACAGAAAAAATAAAAGAGTAGAACCAAGAGAGTGGAAAGAAAAAAAACAAACATAACAAAGACAAGAGCCAAAATTAATGAAGTAAAAAGCAAACAAAAGTATTTTTGACAATGATCATCAAATAAATAAATAATTTGAAAGGATTTATTAACCATGGAAAAAGCCGTGAAAATGAATTATGAATAGTAAAATAATGGAGATTTTAGTAGACATTTGATATATGGGAAAAATAAATGATTTTTACCCCATAAACATTAACATTCCAATGAGGAGAAATTTCTAGAAAAATATATGATGAAAATTGACACCAAAAATAGAAAAATCATTTATTTATGTCACAATCAGTATAGAAAATCATTAGATCAAATTCAGCAATATGATGTTCCATGCAATATCTGAAAGAGCTTCTCAAAAGTGACAACAGGCTCTAAGAAATTACATGGTCACTAGGAAACACAATGAAACAAAGTTGAATTTGTGTAGTGAGTAGCAAATACATCCCAAGTTCTAAAGCAACAGACTGTGCTTCAGCTTGAGTCATGATCAGTTTTAGAACTATTTTTATAGAAAGCATTTGAATGTTAAACATTCATGTGACTCATGTGAATCTGCCTATGTTACTTTCATGCTAAGTCAATTCCCCTGAGTAACCTCGTTTAGTGACCTAGTTTCAAAATTACACTTTGTAATGTGATCACTAGGCAAATGAAGGCTTAAAGGAAGGAATCCAGTATTTAAAATTCATATTACCATCTGACAGGTTGATCTCCCTTAAGAAATCCATTCTATCAAAATGTAAACTAATATGTGGAGCTGCTTGAACACCCACACCACTAAAGTGACACCTTTCTTCCAAGGTGTTATTTCTAATTTGATTTCCCCAGTACATGAAGTAGCCATGCCCAGTCACAACAACGCTTAATGACTGCCTGATAAAGCCTTGGCAGATCCACACCTCTAGATCACATGAATGAACCTTTCAGTGTTTATTTTTCAAACTTGTATCATGCTATTGCAGACTGAAGTGTGTACCCCCAAAATTCATACACTGAAACCCTAAACTTCAATGTGACTGTTTTTAGAGACAGGGCCTTTTAAAGAGGTAATTAAGGTTAAATTAATTTGTAAAGGTGAGGACTGACTTCATCAGACTGGTGTTTTTAAATAAAGAGGAAGAGACATCAGGGATGAATGTGCAGAGAAAAGGCCATGTGAGGACACAGTGAGAAGATAGCCACCTATTAGTCGATAGAGATCTCTCCAACTCTGCTGGCACCTTGTTCTTGCACTTATAGCATCCAGTGTGTTAAAAAAAATTTTGTTGTTTAACCCAGTTTCTAGAAATTTATTATGGCTGCCCTTGAAAACTGATACATATTTATATGTAAAACAGTAATACAAAATAACCATTCTGGTTAAAATATAGTGCCTTTTAAGGCAGGGAGTGGTGGCTCACACCTGTAATCCTGACACTTTAGGAGGCCAAGGCAGGTAGATCAACTGAGATCAGGAGTTCAGGACGAGCCTGGTCAATATGGTGAAACCCCATCTCTACTAAAAATACAGAAATTAGCCAGGCATGGTAGCACAGTCCTGTAATCCCAGCTACTGGGTAGGCTAGGACAGGAGAATTGCTTGAACCCAGGGGGTGGAGACTGCAGTGAGCCAAGACGTGCCACAGCACTCCAGCCTGGGTGACAGAGGGAGACAGTGTCTCAAAAAGCAAGCAAGCAAACAAACAAAAAAAACATAGTACCTTTTCAGACAAGTTTAGACCCTTGACCAGCATCTCATCAAGAAAATCTTTTCTGCTATCAACAGTACGAGCGAAGTTTTCTGCAGCGCTGCAAGAAGCTTTATGGTACAACTGACATACTCTTTTATCTGGTTAATACATTACTGCTTATTCATTTGAGAAAAAATATAGATATAGAGAAAAATAAAGAGAACATTTATGGTGCAATTATCACCATACATACATTTGTATGTATACTGGGGTGGAGTGAGGAGACGGGATATATAAGAATAAGCAAAAATTAATAAAATCCATTAGAATACTAAAGTGCAATTTGTTCTTGCATGTTTTATTTTTCTTTCTTATCCTGAAGTGTGTGCTTTGACAATACCTCAAGTCCTAGCTTGTTATATTTCAGTACACGACAGCGGTCTCAGAAGAAGTGTATCAGAAACAACATGCAATCCTAAAACAATCCTAAGTGTGTAATATTTGATCCGCTAACATCAGGTTCTGCTTGAAGAGACAGCACACGGACATTAGGAACTGAAAACTGTCACTATTACCCTTTTTTCCAGATTTTCATTATGTCAGGGGGGACTGGGGCCAACATGTTCACCAAGGCACCTCCATTCCCTAGGACTCTTGCCTATCTCAACAAATCTATGTTAAATTGGAATGAAAGTGATGGTAAAAAACAATTAATAATTACATTTCACAATCAACAAAATGAGTAAGAATGCTATAGCATCTCACACCAATTAGAATGGCGATCATTAAAAAGTCAGGAAACAACAGGCGCTGGAGAGGAAGTGGAGAAAGAGGAACACTTTTACACTGTTGGTGGGAGTATAAATTAGTTCAACCGCTGTGGAAGACAGTGTAGCGATTCCTCACGGATCTAGAACCAGAAATACCATTTGACCCAGCAATCCCATTACTGGGTAAATACGCCAAGGATTATAAATCATTCTACTATAAAGACACATGCACACATATATTTACTGTGGCACTGTTCACAATAGTAAACACATGGGATCAACCCAAATGCCCATCAATGGTAGACTAGATAAAGAAAATGTGGCACATACACACCATGGAATATTATGCAGCCATAAAAAAGGATGAGTTCATGTCCTTTGCAGGGACATAGATGAAGCTGGAAACCATCATTCTCAGCAAACTAACACAGAAACTGAAAACCAAACACCGCATGTTCCCACTTATATGTGGGAGTTGAACAATGAGAACAGGTGGACACAGGGAGGGGAACATCACGCACTGGGGCCTTTCAGGGGGTGGGGGTCTAGGGGAGGAAGAGTATTAGGAGAAATACCTAATGTAGACGATGGGTTGATGGGTGCAGCAAACCACATGCCATGTGTATACTTATGTAACAAATCTGCACGTACTGCACATGTATCCCACAACTTAAAGTAAAATAAAAATGATTTTTAAAAAAAGAACATGTGCCCGCTCAATTCAACAATACTTGTAGAAATGTAATTTCAGTAATCATGTTTTACCACATTTTCTTCTCCATTGCTCTGCATGCTTCCCCCTACCTTCTCCAGCATTCCATTTCATTGTGCATAGGACACAGTTTGTAAAGATTACATATTTTCATTTTTCTTCATTTCTGGGTTAATCTGTTATTAAATTCTACTTCCCACAAATCTCTAAGGCCATTTCTTTTTCTAAAATGGTTACCCAATCTGAGTACCATTTTTACAATGTTCCTTTCCATGGGATGGTCTCCTTGATCTCCACCCTCAATACATCTAGCTGATCTGTGACCTATTATCATGTTAATAACCTTAAATATCTATCACAAGATTCTTCCATTTGATACCATTAATGTGAAATATGACACTAATGGAGTGTTAAAGGAAACCAGGAGTTAAAATGAATCTCAAGCATAACCGTGATTCAAGTAGAACTTGTTGAGCCTTCTCTTTATAAATAATATTGCTTCTGATGTCAGCCTTAATGCTGGAAAAAAAACACTCACTCTATTCTTTGATTATTTAAGTGATAACAGGATCTACATCCTTTTTTATTGCCTTCTCACTCTCTATAACTCTCTTCTAAGAGCTTTAAAACACATTCCTTACAACTCTCTTCCATCAGCTTTAAAACACATCCCTGCCTGCAGCTCTTATCCTTTTCAAGGAAACACAGGATACCATCAACCCTGCTAAGGAGTGGTCATATCTGGGTGTAGACTCCCTGACCCCAGAGGCCTCCTCACCTCCAACTAAATCGTTTCCACTCATTCTTCTCTCCACACAGACTCTAAGAAACAAAATAAATGAATCAAAATAGATGACTGGTTTTGTATAAAACAGAGTGGTGGGGAAAATTATTCAAAATGGTCTCAAGTTCCCTAAGTCCTCTGCATGTTCAGGAAGCTGGAAAGCCCAGTCCCACCTACAGCTATCCGGAACCGGAATGCTAAGCCCCTCACACTCCACCACAGGTGTAATCAGCAAAGTATGGAAACATACAAAGATTGAGAATGAGAAGATTGAGCTGCTGTTGCCATGAACTGACGCAGGGATTCTGACAAGTTACTTAACCTTTCCGAATAAGTCTTTTCCTTCCTAATATGGGGAAAACCAACACACACAAGACCATAGGCAAGACACACACAATGAATGATAGAGAAGTACTTTATAAACTACCACCCGCTTGAAACTGCAATTATCTCCTTTGTCTTTAAAAAAAGACAAAGCGACACATCATGTCATCTTTTATACCAGCAGTGTAACGAATGGCTTGGCAATGTCTTAGACATCATGTTCTAAAACACATTTTCAAAGTATTATCTGCAAATAAGATTCACATTGATTATACATTAGTTTATCATTTAAAACAGGTATTAACCTCATGTTTCTGATGCTTTTTCATCTGGAACTGAGCTCTCAGGGACACTCAGGGTTCTATCACTCCTGGAGACCGTAAACAACTCACCTGTGAGCATGACATTGACAAATAAAACAATTAATCCAGAGCCAGTATCTCAAACAGCCCCAGCTTTCAAAGGGCTCTGACACTTTGAGCCACTGCCCACCTTCCCTAATTGTCGCAGGGCCAGGTACCCCAGGTATCTAGGGACAATCTCGGCAGCTGCAGAGACCACCAAAATTATTGTAACTACCCAATCCTAAGCAGCTTTGCCTGTTCACCTTGTCTCACCCATTCCTTCCCATGGAACCACAACTGAGGATCTTCTGAATTTCCTTCTCATTCCCTCTGCCTCCTAACCAACCCTAGTGCATCTCCATATGGCCCTGCCTGACGTGCTATGCTTCTTGTTTCTACAAATTGGTGCAGACAAAAACTTCTTCTTTCCTGGTACTCATGTCCCTATCTGTGTCTTATCATACCTAATTAAAACAAATTTCAGTCACCCTTTAAATGAAAGAAGAAAAATCCACTACCATTAATTCTAATGAGTAATTATCTTCCTTGAAACTTTTCTTGTTAAATCTGTTCTTGTTTTGTGAGATTTTATATCTTAAAATAGGCTACATGAATCACTTCACTTGTAATTACAACTTGTTATCAAATATATTTAAAAGCATGTACATCAATGCAGCTATGCTCACATGAGGGAAAGATGGAGAATTTAAATAACAATCATACATTTTAAATGGTTCCATAAGAAGCCACAGGCCTCAGGGTTAATTTTAACTCAGTTGTAAAGGGTTGCTACAAAATATAACAAATTAAAAGCAACTTCAAGGCTTTGAAACCACATTTGTTAATTGTATACGCTTGAATATCTTATTTTGTTCCTCTGAGTAGATACTTGTCTGGATAGTTAATCAAAACAAAGAATAAACCCATGTTGAAAAGACGTTTTATCCTCCACTATCTTCACTCCATAAATCAGTTAATGGAGAAGCTGAACAAGTTTTCTAAACCGTTGTGTTTAGCATTTATGTACCTTGAAAAGGCTTTGGCATAATCACAGAAACAGCAATCATGGACGCTGTTAAGATCAAGAAGTCAGAGGAGAAACTGCAGGGCTCTCACATATATTTTGGAACTAGAAGAGCAAATGTTGAAATGCATTGTGACTCTGGCAGCTGGCCGAAAACGAATATGACAAGATTATATTCTGTTATCAAGATTAAATTCTAAGAAGGTAAATTTAGCAGAAGATGGTAGGAAGATAAAATAAGATATCTACCAAATTGAAATAACATAAGAACAATACATCACTGAATAATAAATGGTAAGAAAACTCCAGCAACAAGAAAGCAGAATATTTGAAACTCTAAATTTAAATGAAGTTCAAAGAAGTGCTGTGATAAAAATTCACGCATTTGCCCTGAAACTTTTATACTGAAGTGTGTCTTTTTATACCTTCAAAGAAGCACAGTAAAGATTTAGCAGCCCAAGGAACTTAGTATTTTTGCCACATTTCATGAATATTTGCCCATTAGTCTTTTTAAAATACTTCACGTATGGATAGAATGTTGAAGGAATATTGAGGAAACAATAATCACTTGTCTTTATACTAATAATATGTGAAATAAACAGACAATTCAAATGTGCTGTTCTATATTACCACGCTCTCCAAGATTCCTCTACATTAAGTGCTCTCAATTACATAGTATTAAATAAGAAAAGTTGTGTATTATTATTTTTAATGGTAATAAGCAGTTCCACCCAAGGGATAGTATTTTTTTATCCTTCACTGTTACACTAAAAAATTGTATGTTGTATTTACCATAATTAAAAAAATTACTAAATGCGGCCGGGAGCGGCGGCTCAAGCCTGTAATCGCAGCATTTTGGGAGGCCGAGAGGGGCGGATCACGAGGTCAGGAGATGGAGATCATCCTGGCTAACACGGTGAAACCCCGTCTCTACCAAAAATACAAAAAATTAGCCAGGTGTGGTGGCGGGCGCCTGTAGTCCCAGCTACTCGGGAGGCTGAGGCAGGAGAATGGGGTAAACCCAGGAGGCGGAGCTTGCAGTGAGCCGAAATCAAGCCCCTGTACTCCAGCCTGGGTGACAGAGCGAGACTCTGTCTCAAAAAAAAAATAAATAAATAAATAAATGTTAAACAATTACATAAAATATTGATGATGTTATTTTTCTCATGTTTAACATGATATGGGAATAGGTATTCTGATTCATCAAATGTTTGATTAATAATTGCTTGTTATCTATATTGTGGAGTATCTCACTTTGTAGTAATATTCTTTGAAGTATATTACTACTTCAAAGTAGTAAGTCAGTGATAAGTAAACAGTTTATTCAAATAAGTATGAAGCATAGAATATATAAAGACTGAGTGCAGGAGTATCAATTTCATGAATCCCCAAAAAGGCGGTAGCAGTCATGAAATTTTGATTTTGTTGCTTTCTCAATAGGAAAACTGGTGCCTAGCTGAGTAGTTGACCCAAATTATTTTGGAATGGTTAATACTAAATGTCAACTTGATTGGGTTAAAGGATGCCTCCACAGCTGGTAAAGTATTGTTTTGGGGTGTGTCTGTAAGGGTATTGACAGAGCAGATTAATATTTGAGTCAGTGGACTGGGAGAGGAAGATCCACTCTCAGTGTGGGTGGACACCATCCAACTGGTCGCCAGCAGGGCTAAAACAAAGCAGGTGGAAGAAGGCAGAATAAGCTGACTTACTGAGTTTTCTGGTTTCCATCTTTCTCCCATGCTGGATGCTTCCTACCCTTGGGGATCAGACTCCAGGTCTCCAGCCTTTGGAGTCTCAGACTTACACCAGTGGTTTGCCAGGGCCTCTCAGGCCTTTGGCCTCAGACTGAAGCCTGCACTATTGGCTTCCCTACTTTTAAGGTTTTTGGACTCAGACTGAACCACTGCTGGTCTCGTACCTCCTCAGCTTGCAGGTGGCCTATCGTGAGACTTCAACTTGTGATCCTGTGAGTCAATTCTCCTTAATAAACTCCCTTTCATATATACATCTATCCTATTAGTTCCTCCCTCTGGAGAATCCTGACTGATACATACCTAGTAATATTAATATAAATATATCAGTATAACATGTCATGGACACACAAATAATGGAAAATTATACTTTGTGCCATTAGAGAGGTCTTGCTGACAATCAAATTGAGTAGGAATTTAGCAGGGGTGAAGACACCAAGAGTATGTAAAGCCATACCTGACCGAGTGATCAGTATGAGCAAAGACACCAAGATTTACATAAAAGTCCATCAAATATTAAGACAATTTCATTAACTGTAGATGAGGATGGAGACTTTAAGCAGGCTGAGTCCTAAAAAACATCATATCACATGATGTGATTTCTACTCTCTATTTAAGCCCTCATCTAAGGTCTACAGATTATAGATTATCATAATCGGTGCTTTTGGTAAATATTTTTCCAAATCATGCTCCCCTGCTTGAACCTACTTCATTCCAGAAATATGAATATATGAGCCATGTTTTATAGAGGTTCAAGTAAACCACCTTTTGTCCTTCCGATTTCAAAATCTCATAAATCTCAGAGCCAACACAGCACCAGTTTGTGTAACTGGATCATCATCACAATTAAACAACACAAATTCCCTTTAAATAGTCTGCTACATTTCTTTTGTTAGTCGTTAGTTGTATTCTACATTAAATTAAAGAAAGTATTTGTCTCGAAACATTCCAAAAGCAAACTGGCTATAAAATCAAAATGAATGGATAAAATACTTTTTAAAAAATATTATTTTTCCATACATATCCCATATATATGTATATATGATATGTACATCATGTGTGTGTATGTGTGTGTGTATGTGTGTGTGTGTGTGTGTGTATGTATGTATATGTTTTTTCCATGTTTGGAAGAAAGTTTGGAAACTTTCTTCCAAACATGGTCACATACTGAGGTACCATGAGTTAGGATAACAACATATGATTTTAGGGAGAACGGAGTTTGTTTCACAAAAGGCACTGTACTGAATAGTTTCCATACATACATATATATGTATATATATGATGAAATAAATGACATTTTTCTTCAATGGTAGAGGGTTTCTTAGTATCCTATATTGTTGATCAATAGGATTACAAACTAATGTTAATTTTATAAAGTTATTCTTAGAAGTTTGGAAGTTCTAACAAAGCAAAAACCTCAATCACAGATAGCCAACTGGAAGCAAGCTAATGTGACCCATTTCTGATTGAAGTCTAGTTAAGTTGCACATTTTTTATTATCACTGAGAATCCAAGTTTCTTAATTTCTTTTTTTTTTTTTTTATTTTATTTTATTTTATTTTTTT
>NW_012114488.1:4237708-4269932 GCF_000951035.1 Colobus angolensis palliatus | reverse complement strand
GCTCCGCCCCTCCTAATTTCAATCAATCTTCCTTCAACCGCTAACATTCACTTTGTGCTTATGTATCAAGCACCGTATTACCTTGTTAGGGCTGATATAACAAAATGCCAGTGAGAGTGTGACTTAAGCATTTTCTCAAATGTATTTTCTCATAATTCTGGAGGCTGGAAGTCTAAGATCAAGGTATCGGCAAGACTGATTCCTTCTGAAGCCTCTCTCCTTGGCTTGTTTGCAGACAGCCATCCTCTGTCTGTGTTTTCATATGGTCTTCTCTCCATAACTGTGTACTATTTTCTCTTTTGAGGATATCAAACATATTGGATTAAAGCCTACACTAATGACCTAATTTTAACTTAAACATTTCTTTAAAGAAACTTTTTTCCAAATATGGTCACAAATTGAGGTACCATGAGTTAGGATAACAACATATGATTTTAGGAAGCACAGAGTTTATTTCATAAAAAGCACTGTACTGAATAGTTCGGATACATTTTTTTTATTCTATATTAAAAGCTAACCTGTTAGATATGGTTTCCTACATATTTTACAGATGAAGAAAGTAAGCAAGATAATAACTAATGATCCCAGGTTCACACAGGTAGTGCGGTAGAAAGCTCTCACATATAAATCCTGGTGTTCACATTTCAGCCTACATCCTGGTGACAGCCACACAATATTGCTCTTGAGATGACCTCATCTTCTTTTTTTTTTTTTTTTTTTTTGAGATGGAGTCTCGCTGTGTCGACCAGGCTGGAGTGCAGTGGCCGGATCTCAGCTCACTGCAAGCTCCGCCTCCCGGGTTCACACCATTCTCCTGCCTCAGCCTCCCGAGTAGCTGGGATTACAGGCGCCCGCCACCTCGCCCGGCTAGTTTTTTGTATTTTTTGGTAGAGATGGGGTTTCACCATGTTAGCCAGGATGGTCTCGATCTGCTGACCTCGTGATCTGCCCATCTCGGCCTCTCAAAGTGCTGGGATTACAGGCTTGAGCCACCGCGCCCGGCCGACCTCATCTTCTAGATGAAAGAGATCTGATGCAAATTTCTTCAGGATCTCTACTTTATATCACAAAAAGTCTCTGTTTCCAACATTATTTTCCATCATTTGTCTTCCTTCTAAGGGGGAAACATCTTATCTTATTGACAAGATTTTACAGTGTGCTGGAATTCTCCCCTCTTGTACAGTCTCAGTATTTTTCTTTCCACAAGATTTTCATGATTTTCTTTCTCTTTCATCATGTGTGATCTAAACCACTCTCAAAGGTTCTCTTTCCCATTTCATTTGTTATCAAATTACTTTAAAAATTAAATGATATAAGCTGCTAGCTAGACCCAACTGATTAAAAAATTGTTTTAAAATTTTCCTCCCCAGTGAAACTTGGACTAATTAACTAACAACTCTTTATCAGTCAGTCCTCATTAGGAGCAGTGTACATAGTTCATAAAATTTCCTCTGCAGTTACCATTCTGATACACCACTTTTAAGTTTTCCTCTGACATCTCTTACAGCTAGCAGAGAGTTTACATGACTTTCTAAAGCCCATTTGGGTTTAATAGACTGAGAATATTTTATTCATTAAGATTCCTTCAGAGGAGTCATGGTATCCCAAGGACATACAATGGTAGGTAATAAAAGTTGGTTGTTAAACTGCTTGCGAAAGAAGATAACCCTGCTAACTATGCCCTTGATGTTGTTCCTGTGAGTCTGAAAAGGAGACGGAGAATGGACTGCAGGACAGGGAGTAAGTGGAAATTGGAACAGCCTGAATTGCTTTGCCTACTGCAGATAAGAGACTCCACTGGGTAGGCTCTCTCCGGGAGGAAGAACCTAGAGTTGTAAATTTCAATAACTATGATTGGTGGCTAAAGGGTTGACAAGGGACCTGAAAGAATGTGCATGCATCATCAGGGCTTTTAAATGTGTTAGTTGTGGAGTATAAAATGTACCCATATTTGTCTCTTCCCCTGAAAAACCTTTAAAACTTATATGTTGTTAATTACTATTGTGTATGTGTGTCTGTGTGTGTGAGAGAGAGACTAGTACTTTAGGAAAACTCAAAGAGACTCTAATTTTTAAATCTAGGTAGAAAATAAGATTTAAGAGCCATTATGATAAAGGGCCGGTTAATATCTAAATACAGCATCTGCATATAAGACAATTATAAAGGGAAAAATTAAACATATAAAAACAAGTTTCTAGCATGCCATCCAAAGTTTCATTAAATAATTCATTGCATTTATTCATATTCAGTAAGGTTCTCTACACAGAGAAATAAATGGAATCCATTAATTATCCACAGATTTGCTATGATTTAAAAGTCCTTTTAGTTTACACACACACATGGCTTTAAGATTAGTTATCCAGATTACCCTTTTGGAATATAGAATTTACATACTCTATCTCTCTTTTTTGTTACATCCAAAAATTATCCAAAAGCTCAATAGGACACACCACATAACTCTAAAACAAAATTATTTATGGTCTAAAACTGGCCAGTATTACTCATTTTTAATGTAAATTCTTCCTTGTCTTGTATTAGTTTTCCCTTTAGAAAAGTACTTTACTTCTGTGCAGCCATGATGTAATAAGTAACAAAATCCTTAAGGATGATAGTGACTATATTATTTACAATTAATCTTCCTCCTAAGAGTCACAACATTAAAAGGAAAGAGGAAAGGACACTTTCTGATGTGAATACTATGCATATTCCAGAAGGAATATTTATCATGCTAGGTCAACAGGGGCTTCCATTTTTATCCAAAGTGCTATCACAATTTCTCATTTAATTTCACTACAGCATAACCTTTCCATACCACCCACCAAACAGAGGAGGCATAACTTAGTTCTCATATGATAAACAGCATCTGCATATGGAAATGGTCTCCCTAGCTCCTTTTGCAAGCACATCTATAGGCCTTATTACAAAGTCAACACTTTCTTTATTCTTTCTTGATGGGGTCAAAACTGGCAGTTAAAAATGTGAAGCATACACTAATCACACAAATAACTGATTGCAGCTATCAGGCATTATACAACTTCTAGAGGTTACTTTTAGCCTGATCTTAGATTCTAGAGTCACTGACTTTAAGACATCTCCTGGAAAATGATAAAAGTTTATTCCAAAACAAATATCTGAGTATATTAAAGAGCTTACCTTTTTTATCAAGACAGTTGGAATCCTTCAACTTGTTAATTCCAGGGAAGGATCCTCAAGTGACTTAACAGTGTCCTTGACTGTGCTACACCATGACGGGTTTACCAGCAATCACAGTTCTATCTGTAGCCAGGTGTGTGTGAGTATGTTTCCCTCCCTTTCCTTTTATAACCAAAGTTCTACTTCACAGGCTACCAAAGCAACGAAGATAATGCTGCCTATTTTAGTGGGACCCTGTGGATGGCTCATAAACACATTTGGTAAGTTGGCAAAATAATGTACTATGAATGTCCACTAATGACGTCCCATTGTTTTTAAATCTCCTTCTCAGTGTGGAACTGCACTAATTAAGAGCTGACATAGGCACAACTCAGTTTCCTGAGGTGCCACACAGTTCATATTAGTCAACTCTGTGCTTTCTCAGTCGTCCTGGGATTGCTGGAGTGCTTATGCCATACTTCAGATCACAAAGGGGAATAAAATTATCTATTTCATTTGAGGACCATCTCCCCCTTTGCCTGGAGTGGATCTGAGGTCTTTCTCAACATAATTTTTTAAAGTTATCTTTGCAAAAAAACAAAAAAACAAAACAGCTGTAGGTGTAAGGGCATATACCAAGTCAGGAATCCATTTATGTTTAAACATACAGTTGTTGGAGGTTTCTTCGCCAGCACCCTTAAGATGGCATGGATAACTCAGGATAAAACATGAAAACTATTATTCTGCAACATATACCATCCATCAGCATAAACTGCCATTAAAAATAATTGGCACCTTTAATTATGTACTTATTTCAGACATAAAACATTTGACCTTAAAAGCAGATGAGGGGACAAAGGTCTTCTTGTAAAATTACAGTAAGCAGAGAAACAGAAATTAAAACCTAGAATATATACGTCTAAAGCTTGTGTGTTTAACTATTAAGCAGTATTGATTCATAATTGCTTTCTTATTTTCTCAGTAGAGGTAAGGGGATCCTTAGTCTATCTCCTGCCTTTCCTTTACTTCACCCTGTATTTTGGAGAAATAACCCTTTTTACATGATTGACATCTACTAAAATTAAGCCCATCTTTTAGACCACCAATCAAGAAATAAGCAACTGATTTTACTGTGTTTACATTTACCATAGATCCTCATAAAGGAAGCGTTTAAAGCCTCTTACACATATTTTTCCATTCTATTCTTTCTCTCTTCTAAATAGATGACAGTTTGTTTTACATTTTATAACAGATAAGCATTAAATTTTTCCAAGTAGTTTTAAGCATTTTCGCTTATCCATAATGTAACGTTTATGGTAATAACTAATAAGCATTTACATTCAAAACATTAACAAGCTGTTATTTTACAGAACTGCTAAATGTACAATCTGAAAAATCATAATAACTTAAATGCTTTTTATATTATTGTCAAAATTGGTTGGCAATAAATCATACTCGCACAATTATGTAAAATGCAGATATTTTTCTAAATTGCTTTTCCAAAAGTATGTGTGAAAGGACAATTAAATGTGGTATTTGAACACCATGAATCATTAAATAAATTCAAAGTGTTGCAAGACATATAGAAAGACTTAATTATGTCGGTAAAGCTTAATTAAATGATCTAAGAAGTAGAATAGTATCAGTATCAAGTTCTCTTTTAATAACTCAATTTAATCACAAAACTTTTTCAGAAGCTGTTCCAACTCCCACATAAACTTAAGGTTGCAAAATTTAAACTATTTTAATATTCCTGTCTGCTTAGTCTTCCATATTGTTAATAAAGCATAATTATTTAAGGCATAATTATTTATTGATTTCTGATTACAATAGTAAGAAAATGATAACTGGAGTATAGTACTGATTTAGAGGGGGAAAAAACCTAGATTTCACCCTATAAATATTCATATATTCTAGACAAGAAACATGAGCCTAAAGTTTATATACCATGCTAACAATCTAAACTTGCAATTCAAATAAACCATCTGTAGTCAGTCTAATGATCCATCTGTGCAGGCATTTAAACACTGACAACACAGGTGAGCAGTTACAATAAATTTCATGAATTATAAGCACTTACACATGTACACTCACACACACACACACACACATACCCCTCAGCAACTAACATTAGTTTTGTAAATGTAACAACTTTAAAACTCAACAACGATTTAGTCTTATTGTGTGTGTTGCATTTTCTTAGTCTTGCCCACGTGGAGACAAATATGGAAGAAAATTTAAGCACCTATGCCATCCATTTAGTAAGCAAAGACAATTTGGAGAAATCAAGTCATATGCTCTCTTTACAATATAGGAAATTCAGGGAACTAAGTATAAACAAGCTGAATTATCTATTCAATTTACTTGAACCTGCATTTAATAAAATTGTACCTATTGTATATATACACACACAACCCAGATAATCTTTTTCAGCCTTAGCAAAAATTATAGTAAATAAATTTTCAGTGTACTTAATGAAAGGGAAGATATTCATTGATACAAATACTCCTGAGAACACAAAACACTGCTCAGCCATTAGTTTCAGTGTACAAACATAAGGAAGAGGTTACAAACATTTACATTTCAGCTACAAATATATGTTACATGTATATTTAAAGTTTACCTTTATCACGATGTTGAGTTTCTCACTCAACATGCTTAGTAATAGGAAAAAATATTCAAAACTTATTTCCCAAGAACCAAGAACCTAAAACCTTGAGACTCAGTATGATTTCCATAGGGAACTGCATTTGCTACAATGTTTGTGCTGTGCGCATTTACATTTTCTCACTAATTTGCTAATCATGACCTCAGCAATCTATTTAACTCAAATATCATAAAAGACTGTGCAGGTTTTCTTAGAACTAAAAAAAAGTATGCACAATCAGCACATTCTTTAAGAACAAATTTTTCTAAATAAAGTCATGATTATTAATACGTTAAGTTTAGTGAAAGCCCCCAAATTTTACCATTTATGCTATAGAATTCCTATTTTATATAGTATCAAGTGTTATCAATGATGATATTCTTATTAAATATACATTTTCTTTATCACTGAACTAAACATGAAAACTATGACTTTTTGAATATTTATTTACAAATAATATTGCTTAAGATTTCTCATAAGTTCGTTTAGAACAGTTTTAAATATTAAATCATTAATGGAATATTGTTTTATATGAAATAGCTTTTCATATATTGTGCCCCGTAGAAAAGTAAAATGAATCAGATTTATTTCCTTTTCACATTATTTTAAAATATGAAGCAAGCTTTTTTGTTCTTTTATTTTGTAAAGTTAGTTGTACAATGGGAGAAGAATGAAATACTTAAGTTTCCTTCAGAATCTATACATAAAGATATGGTATTTGCATAATTTAATGCAATAAAATTGAAAATATTTTAGAAGAAGAGTGAAGATTTCCCCTCAGTTCATCCTTTCCCCCAACACCCATCAAGTTTATTCAGCCATATCCTGGGCACATCTTTTTATTCTTTTTCCTTCTTGCAAAAAGGAAACCAAAAACTAAAGAATAAAAGTCCTTGAGAGGGAAAGAAGATAATTCAAAATTATCATGCTCATGTACTTTAAAAGTGAAAACTGTGAAGACAGAAAATAATTATACAGTGAAATTCAGTGGTAGATTAAATCCCGTGGAGAATTCTCCATGTATTTTGTATTGGGGATCAGAAAGGACAGGTTTTCTTTTTCTGTTTCATAATGTTTTCCCCTAGCAAATATTGCCTCTTGAATTCTCTCCTACAGGTTTTGCATGCCTGAAGAAGAGGCTGAACCCACAGTCACAGGCTGCTGAATAGCCACAGGGTTAGATGTTGGCAAGGATTTCATCCGTTTTAGGCTTCTCAAAAAAATTAACAAACAAACAAACAAACAAAAAACAATTCTTAAAAGCCACCATAGGGAGCATAAAGAAAATGGAAAGAAGCAGAGATAAAGAAACAGAGGCATTGTTTCCTGCAGTCTAAGCCAGCAGAGCTACGTGCACTGCGCAATGTTTACTTCCCTGCTTTCGTTGACAATGCCAAATGTGCCTATATTATTCTGAAAAGTACAGCTGATCCTTCTGTTTGGGCCCAGAGGTCTATAGATCCGAACACATTCCAAATGTGAAATGAACACATTTTCACTTGAGGCTGTCTGCTCAAACCCAGATAACATCTTCCATTGGTAGGGCTTGGTCTGCCTTGGTGGATGTCATTTGGAGAAATTCATCCATATAGGCATTTACCCTGGACCCCACTCTAATTTCCTTTTCTTTTTTGGAGAAGTAACTGTATTTAGAAATAAAATCAGTATCTCTGTAGAAGGCTTGTTGGATGGAGAAATGAGAATACAGGACTCATGTAGAGGTGTAGTTCATTTGCATACAATGGACAAGAAAAACACTTTAATTTGGCTCAGAGAGACCTTAATAGTAACAGTTAGAGGATGACTGAAAAAAAGGGAATCTGACTTCCCTGGCTAAAAAATGTTCAATGAGAGATTACTGCTGAAGAAATACCTTTCAGTCATTCATTTATTCATTCCATATGGCAATTATGTACCAGCAGGGTAAAGTGAAAAGACACAATACGTAGGTTTTCCTTGTGGACTATTGTGTTCTCTTCTCCATCCAGCTTTTCATTTTATAGCAGCTTTTTATCATATTGTATTAAAACATTGTGCCCTGATCCATCATTCCGACTAGACTGACATCTCCTTGAAGGAATGTTTTGCTTGCCATCATTATGACCCTAACACTTAGTTCTCCAATAACAATTTCAAAGACTGGATATTTACTCTGTATTATGTAAATGTATTATTTCATCAACAATTTTTCATCCTCTCCTTCCATTTATTTTCCCTGACAGTAAGTTTCAGTTTCACTGTGTCTCTACCTGCACTTTTAGCATTTCTCTTTCCCTGTGCAACATCACTTCATTTCCTGTTGATGATTTTAACACTACTCTGTGTGTGTGTGTTTAATCAGAAAACACATTTGTTAGTTGCCACCTCCATCTTAACCCACACTCTGAGATATGTCCAAGATGCAAAATGCATGAGAGTCACTACTAAGGTTTCAGTGGATCAACTTAAGTCTTTTGGAAGCTAGATCTATATAATACATATTGACCTGTTGCCAGGAGCCTTGTGGAAATTCCACGGCGATGATATAGGATCAAAATATTTTTCCTTAGCCAGGAATGGAAGTGCACGCCTTAGTCCCATCTACTCTGGAGGCTGAGGTGGGAGGATGCTTGAGCCCAGGAGTTTGAGGCTGCAGTGAGCTATGATCATGCTACTGTACTGGGTGACAGAGTGAGACCTTGTCTCTAAATACACACATACGTAATATATGTAGACGTGTGTGTATGTACAGATATACGTGTGCATATATATACACATACATATACATATCTATATACATGACATATATATACACACACACACACATTATGAAATTTAACTGAGCTACAAGAAATGACCCAGGGGAGGGGCGTGGGGGAAGAGGAAAAACCTGTTCCTATCAAAGTTTTTCTGGACATTCATAAAACCGAGTAAGGAATTTAGTATATTATTTTTATAGAACAAATTTAGTCTTTCAAACTCTTGGGAGTTCTGAAAACTCCAGGAAATAACCCAGCTGGATTTTTTTAAAAAAAAGACTTACACTTACATTTTTAATGTTATCAGTTTCAATTATTTCTTAGAGTTGTAAGTTATAGATAAGTTATTCTCTTGCTTTCTTACAAACAATAAATTATACGGTAAAACATTACATACTTAGAAATTATTTTTGTTTTAATATGTTTGTTACCATTTTCCATAAATATCTATCTATAAGTATATCTGTACAGCATTCAACTCACAAAGGTCATTAGCATAATAGATACTAAATATAACAAGGCATTCAAATGTAGAGATTTAACAAAAAATGGGAACCGAATTTCAGTGGAATTTTTAAAACACCTGCTTTTTAGTCTAAGTGTGTTCTTTAAAAATTTTATACACAAGATTTTTCAAGTTCCACGTTGAGTAAGTTTCTCACGTTTTCTTAAGTCTTTTTCATAATACGAATAAAATCAGAAATAGCTGAATATACTCAACTAATAATAGACAAGTCCAATATTGCATTTAGTAGTAAATAACAATACAGCATTTCGGTGTAAGTTGGAGGTGCTTAGTATCCACATTATAAATTGAGACAAAATCAATATTTATATTCACATTTTCCTCATTCACTTTCTTCCCTCCCACTCTCTATCTCAGGATGTGTAAATAAAATAAATAAACCTGGCACTGAAAATAAAAATGGGAAGTATTAAAACCTTTCTAGCACAAAGGACAGATATTCAATTTATTACACACTAAGAGAAAAGATACTACACTTGCCAAAGAAATCTAACCTCAATTATCACAAAAGTTATCGTGATTATATGGTGACTCTTAAGTCTCTAAATACAACCACTTAAATGTAAAATAGAACACTGGGTTTTTTTTAGGTTTGTGTGTATACTAAACAGTATTTTTGTAAATGATAAGTAATCTCTTTTGAAATGAATTCAGTGTATACAGACATAATTCTTTTTTAACATCAGCATGTTTCAACTCTACATCCTACTTTATTGACTCCAATGCTCCACTGTGACTTATTTATGGAAATTTACATGGAATGGGTTCAAAGATATTTGAAGCATTCATACCTGATACAGTTTATTCTCTACAGGGCACAGCAGTTTTCCTGGGAACAAATTATGCACTGAATTTAATGCTCATTTTTACTTTTGATGTATTTCTTTTATGAGTGCTGTTTTAGTCGGAGTATGATCGTGTATTATGTTTCACTTTTATGGCGAGGATTATTTTCTGTTCAGCTGAAGATACTCCACTTGAGAGCCACTCATTCCACCCACATTGTCACTAAAGCACCGTGTTAGGACCACAGACACCTGACCACAGTCAGAGGGACTGAGTTGTGTGTGAATACCCATCTTGTCTCCTGTCCCCTGGATGTCTAAACCTGTAGCCTGAGAGTACATCTAGCCACCCTCAACACAACGCAGTGGCTGAAACTTCAAGATTTAAAACTCTGGAGTTATTGGTGCCTTTGGCCATATTTCAGCCATGGCAACCTGCAACAATACAGGTGACAAAACCAATGTCCAGAAAGAAACAAACTAAACCATACATAGAGTTCTAACACATATACTTATATCCACGCACAGGCCATTACTATTTTTTGAATATATGTAAAAAGTTTTGTGATTACCAACAAGAAAAATTCAATTTTAAAGTATTTTTGAATAAGTATGTTATAATTTTGTTCAGATAAAAACCATTAAAATGACATCTTCTGCAATGCTGTATCTGGTACAGGGAAAGGGAAAGGATACAAGGCAGTTTGTGTGTGTGTGTGTGTGTGTGTGTGTGTGTGTGTGTGTGTGACACTGAGTCTCATTCAGTCCCAGGCTGTAGTGCAGTGGTGCCATCTCTGCTCACTGCAACCTCCACCTCCCAGGTTCAATCAATTCTCCTGCCTCAGCCCCCTTAGTAGATTCACATACACTTCTCAAGGGCTTCCCGCATGCCCAAGCTTCATGAATATTAATTGAACTGTATCAAGCTCTTCTCATATATCACTGTGCTGAGGTTTTTACATATATTTACTGCCCACAACAACTTTTTTAGACAATACTAATTATCTTCACGTTAGAGTTGAAGAATTTGAATTTACAGTGGAAGAGTTCAGAGCCAACTTGGCAGAATTCAATGCCCATGCTTTTAACTATTATATTATACTATCCCAAAATTATTTACCTAGTGAGGCAATATGGTGGCATGAACAGGCAAGCAAACAAATAGTTTCATCCTGACTTCTATCCTTTAGGTTGTAATAAATTGGACCAAAATCTTTAAATGTCCAGGTAAGAATTTTTGCTCCAGGGATTCCCCATGCTTATTTACTGTGACACCATAAGGACTCCCTTAAAAAATATGACTCTGCTTTTTTAAATACAGCCCCAGAAATGCATCAGAATATTTTTGCATGTTTCTCTGTCTGAAAAATATATAATGGAGCTTTACCAAATAGATTATCAGAAAAAGCTAAAAGGGAGCAGGAGATGTCTTATTCCTTCATAGGTGAATCATGAAGGAATCATGTATGAATAAGAAATGTGAACAAATTAAATGGTTATCCATCAAAATAGTGCATGTTGAACACTGGAAATAAAATATAGTATCCTTTTTACTGAGCAGTTATGGTGTGCCTGGTATTATATGGTGTTACAATCCTGACATGTTTTATTAATGCATTCCTTGTAACTGCTTATGTGGTAGGTAGCGTTATTTTCCCTATTTTACAAATGGTTTAGTGGAGGTTAAGGTAGATTAAATGAGTTTCTGAGTTTCAGGAAGTATATATATTTATAATCATATGTATATTTATATTATCATCTATATAAGTTTTGGTGAGCTTCTATATACAATAATTAGGTTGACTAATTTTCATTCCATTTCCATCTAATGAATTCTAATAAGTTAGCTCATTAAGTGAATTAATCTTGTGTTCATATTAAGTAATATTCAATTTTCCAATAAACCTTCATCCTGTAAAACTGAGATTATATTTATAATTACAAAATAAGCAAGACAAACCTAACCTTATTTATTATTTTTATTTGATTTACTTTATCACCGGACTGGTGATATTCAGACCAAAATGATCCACACTTTATCAGGTTAGAATGGCCACCAGGGTTCCCTGCTGTGTTTCCCAGAAACTGAATGCTCAACCTGATGAAGCCGTTTTTTGAATATCAAATGGAAATAGTCCCAAACTCATCACCCCAGGTTTTAGAATGAGCATTCCACTAATGTGTGTGGGGACGGATGTACATGCGTGAGTCTAGCTTTTAGTCAAACTACATCATGTAATATAATAAATCTAGCATTCCTGTTAGCAAAGAACTATTAGGATACAAGTATTTCATTTGGAATTCAGTCTTATGTTACTGCAGTACCAAATACTTGTTGATTTTGTTGATAACAGTGGTCTATTGTGGGACATTTTTCAAAAGCAATACCCAAGTTCAAATAATTTACCAGATTAATTAATTACCTATGGTTAGTAGAATTGTTATCATAGTAAAGAAATATACACATACAAAGTAACTCAAATGCAGTAAGTTTTTTTTTTAATCAGTCAGGATTCAGAATGAGTAAAACTGAGATTTTTACTTTGTTTGCTTAAAGTCTGTGATCCTGCCTCCACTGGAAGAGGGAACTTTTAAATATTAACTAAACAATTTTATCCTTGAAATCTCAACATAAGTAACACTATTTAAACCCAGAATGTCAAACCGAAAGAATATTACATACAAAAAATAAAAGATATACATTGCATTGTCGAATCAATCAAGTTGTGAAATTTAAACACAATAAATTATATTATAAAAGCTGATCATTCAAATGCTCTGTTAGAAAGAAGATCAAAACGACAAATAGGTAGAAATACCACATAAAGCTGGGCCACCTTAAGATTATTTCTTCGTCTTAATAGTCCAAATTAATCATCCAAGTGTCTATTTGAGTAAGTTGTTATATATGAAGCCTTTTGAATTAAGGTTAAAGGAGAACCTATCACATCTGTGGGGAAGAAACATAAGCAGATGGAAACAAGATAAGCTAAAGAGATTACTTTCCTGTTACCTGTCCTGAGACTTAGGACCCAAGCAGGATTTAACAAGTACTTTTTAATACTGGGATGGCATCTAAAAGTTTTTTGACATTAAAGATTCACAGAAACATTTAGACATTATGATACAGCATGAATACATCTGATGAGATATAAACTAGAATATCGGAAGCGCTGTGAACGATGACAACTCTGGGTACGCATGTCTAATCAAGTTGGCTTCATTTATTTAAATCTAGAAAAATTACTTCGGTACAAAGCAAAAGAGTTTTGCGAAATGCATATTACTGTGCCTATTCAGGTTTATGATTTGGTAACTGAATTATCCTTTTATCTTTCACTCCCTTTTGTATGAATAGAACAGATTGTGACTAATTGAAAATGGCAGTCAGAAAGCAATCAGGCTGACGTGGTTAATAACAGGCATTTCTACTGAAGCATTGTTAGGAACAAAATTAAAATTACATTTCTTTGCTAAATATGAAATCTGCTGTTGCTATCCTATGGACAACTCTTTTTAAATTGGATGTAAAAGTAAGAAAAATCACAGATTTCAAGATATCTTTCTTAGGTGTTAGCCCATTTTTAAGTATATGCATTTTCAGTTTATTATTAGTATATTTTTATATCTTGTTTAAATCATGAATATAGTTTGTAAGCATATCAGTGATAAAGACAGACACAGTTTCTCTGAGCAATTTAATGAATCAGCAAATGATACATGTTCTCTACAAGAAAAACGAGTCAGTAACTTCCTAATGCGGCCACTACACACTTACAATGGAATCAGTGGTAGGATCCATTAGGGGAAAACATTGTCTAGTCCATTCACTAGTAGGATCTAGAGTATTTATATTATATGACATCGTATCTACCTTCTGATCAAAAACACATAGTCAATTACTTAACAGATACTGAACACAATGTTAAAATACCATAATAAAGGCCACGAAAAGGATTATAATTTAATGGATATAAAATGTGCAACATTTACACATCATATGTATAAGGAACCGGAATACTGTATTTTCATTTCCACAGATTGAAGTCATTTAATGCATGAGATTGCCTGAAAAGGAGGCTGGTTTTAATATGGGCCTAGCATTTAAAACCTTAGAGGATTTGCCTCCCGAGCAGCTGGTACTACAGGCGCCCGCCACCATGCCAGGCTAATTTTTTGTCTTTTTAGTAGAGACGGGGTTTCATCGTGTTAGCCAGGATGGTCTCCATCTCCTGACCTGTGATCCGCCCACCTCTGCCTCCCAAAGTGCTGGGATTACAGGCGTGAGCCACTGCGCCCGGCCATGAACCCGGGAGGCGAAGCTTGCAGTGAGTGAGATCGTGCCACTGTGCACTCCAGCCTGGGCAACAGAGCGAGATTCCGTCTCAACAACAACAAAAAACCTTAGAAGATTTGAGGACACAATGGAACTATTGTCAACATTGTTGCTACAAAGAGAAAAGTGAAAGTGAAGAGAGAATTCAAACATAAAAGAAGGAAAGGATGAGAGAACTATTTAGCAACAGAGCCAGAATACTGAAAACAAAACAATCAAACAAAAGGCAAACAACATACCCTTCCTCTGCACTTTACAGTTCCTTGCATCATTAAATCTCCTTTACTATTTAAACTGGTTTTCACAGGGTTTTCTCTTATTTGCAGCTGAAAGTTTCCTGTGTTAATCATGAAAACGTATTGATCAAGTGTTATTTTTCACGAGCTATTTATTATGTTTATAAATGCAATTGGAAACATCTCTTATGCTGCTTGATCACATCCCTGCCTAAAGCGATCCTCCCACCTTGGCCTCCGAAAGTTCTAGGATTACAGGTGTCAGACACTGCACCTGGCCTGGATCTTTCAACATAGTTTTAATGTTACTTTTAAGGTTTCAATGTCTTATTCATGTTGTTTATTCACAATACATTTATGAATATATTTTTTCTGTAATTGTTTTAACTTGTCTCACTTTTTTTTATGTGCTGACCACTTTAAAAAAATCTTTCTTTGGATGGATTCAGTATAAGAGAATTCAAATCCTTGTTTGAATTGATTTTATTAAAAAAAGACATTTGTTTGCTGTTTGTTTGCGACTATAGTTTTGTTGATCTCTAATGAGTATTGATTTTCACATTAAACTGCACCTTCTCTTTGTTGTTATTGAAAACGTCAGCAAACAAACTGACTTAGAGGAACATAAATCCAAAGGAACAATTAAGTAGCTCTACTAATTGGCTTTTTTAAGTGTCAGTTGCTTTTTTCATAAAACTTGGGGAAACTCCCTTGTCTACTCACAAGGAGGAAACACAAAGGAGCAGTATTTCATAATTGCCTATGATAGTCTTCTTTTATTAAACTCTCACCAACAACTTTTAAACCCTCAATTTCTGTGAGTAATGACCCTTGATAAGCTTTTATTCATGAGTAAGTGATACGACCACGCTGGAAAATATATACAAAGAGGTCATTTGGTATAGAATTAGATATACATACACACTTCTATGTGTGGTCCATGATCTCTGTTGGTAAATATCACCTACACTGAAGGCTGTGCCAAGTGCCCTGATTGTTCATAACTGTAATGAATGCTTTATAAATAAAATTGTAGATGCAGCCCATGTCCTCCACAGACTTTCATGTAAAACAGACACTATGCCATGTACAGGGTATACATAACAAAGAAACAAGAAAATAAAATAAATAAATAAATAAATAAAATAAAAAAGTGTACATAGAATGAAATCAGAGTAAGTTCACTTCGGTGCATTAAGACTAGATCCAAGATAAAGATGTAGTTCATAGGAAATTACCACATAAATTAAAAAATATGTACATAAATATGTAGCTCATAGGAAATTACCACATAAATTATAAGAAAATTTACTAGGAAGAGTGAAAGAAACAATCTGTACCTTGCCATTCAGAAGGGATTTTCTCATGGTCATATTTCAGCAGTTATTTAAATGGTGAAAGCCAACAATATTGTAGAGAAATAAAGGATAGACTGGGTTATGACAGGCATAGAGGGCTCAATTAGCAATACTTTCAGTAGAAGTAACAACTTATTTTTAATATTTACTTATTTGAGGCAGAGTCTCGCTGTATTGCCAGGCGGGAGTGCAATGGAACTATATTGGCTCACCGCAGTCTCTGCCTCCTGAGTAGCTGGGATTATAAGGATGCGCCACCACGCTCGGCTAATTTTGTATTTTTAGTAGAGACGGGGTTTCTCCAGGTTGGTCAGGCTGGTCTCGAACTCCCGACCTCAGGTGATCCACTCACCTGGGCCTCCCAAAGTGATGGGATTACAGGTGTGAGCCACCGTGCCCAGCGGGAAGTAACAATTTTTGTTTCTTGTTCTCTTCTCCCACAGTGCTCTGCAGATGACTCTAATGTATTTCAAACTGTGTCATCCTTATGAGCTTGCATTTCTGTTTCCTGCAAAAGAATACTAGCTCCTCAAACACAAAAGCTGTGCTTCTAATTCATTTGTTTTTTTGTTGGAGGCTACATAACTTTTTGTCTGCATACACTAGTCGATCAGTAAATGGTGATGAAATATATATTTTGCATTAAAAAATAAAACTATTGAATCAAATGGGAAAAGACATTATTAATACAAGTTACGAAAAACCAACAGTAAAGAGTATCACGGTGGTAAGTACCACACTCTAACGAAACGGAAGAACAAATGGTGCTATTACAATCTTGTAAATACGGCAGAGTACTTGCTTTGTTTATATGAGATCATACTGGAATAACCACATATCGCAATCACATATGAATTTTTTCTCCCCTGCACTAATTTCACCATCACCGTCATTATGTCAACTTTCTTTTTCTTTCTTTTTTTTTTTGAGACAAACTCTTGCTGTGTCACCCATGCTTGAATGCAGTGGCACAGTCTCAGCCCACTGCAGACTCCATCCCCCAGGTTCAAGCATTTCTCCTGCCTCAGCCTCCTGAGTAGCTGGGATTACAGGTACCTGCCAGCACACCTGGCTAATTTTTGTATTCTTAGTAGAGATGGGGTTTCACTATGCTGGCCAGGCTGATTTCGAACTCCTGCCCTCAGGTGATCCACACACCTCGGCCTCCCAAGTGCTGGGATTACAGGCGTGAGCCACCGCACCAGGCCTTCAACTGTCATTGTTAACTTTAGCTTTTCTCTAGCCAGACGCTGCCAACTTTCTCAGGTACTGTGTGGGCTGCCCAGCTGTCAGAAGCAGGAGTACTGATAGAGCCACTACCGATGCCTCTTTGTCCTCTCTAACTATGCTTAAGAGTTCACAGAATATAAACCTCAGAGCAATCTAGACTCCTGCAATAGAAACCTTTCCTTAAAACCAAACTATGGTAGCCTGTTACGTAAAAAGGAGGCAGAAATAACCTGTGAGATCAAGTTGTTTTGAGTAAAACAAAGATCTTAGCTAAAAGTTCACACTACGCTTTTCCACATGACGTGGAGTAAACAGCCTCTAATGATTTCTTGGTTAGATAAGCCATTAAGAGACAGAGAAAAGCAAGGACTCTTTGGATTTCACACCGACTCTAGCCAGTCTCATCACAAAGATCTGACCTTCCAAATCGAATCAGAACCTAAAAATAAACATTATTTTGTTAATAAATCTTAAGCTTCCTAACAAGTGATGACAGATTTGATTTTATTATCATTTTATGTAAATATATACCCATATTTTTATGATTTATCACCTGATTGCTAATAACAATAAAATAGAAACTGCAATTGAGTAAGTAAAGACAATTTACTATCTTATACTAACTCCTTTAAATGTGTTACATAGTGTCGTCTTAATTCTCCCAGTAACTCTAGGAGATATGTATAAGCACGTCACATATATATGTATACACATAAATATATAAAACATTATACCCATTCCCAGTAAGTTTTCAAAGTTTCTCCTACATGATTATTTATTGTAGCCATATTTTTACTTACATAGCTGATAAAGTACAATGATATTTCTCTCCTTGTGCACATATTCGGATATACGAGCCGTCCAGAAATAGATGCAGTCTCATTCGCCTGGTTTACAAATCCAGTGTGTAGAATTCACGTCACAACCTTCTATTAAGTTCTTCCTGGATGGTGCATACAAGAGTGACGGTGACAGGCATGGTGCTTTATCTCTGGAAGTCTTTTCCCTGGACTTTACAATTGCAGATACTCCTCAATTCAGTTGTTAATCCTGATTTTTTTTTTTTTTTTTTTTAGCCAAGTCAGCTTCTTATTTCACTAATTTATAATTTCATCGTTCTACCCTCTCGTCCAATAATTTCCTGGCATAAGACAATTACTGTTAGAGGCTATAGACTAACATTTGAATTGGTTTCTAATTAGAAGTTTAATCATTCCTGAGAAATCTGGGACACCAATCAAACTGTGAAATTCTATATTAAAAATTCATTGCCTTGGATATTGCACAATGCTGTCAGTGTTAAGTTTTGCCTTACACAGTCAAACTTGTGATTGGTGCACAGTCAAATAAAATTTCATATAACTACATTAAAGTGAAATTATATATCATTTATTTTCTTAAAATTCTTTATAGTCGGCTGAGTGCAGTGGTTCACACCTGTAATCCCAGCACTTTGGGAAGCCGAGGTGGGGGGAATCACTGAGGTCAGGAGTTCAAGACCAGCCTGATCAACATGGAGAAACCCTGTCTCTACTAAAAATACAAAATTAACTGGGTGTGCTGGTGTGTGCCTGTCATCTCAGCTACTTAGGAGGCTGACGCAGGAAAATCACTTGAACCCAGGAGGCAGAGGTTGCAGTGAGCCGAGATCGCGCCATTGCTCTCCAGCCTGGGCAACAAGAGTGAAACTCCATCTCAAAAAAAAAAAAAATTCTTTACAGTCAGATTCCAAGTAATATTTCAATAAGTTAAAATGCCATGTATGGGGAAATTGTGCCGCTGTTAGCAGGCAATATATGCATAAATACTGACAACCAAGAAGCTTCCAGAAAGTATACTATATTTCTGTTTATATTATAAAAAAACAAAAACCAATTTACATGTATGCATGTGTATTACTCTCTCTACGTAAACAGATAGTAAATTTTCTGGGAAGATTTCAAACCAGAGAAACTAGGATATCGCTGAAAAGAAAATTGGAGACAAAGAGAAGTAAACATTCAACTTTGATTTGATTTTTTAAAAACAGTTTTAGCCTCACCAAAAAATGTTATTGTTTGGTTTGAGGTTGTTTTCTCAAATTTTAATTCTTAAATCTTCATTTTTCATTGTAGGTAGTCTCAAATCTCAACCGCAACACATTTAATATTTTAGTACGCTTTTGGAAAGAAAGCTTATTCCAGAAAATATCAAAAGATCTTAGCTAAAGTTCACACTACGCTTTTCCACATGACATGGAGTAAACAGCCTCTAATGATTTCTTGGTTAGATAAGCCATTAAGATTCATAGAGAGTCTATTTCTGGACTTGATTACCTTGTGTATCAAAGTGACAGATCTACAGTTGCCATGACAGTATTTCAGTTCACAAGTACCCAAGGCCAATTAATCCCTTATGAATTGGACCAGAGTTAGCCAGTTGTGACAGCTTTGGAAGTGTGTTCCGCTCTCCTTGACTCCTTGATAAAGGACACCACAATATTTAAACTCGTATTAGTGAGTGTCTGTAATGGTACCTTCACACAACTAGATCAGGGCTATTTTAAAAGGAGGAAAGATTAAAACTTCACCATGCGGCCTAGGTCCTAGGGTCAACAGAACGCTACCATTACTAAATCTTGGCTCTGGAACAAATTTCTCTTTTAATTAAAAACTTGAAATTGTTAAGATTTTTCTAAGGAAAAAATGAGCTATTGAGTGGTGTTTTAAAAGTTAATAACAGGGTGTTAGGTATATTCTAAATGTACAATTCCTCTAACTAACCCCCCTCCCGCTGCCGCCTCTCTATGATGAGCTCTGCTCTCAAATTGAGCAGGGGTTCCACAGTTACGCATTTCAACATTTCATACTTAATTATGCAAATAAATGATTATGCCCAGAAATAATTATATAACCTGTGATTCTTTCTAGTTTTACCAAATAGCCAAAGCACAATGAAAACAAGGTAATCCCTTCATAGCCTTTAACAACCACTAAGCAAATGAAGAAGAAAATCATTAAGCAACACTGTTTTATGAATAATTCATGGATGTTATCGGTTAGTAAACCAATGGAAGAACTGCCATTTGATGAGGACTTGTGGGAATTTAAATTGTTGCTAATCAATGAAAATCATAAAAGTATCTACCCTCTTTGTACAGTCAGATTGGGGAAAATATATATCTTTAAATTCATTTGTCTGCCTTAATAAACCAATATATTGGAATTTAAATATCACTTAACAAAAAAAAGTATGCATGTATTTTAAAACCATGTAAAATATGGCATGTAATCCTCATTTAACTTTTGCAGTTTACAACTGGCAACTTATTTCTACAGTTTAAAGTGAATCATTAAAAATTTACCTCTGCAGCTAATTCAAATTTCAATAAAATCTTGACAACTCTCCTATATTCTGTGAAAAGAACACTGAATAAACATCCTCTAAAAATACATAACAAGCTAACAATTATTCAGTCTGTTTCTTCACAGAAATTATCTTTAATGTTGCAATACCTGGGCCCTACTTAAACTAAAAAGCTTATTTGTTGTTCATTTGAAATTCTAAATTCATTGAGGGCCCTGTTTTCTTTCTTTTGTGTGTGTATGTGTGTGTGTGTGTGAGAGAGAGAGAAATATGGTAGTCCGAATCATCTCAGCTAACTGGCAAAGGTCTTAGACACTCAAGGTAGATTTGGGTGAATGTGGGTTCAAAGTCTTGTTAAACTGTTGGATGTCAAATGTAGGTCAGAAGAAGTGGTGGTGGGGATTACAAAGATAAGTTGCAAGACAATCCAATCATTAATATAAAGCTATTATTTTCACACAGTAATGCCCTAATCATCAAGTTTTATCCATTAATATAATTAGTATAATTAAAGATAATTATTCTGTCACAGTGCTTTCACGGTCTTCGCTAATTCAAATGTATAATTGCATGAATTTTGGTCAGATGGAAAATGAGGATTGAAGAATTCACAATAAATTACTCTAACAAAGCACATTTCTGAAAAGTATGTACGTGAGATCCTTAAATATTATATTAAAATGTTCCCAGTTGATATATCGTATTGATATTTAAAATAATGCTGACCTACTCGCTAAGGATACTACAGTATTTACTAAACTCCAGAAAACAAACTTTATTTTGTTGGAAAACAAAACAGTCTTCCTCAAAACCAATGGAAAACTCCTGTGTCCCATTTTCATCTATCTGTATATTCTCAAGATTAATTGTAGATGTTTCTTTTTTTCTTCTCTTTTCTTTTCTTTTACTTTTTTTTTTTTTTTTTTTTGACAGGGAATCTATCCCTGTTACCCAGACTAGAGTGCAGCAACGTGATCTCGGCTCACTTCAACCTCCCCCTCCTACCTCCCGGATTCAAGCAATCCTCCTGCCTCAGGAGATTAGCTGGGATTACCGGTACGCAGCACCACACCTGTCTAATTTTTGTATTTTTAGTAGAGACAGTTTCACCATGTTGGCCAGGATAGTACAAACTCCTGACCTCAAGTGATCCACCCACCTCAGCCTCCAAAAGTGCTGGGATTACAGGTGTGAAGGTTTGAGCCACTGTGTCCCGCCCTGAATTGCAGATGTTTCTAATCTAGATTCCCAAGGGCTAGAATTTCCACCAATAGATTGTCCTGAGGAAACCACCTTTCAGGTGCGTAGAGTCAGAACTGCACCAATTTCTCTACCATATAATATGAGTCTCATGCCAACAGTGTTCAGTAAACTGAACTACACAATGGAAAGTTTTTCTCAGGTGACAACAGGTATTCTGAACGAATACCAAATTGAGGCAGATGCCACATTGACATGAAACTCTGAAAGCCCCTTTTTTTCCAAAATGGAAGAGTTATATCTATTTATAATAGAGATTCCATAGACATTTATAAATATTGAATATTCTTTTCTTTTGAGTATTGAAAAATAGCTAGGATTAAATCCTGTGAGTGAAATTTAACTATGGGATACTCAGTCATACATAAACCTCCATGAACCTCACTTTCTTCATCTGTACATTAGACACATCATGACCAACTTCATCATATATGTATTTAAATATGTCACTCTCCCCATATGTGATATAAACATTATAACTAATCCTATTTTCATTAGAGTTCATTTTCAAGCCATGATAACTAATTATATTTTAGAGTTCATTGTCAAATGATGAAAAAATGGTCCCATAGAGTGGAGGATATTGGAAGACAAGTATCTGTGGATCTCTCACCTTTCTGCTTCTTCTGTGAACACAGACACTGACGTGCTTTTTTGTGTATTATGTATTCAAACAAGTTTATATAGCATAGCAAAGAGCCTTGGAAGGTAAGAAATAGTGTCTTCCTCCAAGGCAGGATTTTTTGCTGTCCAGTAAATTAAAGATGTTTCTCTCTAGGGAAAAGTGTCTTGTCCTAGGATTCCCTTACGCAGCATTGGGTTTCTTAAACCTGGATGTCTCTCCTGTGGGTCTTGGGGGTCAAGAGTAACAGATGTGAGCACGTAGGTTACATGAAGGTCATGCTGAATTATGTACAAGAGGAATAAAGCCCGTTATATACAACCCAGGAGTCCTGGTCTTCTATCAGTCTGTATGAAGCAGGTTTAAAGTGCAAGAAGGAGAAAAATCACAGACTTTTCACAATTCTTGGTAAGGCACTTATCATGACACCTTGAATATAGTAAATATTTTCAGGCCTTGTTCATGTATTCCAAAGAAGTTTAGATCCTTACAGTGATTGCATTTGTTGCATTAATGTAAAGAATTTAAAATAAATAGTTTTTTTCAGAGGTTAGGTTGTATCATTTCCTCTTTGGGTGATTACTAATATAAACATAAAAATCTCTACTCCCAATCCAACCTAAGGTCTAAATCATGTCTGTTAAATCCTCCAATTTTCTATTCATAGATAAGTATTATACAACATACTAGAGTGTCAGACACACAAGTGAAGGGGTTTTGTCTGCTTTCCCAGTGCAGTGCTGAAAGCAGACACATTGTGAATATCTGTTCATAGAAAAGTGAGTGGCCAGCTAGTGTAGTAATATATCACAAGCCAATAGCTCTGTTTGAAACTAGTGTTCAGAAACAAAATGAACCTTTCTGCTTAATTTCACTTTTCCATATTAATTATCCTAATACTTTGATTCATATCATAATTAAAACCACATATTTGGGAAAAGGCAACTTGAAATCATTATCTAATTTAAAATGTACCTTCATATTTCTAAAGGAGAGCAATTTTTAAAGACTGAATTGACTCCAAAACAGTAAAATCTACAGAGCAGGCCATTATAAAAGGAGACAGAAAGGACAAAGGATCACATCCTTATACTGCCACTTACTAGCAATATACTTTTGGCAAATTATTCAATCTCACTAAGCTTCAGCTTCCTCATATGTGAAATGGAAATAATACTTCTCACTTTACAGGTTTGCTGTGAGGTAAAGGAGTTAATTTATGCAAATTAATTAGCATAGTGCCCAACATATAGTAGGTACTGAATGAATAGGGAGGTGTATTACACAAAATTGCTGACAGCTTTCTTAATTGAAAACAACAAAAATCAGATTCTATAACTAACTCCTGGTCTCATCATAAATTCAAAGCAAAATGACAACATGAAAAAATCTTCAGGAAATTTCTATCCTATGATTTGTTGAACTCTGTCTTTTTTCTGTCTTCTGAAGCGTATATGCTTATTTGCTGGACAAACAAGTATTCAGTTTACATTGATCTTTTCATAAATAATGAAATACATGAAGAAGTATTGGGCAAGTGAACATTAGTGGACTTTGCAAAGAGATATCTGTGTCTTCAAACGATCAGTTAGTATAACATGATAGAAAGATCATAGGGTTTGGAGTTAGATAATTTTAAATTTAAATTTCATCTTTGGCATTATTAGTTGTATGAACTTAGAAAATTTGCTGAATCACTCAGCACCCTCATTTCTAAAGCAGAATGAACATCTAAGTTGTAGTTTAGTACATAAATTAAATATTATGTGTCCAGCATAATAAGAATTAAAAATAAAAACAACTATCATTAGTTTTAAAAATTCATTTGTTGGTGGTGTTTCCTAAGTTCTTTAAAATGTGATGTACATGTCTGGTTGCCCTCTATAGTCAGATACCAGTTAAAATAGTCTCAGAGATTGCTTGACCTGTCAAGTTCTTAGGAAATCCCTGGGATTTCCCTGTCTAGGAGCGTCTTATATTATTACAAGCTTGTGAGATACTGTTCACTGCCACCAGACTTTACACCAAAAAGCAGTTCAGTGTTTTTCCATTTTAATACAATGGACAAAGCCCATTCTCCAGGATTACTGAAATGAGCCACAGAGTCCAAAATCTCTCACATCTGCTCACTTACAAACATAATTTAATCCATTATTTCTTCTTCAAACTTCATCTCTGTGCCCTGCAACTGTTCTTAGCATGTTTCCTTCATCCAGGTAGCCATGCACTGCATGTTTCTTAGCTCTTTGAGTGTATACAAAGGAGACACTTTATTATCGACCAAAGACTTTTGAAAAATAATCTCAAACTCCAGTTAAACTTGAAAAAGTTTATGTAATGATTATGTAAGTCTACAAAACATTAGTGAGTCCCCTGGAGATATGATAACACCATAGAGTAGTTAGGAATAAAACCCAGTGATGGCTTAATACCTGTCCTACAATAAGTAAGAGTTTAACCATGAAAGAGTTACTTGTTAATATCATATAGCCTTAGTTCTACATAGCCTCTGCAAAGAAGTCTTCAACTATACTGAAGCCAGTTTGTATGTTATAAGTGAATAAGGACACAGATTGGAACTACGGGTTTCTCCATGGGGGCAAAAAGACATATATACTGGATGGAAGAAATGAGAAGGAATTGTGTGATGTTGGATTGGAGTTACGGTAATCGGCAGGATGGATGATCATTTCTGTACAGCTAAAGAGTTCTTTGAAGTTATTTTTACCCTTAGAATATATCCATCCCAGTGTTGTGCATTAAAGGGTCTTGAAGAAATGAACCGCCTGTATTAATGAGTACACCTGGTGTTCAGATGAGAGTTTCTAAATGCTATTCGCTATCAAGTTCCTTGGAGAAATGGCTGATGCCATATCTGGCAGGAAAAGTATAAGAAAAGCATTTTGTTTTGTCAGAAAAAAAGGAAATGCTTCAAGACGAATGGGAACATATCAAAAAGGACAAAGGAGCCACTTCAAAGAGTTTGTTCTAGACAAAGAGATTGAGATTTTTGTATAAAAGCACTTATTCACAGAAAAATGTCAGATAATGAGTGTAGATATAATGTTAGAACTTTTAAAATCACCCTTTGGAAAGCCCCAATTAACTCAGACAAAAACCCTAATAGATTGATGCAAGAAAGGACTGATACACAATCGTAAAGCATTATTCTAGAAATTACTCCTGAATTGCAAAAGGCAAGGCATATCCTTAGAATGAAATAAACTAATGGTCAATGTGTTAATTACGTGATCACACATGGCTTCTTCAATAATGGAATAAACTGACATAATCTCTCTTGAAGTGCTGCAAAGGTAAGTGTAAACCACCACCTATACAGTATTCTTGCCAAAATGATTCTGGCATAAATCTACACCTGCAGAAACCATAACCTATATACAAATGTGAGATATTTTACAAGGTAACTGTTTCTCTCTCATCAAAATTATCAATGTTATGAGAGACAATTGTGGTCAGGGTTAGGGGGTCATTTCTCTAGATTAAAGGAGATTAAAGACAAATAAATGAAATTCTTGTACCTTGGTTAGATCCTGGACCAAATCAAGAAAATTAAAAACAATTAGAAAAATTTAAATATGGTCTAAAAATCAAATCATATTGAGGCAATGCTACATATTGTTGAATAATGAACATGCTTCTGATATGTAGAAGAGTTATTTTTCTTAAGAAATACATACTAAAAGACTTAGAAATAAAGAGTCATAATGTTTACATCTTACCTTTAAACGGTTCATCAACAGCAAATGAGTCCAAATGTTGACAACTGGTAAAGGGTGACTAATGTACTAAACGTTTAACTTTCATAGACCTTTAAATTATTTTCAAAACAAGATGGAAATGAAAATCATATGTAGGCCGGGCGCGGTGGCTCAAGCCTGTAATCCCAGCACTTTGGGAGACCGAGACGGGCGGATCACGAGGTCAGGAGATCGGGACCATCCTGGCTAACACGGTAAAACCCCGTCTCTACTAAAAAATACCAAAAAAAAAAAAAAAAAAAACTAGCCGGGCGAGTTGGCGGGCGCCTGTAGTCCCAGCTACTCGGGAGGCCGAGGCAGGAGAATGGCGTAAACCCGGGAGGCGGAGTTTGTAGTGAGCTGAGATCCGGCCACTGCACTTCAGCCTGGACCACAGAGCGAGACTCCGTCTCAAAAAAAAAAAAAAACAACAAAAAACAAACAAAAATCATAAGTAAAATGGCTAGAAATAGGCATATGTGCCAAGTACCTAAGAGTTCAATTCTGATACTATGGCCCAGGGCTCACAGTTTCCATCATGCTACTGTGACAGCCACACCCACAACCCAGGTAAAGCTATGCCCTCAACTTATTTTAGAGACCTAGACTTAATTCCCTTAATCCCTCTCCAGTTATTCAGTGGAGCAATCACCATTCTACACTCATAAAAGAAGCTGAAATATGTTTAATAATCTTTTCAATGATAGAACTACAAAATAAACAGAATGACATTTTCCATCAAAGTGGTCACATTTTAAATTATTGTCAACGGCTCATCTTAAGTTATATAAAGTATTAATACATAAAAAACATTTTATTTTCTTATATGCTATAGAGATGAGGGCTAGACAGACTCATAACTGGAGGCTGGAAATATAATTTAATTCTATTGCTATGAAACAAAATAAATTCTTCTCTCTATCCATTCATATACAAATGCACTGTTTCCTGGCAGAAGATCCCACAGACTGGATAGGCAGATAAGCAGACAGGATGAGTATATTAGCTCTCCATATATCCTACAGGGAAGGCTGGTGTGCAACAATAAAGATACACATAAAACTATTAACCAAGAGACATAAAATTACAATTATTTAAATAGCCTCAGTAAACAAGTGCATTTTATGGCATGACAAAAGCTAACACAAATGACAAGTATGAGGAGAGGGCCATGGTAAAGATCAGTCATCAAATACCTGTGCTCAGACACAGTAAAAATCCCAACCATGACACAGCCTGCAAAAAAGTAAAATCGTAGTAAAAAACAAAAAACAAGCAAACACACACACACACACAAACATTTAAATGAAGCATTCAATCTTGGATGAGAGAGGATGCCAGGTACCTCACCACTGTCACTACCACATTTACCAATTATTTATGGAACAACTCTTGCATATGATTTTTTTTTTTTTTTTTTGACAGAAGCTCACTCTGTTGCCCAGTTTGGAATACAGTGGCACGATCTCAGCTCACTACAACCTCCACCTCCTGGGTTCAAGCAATTCTCTTGCCTCGGCCTCCTAAGCAGCTGGGATTACAGGTATGCACCACCACACCTGCCTTTTTTATAATTTTAGTACGGATGGGGTTTCACCATGTTGGCCAGGCTGGTCTTGAAATCCTGACCTGAGGTGATCCATCTGCCTCAACTTCCCAAAGTGCCGCGATTACAGACGTTGAGGCATGGCCCCCAGCCTGACAGGCATAATTTTAAGGAAATGCTATTAAATATGGAAAAATTAAACTATATAAATTATAAGGTTGACTTGGGGTTTAGTTTAACCACATTGTATATAATTCTGGAGAAATGTAATTCAAAAGAATTTGTTTATTTATTGGATCTTGTTCTAAATGATGGATGTCTTAAAGATAGGATTATATCTTCAAGATATTACATTTCTAACAAAATTGCTGACTTATACAAACTCAATAGATGTTTGTTTAATCAAAAAGATGATAAAAATCCAGTTTTAGTTTTATTTTTTACTTTTAAAAAAATTATTTTATTTTGTTTTATTTTTCTTCTTTAGACAGGGTTTCATTCTGTCACTCAGGCTGGAGTGCAGTGCTGCCATCTCGGTTCACTGCAATCTCCTCCTCCCAGGCTCAAGCGATTCTTCCACCACAGCCTCCCAAGTAGCTGGGACCACAGGCACCTGCCACCATGCCCAGCTATTTTTTTTTTTTTTTTCTGATTTTTGGGAGAGATGGGGTTTTGCCACGTTGCCCAGACTGGTCTCCAACTATTGAGCTCAAACAATCTGCCCGCTTCAGTCTCCCAAAGTGCTGGTATTACACGCATGAGCCATTGTGCCCGGCCTGATTTACTTTTAATAGTAGAGTTTTTATTAAACTCAAACTGGCTTAGTATCAAAGCAAGTTGTACAGAGGAACCTAATAGAAACTAAATGTTTTGAAAAACATATAAGCTCTTCAGAAACTAAATTTGCAATCCTCCCATGCTTAACAATTAGAGGACTACACAATTAGAAACATTTTATCATCTGGTGTTCTATTTTTACCTATTTTCTTAATCATTCTTCACAATACTTTGGAATTTGTCAATATTCTAATTCTGGGCTAGGATTGCTTTGCACAATGTGATGATGAGATGTGGCAGAAATGACACGGCACAAGGTCTATTTCCTAGGCTTCCAAGGCCTTGCAGTAGCCTACTTTTCCCCCTCACAATTCCCCTGCAGTCACTTAAGGAAGCCCAGAGTAGGCGACTCAATCATAGAATGTGAGTGTGTTTTTCTTTATACATACTTGGCTTAGTCGTGGACTAAAGTAAGTTTAGATAAAAAGGAGGCTGTTGTTTACCAATCTAGAAAGTGTTTTTAGGAGACCCAGAAAAACAGAAATCTATCATTACTGGAGCGTGAACATCGAATTTTCTCAATTTAAAAATCAATTTTACTCTAGCATTTTGGGGGAAGAAAGTTAATAATTTAACCAGTAAGACCAAGGAATGTGATGAGGAATGCAGATTGTAATAAGCTACTGAGTTGCAGTGAGATGAAGATAAATCTTCCTCTCTGCTTTTTTTGTTTGTTTGTTTGTTTGTTTTTTGAGACGGAGTCTCGCTCTGTGGCACAGGCTGGAGTGCAGTGGCGCGATCTCAGCCCCCTGCAACCTCCGTCTCCCGGGGGCTCACGTCATTCTCCTGCCTCAGCCTCAGGAGTACCTGGGACTACAGGTGCCCTCCACCACGCCCGGCTAGTTTTTTTATTTTTTTTTTAGACGGGGTTTCACCGTGTTAGCCAAATGGTCTCAATCTCCTGACCTCGTGATTCGCCCGCCTCAGCCTCCCAAAGTGCTGGGATTGCAGGCGTGAGTCACCGCGCCCAGCCTATCTTCCTCTCTGCTTTCTAGCGGAAATTTTGGTGCACCATTCTCTTTATTTCAAATGAAATGTTATTCAGAATCTTAATACAGCAGCTATGCATAATGGAACTTCTAGAGTCACAATAGAGGAAAGATAGTGACAACAGGTGGTCCTGCCATGCCTCACTACCATAGGCTATTTCTGAGACACCTCTGTATTCCTTTCAAATTCTGTGCAGTGCACTGTGAAAACCGCTAAAGACTTCTTAAGGGCAGAGACTCAATGTAATTCATATTTAGATTCTTCCTCACTACCGAAATAGGGCCAGGTATTACACAGACCCTTGGTTTGCTATCTGTTAAGTGAATAAATGAACAACAGGAATAGATAACAACAGAATCTTGAGTAAGAAATCCAAATAGTGGAATCCCAGTCCCCCATGAATATGCAGAGTAGGCTTCTTACTCATCTTGTTATTTTTAAATTTTGTGTTTCCAGAAACTAGGATTTTAGTCCAATGCATAGTGCACTCCACTAAGCCCTAAAACCTAAAATGCCAAAAAGAACATGCAGAGAAAGAGAAAATATGTTTAACTCTGCCTACCTATGTATTATAACCATTCATGGTACCTGTGTGACATTTCTGATTTTACAAAATCTTTTAACACGTAATCTCCTAATGTTCTCTAAATGAAAACACTGAATTAAGAAGAGGCTGTGTTCCTCCAATGATCGAGCTATTCAACAGAATTTATTTAGAGACTTCATAAAGTGCCGTACTTCTTTTGGTACAACTGAGTTTCCATGCTGTGTCTTATAGTGATAATGAACTGAAATCGTTTTTCCTTTCCATTGCTTTACCTTAACACTGAAGAATGACTTAAGCATTGTGGGGAATAACAATAGAATACAGATTTTACATATTTGCTTAAAATATTTCTCCAAACACAAAATGTTATTTTCATTATTTAAGGGCAAATTTGGATGAAAGGAGTAATGATAACTGAAAGTTAAAAAATTATGTCTTTTTTGTCCAGGGCCTCATCGGCCTGCATCCCTTCTCCACAAGCTGCAGGTAGTCACCATTTCTCACTCAACACACATCCTCCTCACTTCAACAGATGCAGGAGTGTGATTCACTGATTTTGTAACATGCTCTCACATAACCATTACAGAGGGAGGAAGGGAAGACGACTGCACTCGTCATTCAGAGAACTCTCATATGAAATGAGTCTCTGCTTGTCCCATTTTAACCACTGTTCACGATACCTAGTGAGTCAGTCATTGACAGAGGGTTCATTTAAGAGACAGAACAAAGCCAAAATATTCCTCACAAATCAGATGAATATCCAGAAATGGAATTGGCAGCAAGATAGATCTTAAATCCTGATCATTATTATATTAATATGTCCATATGTAGATACTGACTGAAATGTTTAAGATGGTTGAACACTCTCTGATACACACACATACGCACACACACACACACCAGTCATCTGGTAGGTAGAAAAAAGGCAGTAAGAAAATAATGAAAATAAATCCACTGAATAAAACTAATTCCTAATAAGGAATGAAGCATAGCAGAAAAACCTTTAGGGAACAAGGGAAAAACAGATGGAGAAAGACAAATGATGATGGTAATGACAATGACAATGATGTGAATAAAAAATAATGAGAAGAATAATGAATGTTCCTATGTATGATATACTTTATTCAAGGAATTCACAAGGGACTTATCATGTGAAAAACGCTTTCTGCAAATAAACATTTATTATCCAGGAAAAATTTTTTCATAATGGTAAGAAGCACAACTTATAGAACAGAATAATGAGGAGACAACTTTTTTAGAAAAAGTTCAAAAACCAACATGAAATGTTAAATTTGAAAGCAAAATCTAATTTTATTTATCAGTGCTCATAAAAGGAAGGATTGGTCTTTTTATTATTATTATTATTATAGTTTAAGTTGCAGGGTACATGCGCACAATGTGCAGGCTTGTTACATATGTATACATGTGCCATGCTGGTGTGCTGCACCCATTAACTCGTCATTTACATTAGGTATATGTCCTAATGCTATCCCTCCCCCCTCCACCCTCCCCACAATAGACCCCAGTGTGTGATGTTCCCCTCATTCTGAGCAAACTATCGCAAGAACAGAAAACCAAACACCGCATGTTCTCACTCATAGGTGGGAAGTGAACAATGAGATCACTTGGACACAGGAAGGGGATTGGTCTTTTAAAAAACCGCAGTGGCAGCCAGGTGCGATGGCTCACGCCTGTAATCCCAGCACTTTGGGAGGCTGAAGCGGATGGATCATCTGATGTCAGGAGTTTGAGGCCAGCCTGACCAGCATAGCGAAACCCCGTCTCTACCAAAAATACAAAAATTAGCTGGGCGCGGTGGCATGAACCTGTAATCCCAGCTACTCAGGAGGCTGAGGCAGGAGAATCATCGCTTAAACCTGGGAGGCAGAGGTTGCAGTGATCCAAGATCGTACCACTGCACTCCAGCCTGGGCGACAAGAGCAAAACTCCATAAAAAAACAAAAAACAAAAACAAAAAACAAAACAAAACCAAGAGAACAGAAACAAAACACTTCAATGGCCCCACTTCTTGCTGGAAAAAAAATTAAATTTATTTCTACATGGTGCAACTCAATTGGACTCTATCAGCGGTATGGTGCAGGCATAAAGATGCAACTCAGCTAGCCTCTATCAGCAGGTACAGTATAGGCATATGCCATCACTTATGGTTCCTAAATACACCATGCTCCCTTGTGTCTTCATAACTTTGCCTTGTGCCCCAATTTGTTTTTCATTTCTTGTGCCCCAATTTGTTTTTTCATTTGCTGAAACAAAATGAGGATGATAGTATGATATTTTTATAATACAATAATTATATCTATTACATATAAT
>NW_012114488.1:4190229-4237658 GCF_000951035.1 Colobus angolensis palliatus | reverse complement strand
TTTTTTTGAGTCAGAGTCTTGCTCTGTCACCAGGCTGGAATGCAGTGGCCCAATCTCAGCTCACTGCAACCTGCGACTTCTGCCTTCCAGGTTCAAGCAGTTTTCCTGCCTCAGCCTCCCGAATTGCTAGACTACAGGTGTGCACCACCACGTCCAGCTAATTTTTTGTATTTTAAGTAGAGACCGGGTTTCACCATATTGGCCAGGATGGTCTCAATCTCTTGACCTTGTGATTCACCCACCATGGTCTCAAGTGCTGGTATTACAGACGTGACCCACTGTGCCCAGCCAATACATATATATTTTATATGTATTATATGATAGATATTATATATAATAGATAATAGTATATATAATATATATACAGTAGATATTTACAGAATTGTTTTTGAGACATGCATTACATAAGCTTGTTTAAATACATCATGATGCTAACCTAAATTTGACGAGTTCTATCAGACTAGTAGTGGCAAGAGAGACCCTTCTGAAAAAATTATGAGGCAAATTTTTATCTTCAATTTGCTAGTATAGAACCTGCTACATAATTGTTCCTCATGTAATATTATATTGTGTGTTGAATAAATGCTTTTTGAATGTAATTATTTTATATTCTTTCCCCAGGGGTCAGTATGTTATTTGGGGGGTGGGGGTGAGGAGAGGGAGGTAAACTCATGTATGATTGCCATAATGAATCTTAAATATTATAAAGTATGTTAAATATTATAAAGTATATATACGGTTTTATGTTCTCACATAAAATATCTTAAATATTATAAAGTATACATATATGGTGTTTTTATGTTCTCACAATTTGTTTGGGTAAGCACAGATTTCCATTGCGAGCACAGATGTACATTATCTATTTAGTCATTCAGGAAACTTTTATTGAACCTCTATTGTATGCCAGAAAGTGCTGTTGAAATGAGGAATAAGACATGGTATCTGCCACCAAACCACAGGTTCATAACCCTGTGACTGAGACAAACTCATAAACTAATGGTATTAATGAGATGCAAAAAGTGTTCTCTTAAAGGCAGAAAGAAATAAGTACATGCCTGATGTATCCAGCAAATCAAGGCAAGCCAGCAAGATATAATTTGTTTGAAAAAAATAAATATGCTGTCAATTGAATGAAGCCTTGAAGAATAAATAGAATTTGCCTGACAGATGAAGTTTCCAGGAAGAAAAATAGCTTTTACGTAAACACAAGTACACTTCAACAGCTTGGCTTTTTCAGGCAAAACAAATGAACAAAAAACAGAGAGAAAAGGTCAAGATAACTCTGAAAGTTAGAGTTGCTGATGATGGAACATATGGTATAGTTTAAGGATTTGGATAAATAAGGATCATACTGGAGTTTTTAGACAGGGACAGAACTAAGCACCCAAGGCAAAGGGACAGTGCAATGGAAATATGAAACTATTCACTGATAGTTATCACCAAAATTAAGTGTGTGTTTATATACCTCTGTGTGGGGTTGGAGGGGAGAGAGAAAGAAAGAAAGAGATGTTGGATTGTTTTTTTAAAAAACTCAGATCTAAGAGTAATGAATTAAAATCACATAGGATATTTGAAAAGTAAGCTTGGCACATTTATTTTTAGGGAGTGTATTGAATTCACATGGCTAAAAGCATTTCCCTTACCTGCACTTTCAATTAAATAAAGAAAATATTTGATTTTTTGTTTTACTTGAATTACCATATCAATTTTTCAGGTTTCCATAACACAGTGACTATGTCAATTTAATCTAGGTTATTTTTTAACTTAAGTAGCACATAAACAATTGATTTGCTACTGGTATATATATTTAAAATAATGCATTGTACAATATAATTAAGTAATAATATATCATTTAAACTTTCAATCATCAAGAAGTCTCAATTTGCAGTCAAATGCATTTAGGAAGCAGTGGAAAGTTCTTTTTACAAAGATAAGATCAAGAAAATTATGCTTTGCATTTCATTTATTTTGGGAGTAAGGTTGTCAGTATTTCAACCCAAAGGTACATTAATGATAAATAATTTGCACTGAATACTAAATAGTGAAAAGATATTTGTTCTATGATAATTCCCATGCAACTTGAATCAATATATTTCATTTTCAATAAAAATGTTGTTATAACTGGCAATATTTTAACATCTTATATGTGATATCTATTTCATTTCATATATAGTCAGTACCCAATTTACGATGGTTCAGATTGATGATTTTTCAACTTTACAATGGTGTGAAAGTGATATGTGTTCAGTAGAAACTCTACTTTGAGCATCCGTAGAACCATTCTTTCACTTTCCATATAGCATTCAATATATTACCTGAAACATTCAACACTTTAGATAAAATAAGCTTTGTGTTAGATGATTTCGCCCAACTGTAGGCTAATGTAAGTCTTCTGAACACATTTAAGGTAGGCTAGGCCAAGCTATAATGTTTGGTAGGTTCAATGCATTAAATGCATTTAAACTTAGTGTATTTTCAATTCATGATGGGTTTATAGCAACATAACCCCATTGTAAGATGAAGAGCAACTATAATAAACTATAAGCATTACTTTAAAAGTTTTTATGAAATATAAATATTTTCATCCATGTTCCCTAATAAAAATAACTCATATTATTGTTAGTATTTCAAAGAACATAATGGATTTTTTCAACATGCCTTTAATTTTTTTGGGGCACTAAATTTTTGCACATTTCCCTTTTTAAGTTCTCAAATGTAATATTGATTCATATCTGACCACTACAGCCCAGTTACGAGAGCAAAGCAAACAAAACAACAAAGTGCCTTTGTTCCTGGTCGTAGGTCTTCCAACAAGATCAGTGATACCATTACATATCCAGATGGACAAAGCTGAGCCATATAATCAACATTTCAAACTCTTCTGGCCACCTCCTTTCTCCTGTTCTGGGGACAGAGTTCACAATCACAGAAAGTTTTATGCCCTTCCGCTGTGACACAATAATTCTTTAGAAGAAAAACAGTGATAAAAATCAAATTACTTCTCCTCTTCCTCTCTATCGCCAACACTGCAGTGCATTCTTTTTCCTCAGAGCAAAGGGAGATTAACATGCATCATACAGAGCTGTCTGCCTGATATGGTGAGGGGCCTTCTTCTATCTATAAGGCGAAGTCAGCAGAGCCTCTTAACCAAGATGAAGGAAAACACTCCATACCCAATTGCCTCAATTCCTCTAAAAACCAGAACCAAGGCAAGAAGGGAAGTGGTAGGCCTATGACTGGAGAACAGTGAGATTTAATATAATTTTTTTAAAATTTTATTTTTTCACAGGCAATTCTTTTTGATCTGGTCATAGAATCGCCAGAAGTTTTTAAATAAGAAAATGACTAATCAATAAAGAAAGCAGAGTGACAACTTGGTTGGACCACTGGGCTCAGATATGCAGTCAAGCATTATTCTGAGTGTTTTTTCAAGGGTGTTTTTGGTTGAGATTAACATTTACATCGGTGGATTTTGAGTAGAGTGCCCTTCATAATGTGCGTTAGCTTAATACAATTAGTCGAAGGCTTGAATAGAGCAAATGACTGAATTTCTCTGAGCAAGACAGAACTGTGCAACCTGAAGGTCTTCAGACGTGAACTGCGATATTGCCTCTTCTCTAAGACTCCAGCCTATCAACCCACCCTACAGATTTTGGACTTGTTAGCCTCTATAACTGCATCAGCCAATTTCTTAAGTGTCTTTTATACGTACTCATCCTATTGATTCTGCTTCTCTGGAAAACTCTAACATAGTCCGCAACAGGCTACCATCATGTAGACGTTAGTTCATGCTTCCTTCAGTTAAGGTTTACGATTGTTCACACCTGTGTCCCTTACTAGACAGTATATCGAGTGAGATAGAAACCACATGTTGCAGCCCTTACGGCTTCTCCCACACGGTGTGGAACTCAGTCTTTATCAATTCTCATGGTATTAGAACAAAGCTTTAAAAAGATATCTGCATTGAAATGAAGAATATGTGATTATTTCCCCTTCTCTTAGAAGTCCTCAACTGCCTCATGTGTTTTGGATCACTCTAGCTTTGACTTTGCTCAAAGTATTTAAGAAATTGCTAGCTTGAAATGCGGTTAATTGAACCAATGATCTTCATTAGCACAAAGGCAATATATTCAAACCAACATGAACAAGTATTACTATTCTTTCAAAAGTTTCCCTGATCTCTTATTATCCTTGCTGTTTGGCTTCCTAATTACTTCTTTAACCAATGTATTACCTACTAAGTACTCATTTAATTACCTTACATGTAGGTACTGGTTATACTAAGGGCCTTTGAAGGTTTTATTCTGACAATCTAAAAAAATTATCATTGTAGTGACTTTGACTGAAACACCACATGAAGGAAAAAACATGCTTGTATGGAAAATATTCAAGTACATAAACAAATTGTTCACAATTATAGTATACTAAATTGTGAAGACAATTGCACTAATAAAACTAAACAAATGTACAAAAGGGGTGATGGATCTTGGCTAGTTACAACTTCAGCTACGTCTTATGCCTCTCCAACATTACATTACTGTGTATGTGAATCACCTGGAGATTTTGTAATAATGCAAATTCTGATTGTTTCCAGACCACCCTTTGAGTAGCAAGGGTCTAGACTGTAGAGCCCAGAATAAAAACCATTCAGATAAAAACCATTCAGTAATCAGCTTCTCCTTCTAAATAGTCATATTGAGCAATTGCAGAGTTCTAGTTTCACACGATTTTATTCGTAGGAAAAATTTCCTACTACCTGTCACAAAGAATCATTCACTTACCTAATTATTTTCCTATGTCCCCACTCTGTGTATGACAGTATGCTGAGTAGCAGATTTGACTCTCTCTCTCTCTCTGTGTGTGTGTGTGTGTGTGTGTGTGTGTGTGTGTGTATACAGAGGGGGGAATAGAGATCTTGTGGAAAGGTATACAAAAAATACTGTTTCCACTTTCATATTATTTATAACGAATGAATAAAAATGTTATGAAACAACCTAACCATATAACACAGTACATATGAGGTACATGAGTATGTAAAGTTTGGTTACATAGAAAAGTAAGTGTCGGTTGGGTTTAATTATATGCAAAGCTTCAAGTGAAAAAGATGTTGAGTCATTTTCAAAAGAAAAAGAAGATGGTCAATTTTCAAAAAGGTAAAATTTTTGAAATCAGAAATGTTTATTGAGTTTTATTGGAATTGACATGTAAAAATGGAAGAGCACAGGTGAGTGCAAACAGATCATCTTTACTGTGACATGGAACAGAAGTAAATACAATCTCAGTATGTAAAAGAGATGCGTGTGACTGGCAGGTGGAAGAAAAAGGAAAGTGGACTCTCTTGCATCTGGGCTTTCCCAAGGTAAAGAAGCCCATTGCGGAAACACAGAAACATCATCACATGTACAAACAATATCATTATGAAATGAGTACAGAAAAAAAATGAAGACATTTAAAAGTTAAAAAATGGTGGGACTGGAAGAGAAACAAGTGAACTCTTAATTATGATTGTATAGAATTAAAAATGTGGTGATTTGAAGCCGATTTTATGCTTTGAAGTTTGCTTTTTGATATGGTTTGGCGTGTCCCCACCCAAATCTCACTTTGAATTGTAATAATCCCCACAGGTCAATGGTGGAGCCAGACAGAGAATAAGTGAATCAGGGGGATGGTTTCCCCACGCTGTTCTTGTGGTAATGAATAAGTCTCATGAGATCTAATGGTTTTATAAATGCAAGTTCCACTGCACACACTCTCTTGCCTGCCACCATGTAAGATGGGCCTTTGCTTCTCCTCTGCCTTCACCGTGACTATGAGACCTTCCCAGCCATGTGGAACTGTGAGTACATTAAATCTGTTTCCTTTATAAATTACCCAGTCTCAGGTATGTCTTTATTAGCAGTGTGAAATCAGACTAATACGCTCTGTTTTTTTTTTTTGAGATGGAGTCTCGCTCTGTCACCCAGGCTGGAGTGCAGTGGCGCTATCTCAGCTCACTGCAAGCTCTGCCTCCCGGGTTCACATCATTCTCCTGCCTCAGCCTCTCAAGTAGCTGGGACTACAGGCGCCCACCACCACGCCTAGCTAATGTTTTGTATTTTTAGTAGAGATGGGGTTTCACCATTTTAGCCAGCATGGTCTCGATCTTCTGACCTCGTGATCCGCCCACCTCAGCCTCCCAAAGTGCCGGGATTACAGGCGTGAGCCACCACACCCAGCCCAGACTAATACTCTTTTCAAAGAAAAGATCCAAAAAGTAGAAATGGTTGTACTCTTCATTGTATTAAAATACTGAAATAAATTAAATACCAGGTTATAGACTAACCACAGAAATGTTAGAACAATCCTTTGATGTACACCATGGAGAAAAGACAACAGAATAAAATACAATTTCCACTTTATTGAATGGCACTCGAATGTTCAGACAGTGTCAGAAAGCCAGATGTAGTCCAACATGTATTCTATCTTGAGGAGGGAGGTATGAATCCCAAGTGTCGTGACTCTCTGCAGTGAACACAGACTGTTATCAGATTATGTCACTCTGGCTTAAATTTAGCAAATGCTCAAGAAGTGGCATTTGAAACATGGACGTTTATCTAAAGTTAATCCACCCTAAGAGAATCTAGGGCATTTCACTAAAACTTTCATCACGATGACTTGAATTAGAACAGTAAAATAAGAAATATAACCTATATTATTTCCGAAGCCATAAAATATAACCATGTTATAATTACAGATATCATAAACTAATAACATGAATGACATTTTATTTTTAAAAGACACAGTAGGATAAAAAAGAATATGTCGATATTTTCTATACATTTCAGCTGGGAAAAGTGGTTTTACATCACTTTTAAAGTGACTAATGCCAACAATGTAACAAACTATCACAGTTTAAGAATATTAAAATTCCTTTCATTAATATGTTTAGTAGAAACAGTTTGCCTCTTCTAGTTGAAGATCCAATCACAGACTATATATTGCTTTTAGCTTTCATGTATCTTTAATCTTATATGTTCTCAAATGCGTCAATACTAGTTTTATCATTGCAATGTGATACATGAGACATATGCATATCCATGTTCACAGGAAATGTACATTGAAGTATTTAGAGGGCATGTTTGCAGCTTGACTCCGAATGGTTTAGAAAAAAAGTGTTAATGAATGTATGTGGGTATGTATGTGTATTTGTGAGAGACAGACAGAGACACAGAGAGATGGAGTAAGAGAGAAAATAAAGCCAGTGTGGCAAAATGTTAATTAAATCTGAGTGAAGGATATACAGAAGTTATTTGTACGTATCTTACAACTTTTCTTATGTTTGAAATTATATCCAAAAAAAAAAGGAATAAGAACATTATTTAAAGAAAAAAAATTGGAGACAGGGTCTTTGTCACTCAAGCTGGAGTGCAGCGGCATGATCTCAGCTCACTGTAACCTTCATCTCCCAGACTTAAGTGATCCTCCCCCCCTTAGCCTCCCTAGTAGCTGAGACTATAGGCATGCACCACCATGCCTGGCTAATAAATTTTTTTTTTTTGTAAAGATGAGGTCTCACTAGATTATCCTGGCTGGTCTCAAACTACTGGACTCAAGCAATTCTCCCATGGTCTCCTAAAGGCCTGAAATTACAGGCATGACCCAGCTAAAATTCTTTATAAACCATGTTATATAACATGGGCTTTTTGGGCCTTCAGGAGTACAGAATTAAACTTGAGAAACTTTGTCACCCCAAATCTACATTTCGGAATAGGATTTCTCAAGAGAGGAGGCTGGTCACTTGAGGACCTAAATGGATTTCATTGAGTCCATTGTATTCTTAAAATTACATGCATGAATTCATAAATTAACTTCTTTCCCGGTAAAACAGTCCATAGTTTTCATCAGATGCTCAGACTCTACTGTCTCCAGAAGCTTGGGAATTACAGCATTAATTTCTGTTCATCTAAAGACACCTTAAAAAAAAAAAAAAAAAAAAAACAGAAAAGACAGCGTACAGTCTAGAGGGAATTTAAAAATGTAAGTAGATGACAAGAAATCTATGTTACGGATATATAAAACACTCCTGTCAATCAATAAGGAAATGACAATCTAACAGAAAATTGGGCAAAAGACATTAATCAATAGTTCAATGACGAGGAAACCCACATGGGCAATAAGCATTGAAAGAGATGTTTTATTTCATGAGTAATCAGCGAAATGCAGATCAAGACCACAGTCAGATATAATTTATGCACATTTGATTGGGATAAAGAAAGAAGACCAACAATCCCAAATGATGAAGAGGATATGAATTTACAGGACTTTACAGAATTTTGGGAGTGTGAAGTTATATTGCCTTTCGTGAAAACACATTAGCAATATCTTATAAAATTAAACAGTCTCACACTCCAAGACCTAGCATCACACTTCTAGGTATACATGCAAGAGTGATTCTTACATGCATATACAAGGAAATATATATATATAATACTATCCACACCAGTGCTGCTAACAACAACAAAAAGCTAAATACAACTCAAGGGCATATTTTCAAGAAAAATGTAATATTCAGCTTCTAACATGGTCCCATGATCCTTGCCTCTTGGTGTCCATGCCTTTTTTGAGTTCCTTACATATTAAATCATGGTCACCTATATAACCAATAGATTATGGCTGAAGTGATCATATCTGATTTCCCAAACTAAGAAATTAAAAATATCACAACTTTTGCCTTGGTCTCTTGATTAACTTGCACTGGAGGAAATCAGTTGCCATGTTATGAGAACACTCAGGCATTTCCATTGAGAAGCCTGCATGCAGAGGAGTCAATCTTCCAGTACTAATTTATTGGACAGATGAATATGCCCTTTGAAAGTGCATCCCCCAAGGCCAGTCAAGCCTTCAAATGATTGCAATTCAGCTGCCATCTGACCCTAACCTCATGAGAGACCCTGAGCCTAATTTGCTTACTGAGCTGCTTCCAAATTCTTGATCCACAAAAATTGGAAGAAATGATTGCTTTAAGTCACTATGTTTTTATTTGTTAAGCGGAAATAGATATTCAATGAAATATAAATTATGGTAAATAATATAGAATTCAAAATCAACTAAAGTGAAAATATTCTTTAGTGTCTATACATATTGTATAAAACTTTACAAAGCAATGGGCTGAGCCATATAAAATTAAAGATAGGGTTTAGTTGGTGTGGGTGAAGCAAAAGGGATTAAATAGTAGCAGAACATATAAATAAATGAAAGTTATTAGCAATGTTCTGATGCTTGGTTTGAGCCATGTTTATAGGTAATCATTTGATTATTAATAATTGCATTTAATTACATTGTTTAAAGATTATACTTATGTAATTTTGACCAACTTATAATCCAGAGATTAGAAATAATTAACTTATATGGATCTGTGTTCCACTGAGGGTTTCTCACCGACATATCAGGAGGAAATATTGTCACTTAGAGTCAGAGTACCTTTCCAACTTCTGTAAGATGTATCCTGTTGGAGGCTGACTGCTAAGGAAGAGAAAATGAACATAGTGGCTCACGCCTGAAGTCCCAGCACTTTGGGAGGTCGAGGCGGGCAGATAACGAGCTCAGGAGATCGAAACCATCCTGGCTAACACGATGAAATCCCATCTCTAATAAAAATACAGAAACTCAGCTGGGCGTGGTGGCAGACGCCTGTAGTCCCAGCTGCTCGGGAGGCTGAGGCAGGAGAATGGCGTGAACCCGGGAGGCGGAGCTTGCAGTGAGTCGAAATTGCGCTACTGCACTCCAGTCTGGGCGACACAGCCAGACTCCGTCTCAAAAAAAGAAGAAAAAAAAAAGAAAAGAAAAAAAAAAGGAAAAGAAAAAGAAAAAAAAGAAAAGAAAAGAAAAATGCAACCACTTAGTTTCTCCGAAATGTAGACATATTGAACCTAACGAATTTGGTATAGCCCATCATGTGTCATCTATTGTTAATCCTTCTCTCATATCTACTAGGTCATGTAACAAAGAGGACAGACACTTTCAGGATAACAATGGTGAAGGAATGAGAAAAGTACTGAAGTTTACCTGGAGAAACAGGCACAATAAAGTGTAAGGGATTCCCAGGATTAACCGAACTGATCACAAAAACTCAATTAGATTCAGATTTAAGCTATTAAATAAAAAAGAAAAAACTTTGAATATAGGACAACAGGACTGATTTTGTTTTTTAACATGGGTAATCTTAACTTCAATGTCCTTAATATTTTTATCCACTCTCTGTTTTCTTATTGAAATTAGAAGCAGTTCTGTTTTTAAATTACTTCCAGAGGAATGATTTTTTTTCTTTTGGAATTGAAGAATTCTGTAGCACACTTGGAAAAAGAAACACTTAAAACAAGCAAATTTTCAAAGTTAAAGAAAATGAGTAAGCACAATTTCTGTTGCCAAAGAAACAGAGAATAAGAGAAACTAGGTTGTCGTCTTGATACCAAGACCTAAAATATTTAGTTTAAACTAGCAGAATTTTGTCACCATTCTATAAATATTTAGTATGGGACTAAGTTAGTGTATATGCCTGAGGGTTTCAGTCAGCATTCTGACTCAGTATTACCATCATATTATGTACTAATTAGAAAGATGGCTTATTGGATTTACTGCCTCTCTTTTCTAAGAAGTTCTACCCCCAAAGAAACTCAAAGCACAAACAGACAATACTCCTTTTTAAAAATATAATTTTTGTTTTTTACTTCTTTGAGACAAGGTCTTATTCTGTCACCCAGGCTAGAGTGCAATGGCGCCATCTTGGCTCACTGCCACCTCCCCGTCCAGGGTTCTAGTGATTCTTTCTCTGCCTCTGGAGGACCTGGGGTTACAGGCATGTGACATCAAACTCAGGTAAGTTTTGTATTTTTAGTAGAGATGGGGTTTTGCCATGTTAACCAGGCTGGTCTCAAACTCCTGGGTTCAAGCAATCTGCCCATCTCGGCCTCCCAATTTACTCCCATTTACAGCCTGAGCCACCACTCCCAGACTAAAAATATGTTTTATTTTCATCCTTCCAAAATTTATTACCAATGAATACCTATTATTAAAACTTGTTTGGGTTATTCTTATCCATTCATTTCTAATAACATAATATATATAGCAACTAGTTGCTACATATACATGTTCCTCAATTTGTGATAGGGTTACATACAATAAACCTCATAAATTGAAAATATCAATTTAAAAATCTGCTTAATAAAACTAACTTATGGAGCATCATATCACTGCCTGGCCTACCTTAAATGTGCCTAGAACACTTATATTAGCCTATAGTTGGGCAAAATCACTGAACAAAAGAACTATTTAAAAATAAAGTGTAAAATATCTCATGTAATTTATCAAATGCTCTACTAAAAGTGAAAAACAGAATAGTTGTATGGGTATTAAAAGTATGGTTTCTATTGAATATGTATTACTTTTGCACCATCATAAAGTCAAAAACTTGTAAATTGAACCATCCTGAGTTGTGGACCCTCTGTACTTGAATAGTTGCTGAGAAATTTGGGTGAAAAACTTGTACAATGTCATTTTGATACCAATGTATTCAGCAAATCATTTCACCCATCTGAGCCCAATTTCCTTGTCTATAAAATGAAAAAAATGGGTAAATGACTACTGAGAATGCTGTCAGGAACAAAATTTTGAGATCTATAATCTATGCTAAAACTTATTAACAACTTCCTTAATATAAAGTAATATGCTGAGATTTTTGAGTAAAAACTCTGTCATTTTAAGCAAGAAAATTAGATTTCAATACAATGGACTTTGTGTGCAGTAAAAGAAAATTCCTTACACTCATCTCCCCATGAACCTACTGAATCATAATGTAAGCTTCTGGTTTGTTTTTGTTTTGTTTTGTTTTGTTTTTCTTTTTGTTCGTGTGTCTCTGTGTTTTAACGAATTAACCATCTGGAACCACCTAAACAAGACTCATTTCAATACTGACAATCTGCTATAGACATGAATAAACAATCCAGTTGTGACCCAGATTGAGGGAAGATAAGGGTTTTAGATGAATTATTGAGACGGTTATAGAAAAAAAAAATTAGCAGATGCAATAACCACAAACACAAACAAACAAGAAACTTTGTACTCCAAGGATACTACCCTTGAATCCTAGCCTATTCACACTAGTGGTTATAAATTTAATATGATACATTTCACAGACATAGGCATATTGCAGATCTGAGACTTATGCCATTGATCAAATCATGCATATGCTTCAACAGCCAAATGGTATCTCACCTAATCTAGAAATAAGATGTGCTGAATCTTTTTTTTTTTTTTTTTAGTACATGCTATTTGGATACAGGTAATGCAGCCAATAGATTAATGGATATTATAAACTTAAATATTCTACAGAATAATCTATGTATTTACTTGGAGTTGTATTATTTTAAATTCAAATGTTTTACAAATTTATTCTTTACCCATGAGATTTCAGGACTTTTAATCATAGAAAATTGCAAATAAAACAAATTAGGGAATTCCAAGAGATAGAAAGTAAAAGTATATGGCCAGGTATGGTGGCTCATGCCTGTAATACCAGCACTTTGGGAGGCCAAGGTGGGCGGATCACTTGAGGTCAGGAGTTCAAGACCAGCCTGGTCAACATGGCGAAAGCCAGTATCTACTGAAAATACAAAAATTAGCTGGGCATGGTGGTATGTGCCTGTAATCCCAGCTACTCTGGAGGGCTAAGGAAGCAGAATCGCTTGAACCCGGGGGAGGTCGAAGTTGCAGTGAGCTGAGATAGCCCCACTGCACTCCAGCCTGGGAGACAGAACGGGGTTTTGTCTCAAAAAAAAAAAAAAAGGAAAGAAAAAGAAAAAAAAGGAGTAGAAGTATAGTACAGAAGGAAAATAAATGCAAAAACAAAAATCACTTCTTTTCAGCTTTTCTGACAATGAAAACAAAAATTTAAAATAACTAAAATATAATAATTTTTTTTTTTCTTCAGATTCTGACAACCAATTCCTGCTGGTTTCCTTTGTGAACTAAAAGCTATTGAAAATATGTTAGTGGATTTTTCCAATTCCATGACTAAATTTCAGTGATCAGCTTAAGGATTTTTGTTTGTTTGTTTCTTTTTCTATCTAGGATAATAAAACTTTTAGTCATTTGGAAATAACTGGCAATCTGAAAGGTTTTTTTTATTTCCTGTTTTATTTAATTTCCCAAATTTTATTCAGAAATCATTTATGTTGCTCACTATGGAATGCTAAAAAATTCAGAAGACATCAAGTGGGAAGTTTCACAAGTTTAGTTTTAAATTTAATTTGTAATAAATTGAAGTTTTTGAAGAATCATTCTTGTCCTTCAGATTTAGTGGTCAATTTCACGTATGAGAGATTTTAAAAGAATTATACCCTTTAAATTTCAGTTTGTAATTTAATTTAATGTTTTTTTTTAAGACAGGGTCTCCGTCTGTCCTCCAGGCCAGAGTGTAGATGTACAATCATGGCTCACAGTACACTTGACCTCCCAGGCTCAATAGATCTTCTTCCCTCAGCCTCCCTAGTAGCAGGGACCACAGGCACATGCCATCATGCCTGGCTTTTTTTTTTTTTTTTTTTTACTTTTGTAGAGACAAGGTCTCAATATGTTGCCCAGGCTGGTCTTGAACTCCTGGGTTTATGTGACCTCTTCCCACTTTGGCCTCCCAAATTTCTGGGATTACAGATGTAAGCCACCATGCCCGGCCCCTTTTCAATTATATATATATGCATCTTATACATTGATTTCATGTCACATATATAGGAAAAAAACCTGTGAGCTATATCAGGGTTTTTGTCATACTTAAAAAATAGTTTCCAATTTGGGTAAAATAGATCTGGATCATGTATAACTCATAATGGTCTCTGAGTGATTAACGGGTAGCACCATTATTAATTAACAAGAGTTTTCTTCAGATCTGCCACATGAAACTCCTTAGACAATGAGAATGATAAGATGCATATAGATATTGCTTTATTTAGATCATGCTTGTAATCTTAGCACTTTGGGAGGCCAAGGCGGGCAGATCACCTGAGGTCGGGAGTTCAAGACCAGCCTGACTAACATGGAGAAACCCATTTCTACAAAAAATATAAAATTAGCCAGGGGTGGTGGTGCATGCCTGTAATCCCACCTATTCAGGAGGCTGAGTCAGGAGAACTGCTTGAACCTGGGAGGCAGAGGTTGTGGTGAGCCAAGATCGTGCCATTGCACTCCAACCTGGGCAACAAGAGTGAAACCCCATCTCTAAAAAAAAAACCTACATATATATATATGTGTGTATATATATATTTAGAAGCAGAATATATATATATTTAGAAGCAAAAAACAATCTGATCAAGAAAAAGTATTTGTATTAGCATTTTAAGCCAAATGACAAAAAGATAATTAGTAATAAATACTACAAGGGCGTTATTTTTAGTGGTTTTTCCATATCATTTTGCAGAGATTAAATAAAATGATAATCTCAGTGTTTTATCCTTACTTGATTGCTATCTGGAAATTGTTATAAAATTCACAGGTATATACTCTTTGATACAATATTTCTACTATCAGAAATTTATTCAACAAAAGTTATTTCAAAAAGAACCAGACAAAAAGTTGTCTTTTCTCAACTATGAGATCTTGATTTCAAAGCCTAAAGCATGTGAAATATTAAAAATAAAACACAGATGGAAACCCAAGTTTGCAAGGAAACTCTAAAATCTGTATCCATATGTATTTTTTTTAATTTCACATACATAATGATACCAAAATTTAAAATGCATGGTATAACATTTAAATTAGTCTTAGTGACTATCGAAAAATACCTGATAGTCAATATAGTTACTCTTGAAACTTCCCTAACGCTTCAATGAGTTTGCTGCAGGTAAAACTAAGGTGGTTCCCATCTCCTGACCCCAGCGTGTGGATCTTTAACCAAAAGGTTGATAATGTTGTGACCATTTTCGCAGCACCACAACTTTAAAGATTTGAGTTTAATTTAAACTATTTATAATAGAGTCCATTTGTTATTTTCTGATATATCCACTTACCCTATCCCGGATAAACAAATTCACACGGACATTAACTTTTTACTCTTTTTGTACATTTCAGCTCTATTCCTAAGCAGGCGTAGGATTGTGGTTCTCATATTCATTTTTACTTTCACAGAGTTTCTTACTTTCTCCCAAGGCTAATTGTGGAAACTTCTATCCCTGCTGTGCCACTTGCTTTTGGTTTTTTTTCTACTCCCCAAATTCAGTTCTCATTTAAAAAACTTATCTCCAAAAAAAGTGACTCACAATTTGCAGATACTATGAAAATGAAAGAAAATTTCTGTTTAGAGATATATTCCTTTGATTTTTAAGACGTTTTTGTCCTAATTTCTGAAATTATCAAGTAAGTGGTATACTGAAAAAAATGAGATTATTATTTTAACTTCTCAAATTTTTCTTATTCCATAGTATCTAAGCCTGTCACCACAGAAAAAATATTAGTTCTTGTTTTGTTTTTCAAACTTGCCTTTGACAAGTTTTATCAGACAGTGGTCTTCGGTCAGAATCATATGTAACATTTCATTAAACATTTTAAATACAAATGAGCATTTACAAACCATCAGTAGAATACTGAAAGACAAATACATAAGTTCCCTAAATTTTACTGTGAAGAAATAGTATGTTCTGTATAATGAGCTCAATAACATATTTGAATAAATAAAGATCCATAAAGTATGTTTGTATTTGAAAATGTATCATTCAGGACAGTACTGTTCTACTCAAAACAACTGTATAGATTCCATGATATTCTAGTCAACTGTGTTTTCCCAGAAATGACATAATCATTTCATGTGAAATGAAATGATTATGAAATTTCCATGAAACTTGGAAAATGATCGTATTTTATCATGGTTCAGTTTTACGTACCATGATACAACATACATGAGAATGGTACTATGCAGTGAAATGTAGCACTTTTCAATACTAACCAATTATTTCAGTGCTGTTTTCCCTTTCAACTGAAAGAGCTAAGCTATGTTAAGTCATTCACTGCCTCAGAAAAGAGATGCTGAAGCCTCCCTTAAATAAATACACATATAAACAAGTAAACAAACAGAAAGGCTATGGAGTTTAATTGGAGTTTATTTTTAGAATTACAAATATCTAAAGGGACTCGTGAAATAACAATGAGTATGTCATAAATTGGAAGCAGAATCTCCAACCCAGAGACGAGCTAAAGATCCCATGTTTTACAAGGAGTGGAAGAGTTGGAAGCAGGTAAAAAAAATTTAAAAAATACATAGATTAAGTAAGTCTTAGATAGAGACACTCCCCATACAACCAAATTAGAGGAGGGGAGAGGGTAGAAAATAGATACACATGGATACCTGGTGGGTTGAAAATTAGAGCACCAGAGAGTCTGCAAATTCCCTAGGAAGCACCTGTGGATAATGAATCTGAGATATATCCTGGCTTCCTCAACAAGCTCACAGTGACCCAGGAGCAGGAGCATCATAATCGTGGAACTGGGAATAGCATGAAAATAGATGGTTCATTAACAGCTCATCAATTTTATGTGGAGCTACATGACACAGAAGCAACAGAAAGATCCCCATGTGCAGAACTGACAGAAATCCAAGACTTAAAGTCTCCATCTGCAGGGGCTGATATAACAAAACAGAAGAAGCCGATGACTTTGGGGGAAATGTCAGCACAAGACAATGAAATTCAGATGTATCCCCCCAGTATATAGTAACTTAGAGTTTTGCGAACCTCCATAACTTATATATGGGAGGCTAGCAGGAATCTAGTGCTTTATTTATTTCTTGTAGAAGCAAGAAATACTTAATACACTTAGTAGAATATATTTATAGCATATTATTAGTAATAATACATTAATAAGCAATATAATTAGAAATAATTAGTAAAATAAAAAACTGTAAACTTTACAATGTGAAAGATAATTATTTCAGTGGAATCACTCCTTAAAAAGAGTAGCAACTGAGTTTTATCCTGATTTAAAAGGAATATTCCGGCTGGTTCACTCTGTAATCCCAGCAATTTGGGAGGCCAAGGTGGGCGGATCACCTGAGATTGGGAGTTCGAGACCAGCCTGACCAATAAGAAGAAATCCTGTCTCTACTAAAATTACAAAATTAGCCAGGAATGGTGGCACATGCCTGTGATCCCAGCTGCTTCGGAGGCAGAGGCAGGAGAATCGCTTGAACTCAGGATGTGGAGGTTGCAGTGAGCTGAGATCACACCAATGCACTCCAGCCTGGGCAACAAGAGTGAAACTCCACTTCAAAAAAAGAAAAAAGAAAAAAGGAATATTCCTATTCTGTGTAAGAGGAATAACATAGCCAAATGTTTCAGTATCAAAGATAACTACGAGGCCTGTTCAGGTAATCCCTAGTTGCCATTTACTTAAAAGATATTAAATACATCAGGTGACCATGATAATCAGTCTTGTAGACAAGCCCTTCACTTTTTATTCCACAAATGTTGCTAGATTTTGGATAAAGATGCATCATATTTACCAAAACGAAAGTTAACTGTTAGTAGTAGAAAGCATTGTGTGATACCATTATGTAAATAATGGATACACTTGTAGTCAAAAATTTCTTTCCTTTTCCTTTCCCTGGGGATAAAGGACTAAGTCTTCTATCTCCGAAGGTCTCTAGAATAAAGCACATAATGCAGTAATATAGGGTGTCTGTTCTATGCTAATTTCATTATTATTTCAAGAAACATAGACAGTGTGGAAAGGGCACTGCACAATATGTGTTTGAAAGGGAACGTTGGGCAATTAATTTCTCTAAGTGTTGGCTTCCTCATTAGCCAATTAGGAGGAAGAAAATGTTCCTTATTACCCTCAGAAAGGTCTGTAGAAATCAAATGACACAAACAGGGGAAGATATCTTGTTAACTGTGAAATTTTGTTGCTGCAGCTGCTGTTCCTGCCATTATTCTTTGGTGGTAAGTAGCCAAACTTTTTAACTTCTAAGATTCTTCATTTAAATTATGGAACATTAGTAATAATAACGATAATACCAATCTCACATAGTGGTGGAAAAGTTAAAGAGTCAATACATGTATAAGCACAGTAAATGTTAGGTATTATTTTGTTAAATAAATCCACCTACTCTTTTTGTTACCAACAATTATGTTCTATGAAATTGTCATGAACAAGCATTGGCAAATACTGAACCGTTGCTCCTTCAAGAAATAAAGCGCTAGGTTACTGCTAGCCTTCCATTAAAACATTTTTGTGAACTGATCAATATAAAGACTTGTTTTAGACCAGGCACAGTGGCTCACACCTGTAACCCAATGCTTTGGGTAGCCAAGGTAGGAAGATTGCTTGGGGCCAGGAGTTTGAGACCAGCCTGGGCAATAGAGCTAGACTCTGTCTCTATTAAAAAAACTAAATAATAATAATAATAATAATAATAACAAATTAAATGCTTGTTTTATATGTGCTTCTGTTTGAAGACACCTTATTTAATACATATTTTTTACTTATTAACATTGGACTCATAGCCAACAACCCTGCACCTCATTTCTGAACACAGCTTATCTAACACATGCATTCTCTTCATAAGGTACATCACATTATTCTTGTGCTTAGAAACACTGGAGACTATGCACTATGCTTGGGGGCCATTTTAAACAGTGAAGTCATCTACCAGGAGAACAAAATGCAAAAAAAAAAAAATGTGTGACACTAAATATACCATGAAAAAATATACTTGTTTACAGTATGTAAACTGAAACAAGGCAGAATGTGTGCCTCATTCAACCTCATCTGGGAATGTGCATATCAAATAATTACATAATTTTAATATTAATACTCTACACAGGCACATGTCTATACATGACTGCAATGGATCCTCAAGTATTGATCTTTGTGTTTCAAATAAATTTCGGTAAGTAAGTAAATTCACAACCACAAGAATTCATGAATAATGAAGATCAACTGTATTCGTTTCATGATATAATTTCCAAATATATGAGTTTACAATTCTATTACCTAAAACTTACAAGGCTCTTCATGCTTTAGACCCTTCATTCTTTCTTCTTTCTTCTACAGCCATGATCCTCTCTCTATTCAAGTAAGCCATCTTCCTCTCTGACCCAGGAATTTTGTACATGCAGCTTGTATTTCCTAGAACACTCCTACTCTCTTTTATTACTGGTTAACTTCTTTCTCCAGATCTCCTCATGAGCATCTCTGCTTCTTTTACTTTTTTATTTTATTTTATTTTTGAGACGGAGTTTCGCTCTGTCACCCAGGCTGGAGTGCAGTGGCCGGATCTCAGCTCACTGCAAGCTCTGCCTCCCGGGTTTACGCTATTCTCCTGCCTCAGCCTCCGGAGTAGCTGGGACTACAGGCGCCCGCCACCTCGCCCAGCTAGTTTTTTTGTATTTTTTAGTAGAGACGGGGTTTCACCGTGTTAGCCAGGACGGTCTCGATCTCCTGACGTCGTGATCCGCCCGTCTCGGCCTCCCAAAGTGCTGGGATTACAGGCTTGAGCCACTGCGCCCGGCCTCTCTACTTCTTTTATTGTTCTGACTAGACCAGTTAGTCCAACTATTTTTGTACTCTCCATACAAAATAAGTGGTATAAACTTATACCATTTATCTCAGTAAAATTTTACATTTAGTTCCATGTATGTATATTCCATTAATTTTCGCTTCTTCAATAAAATTTCAGGTCCATGAAGACAGAGAACGTTTTTAATTTTTCTCCCATTATAACATATATTTGGTATTAAATACATGTACATTGATTAAATGTAAATTCATGTAAATAACATATAAATAATAAACGTAAATTGAATAAATACTTAAATCTTCAGCAGTCATATCAAACGCCTTAGAAAAAAAATACTGTCAATTTATTTACCTAATCAAAACAGCATTCTGCCCGTTGAATGCATGTATGTGTTCATTAAACATAGGAAATGTGAAAGTCGACTTTCTGAGGGCCAGTCCTTTCAAATTGGTTTCAAGTCTGTCCTTAAATCTATCCTTTACATGGCATGGATACCAAAGACCAGTAAGTAATTTCACTAAAAAGCATTGAACTTTCTTGTAATGAAATATGTGTAAATTAAAATTGCAAAAACAGTTATTTTGTAACATATAATTAGAAATAATGACAGCAATAATCTTGTCACTAAAACTGTGATGAAATAGCATTCTCATATACGACTGATGCAAATGCACACTGTATTTCACTTAGAATAAAATTTGGCAATATGTATCAGACGCATTGAAAATGTTTATAATCTAACCCAATATTTTAATTTTAGGGGGAAAAATAACCCAAAACATTTGTTAACAAAGAGAGTATTTATAGAATGAATGACTCTATGGTAACTAAATAACTACATATAAATAACTAAATAACTAAGAATTAAAGGTTAGAAACAAACAATGTGGAGACAGTTAAGTGATAAGTTTTATTCCAGTTGATAAGCTGGAAAAATAATTGAAAGCAAAGATCGTAACTACTCTAACACCGGAAATTGATTATGCTGTAGCGGAAATATAGTATACAGCTGGACACGTTGGTTCTCGCCTATAATCCCAGCACTTAGGGAGGCCAAGGTAGGTAGATTACCTGAGGTCAGGAGTCGGAGACCAACCTGGCCAACATGGTGAAACCCCATCTCTACTAAAAATACAAAAATCTGTGCGGGGTGGTGGTGCACATCTGTAATCCTAGCTACTCGAGTGGCCAAGGCAGGAGGATCTCTTGAGCGCGGGAGGCAAAGGTTGCAGCGACCCAAGATCACACCACTGCTCTCAATCCTGGGCAACAGAGTGAGACTCCGCCTCAAAAAAAAAAAAAAAGGAAAAAAAAAAATAGGATACCATGCCATATACAAAATGATCATTATTGCTATTATAACAAAAATCTCTGAGTGATAGAGGGTTTTTTTAATTCTAATATTCTATACTTCCTATAATACACATGTTAATACTTTAATTAGAAAAATAATTTTTTTCCAAAATTTTTTAATTCTAATACCACATCCTTTAAATTCTACATTACTTCTTTTAGTTTGCCAGAGACCGCTTTGCTTTCAAGAGCGTGCGATCGAATTTATTCTGACATTGAGCACACATGCGTCCAGTTTGCATTGGGTGGCACCAGGAGGCTCCGTTCACCTCACCACTGTGGGAGTGTGCCTCTGGGAGTTATCCTGAGAAGCAAGTGGTCAGCAACTAACTGGTATTCTGAGCAAATCTAGCTCACACAGGAAAAAAAAAAAAAAATCTTATTTTTCCTTTAACCACCTAAAATCCATATCCCCTGTAGTTATCTATTTAAAACCATTCACCTAATAGAACTTTCTGGAGCTGACAAAATCATCACTCACCCACTCCCAACCCCATCTCCAATTTTTACATTACAATATAACCAAGTATACAGCTCAAGGCAAACTTTTTGTGTTTAAATAGAGCTACACACAAGTGGCGGCCTTTGCTGTTCACAGCAACCCAGGAGAATATTATGTGCATTATTGCTCCGTAGTTCCGATTCAACCTTCAGTAATCCCCCTGAAGCAACAGCCATAGGTCCCAATGGGCAGTTCTGAATCATCAGTAAATTAAACCTCCTTAGGACACTCTGTTTTAAAAATTAGGCCATAATAAACTCATGGTCTGCTTTGCACTAAAATGATACAGAAGGGTTACCTGCATCAATTCTAGCCACGCTTTCGCAATGCATAGCACAGCTTCAAGCTCTTTATTTTGTAAAAGAGAAGTAAAATTATAGAATGTAAATAATGATGTAATCTACTTGAAAAAAATAATGAGGCCGTCTAGCATGTTCTCAGCAGCGTGATTAAAAACAGTTGCCAATAAACAGGAAACACCGTGGTAAGCCAAAATTTCATAGATTGTTTTTCCACCTATGGTCTTAAAAATAGCAACAGTGCATAGAAAGATGTGATAAATACACTTTTTTTATAGTTTAGTGCTACATTATCCATGAAGTGTCACAATATATAACAAAGTTTTCTGGTTATAACATATGTGATAATAAACATGTATTTTTTCTTAATCATTAAGATGATTTCAGACTCTCTATAGACATACTAATCAATATGGTTTAACAACATCTCTTTCGTGTTTCCACACATTGCTCAGGCTGTTACCTCTGTATCTCGTCCCCTTTTGTAGAAAAGAGCTGGGTGTATTAAGTCTCGTTTTATAAACATCAAGTCTCTATTCAACCCTTTCCATTCATGCTTCTATGCTCTACTATGCCAGTCAAGGGTCACAATAATCTTCAAGTTGTAAAATCCAATAACCACTTGTGCCATCATTTTACTTGGCATCTTAGCATCTTTCAACAGAATCAATATCCCCTTTCTCTTTAAGCACCTAAAGGTCTAGGACTTTCTTTTTCTCTTACTGACCACTTTTTCATACCCTTCTCTTGCTTCTCATCCTCTTCCCTGCCGCCCAAGATTGGAGTGTATCACGCCTTGCTTCCAGGCCTTCTCTTCAATAGACTCTCCTCCTAGGTAACAAGAAGCTTCACAGTTTTAAATACTATTGGCACGTTGATGACAGTGCATTTATATTTCTCACTCAGATCTCTCAATCTTGAACTTTTGACACTTACATGTATTTGACATTGCTATTTGAATATTCACAAGAATTACAACATAAAAGATCCTAAATACAATATGTGTTCTATCTCCACCATGTTCCTATATGATTCTTTCCTATTTTAGGAAAACTATACTCACACTGTTTCAAACTCTAGTCTCTCTTTCCTTCCCAATATTTGCCACGTGAAATTATCTCCAAAATGTAGCTGAAAATACCCACTTTGCCTCATTTTCACTGTCTACCACTTTGCTCAAGGCGTTGCCCTTTCTTGCACTGACTGCTAAAACAGCCTTGTAACAGATGTCCCTGCTTCCATTCTTGCCTTTTATAATCCAATTTTCACATCATGATCAATGTTAATTTATGAAAATGCAACCCTTGAGCTACTGCACTAAGATGGCACATTGAACAGATACTACTAATTTTGCTTTCTTTCAGAAAAACACAAAAGCTATAGAGAATAAACAATAAAAATTATCCAGCCACAAATATCAGAAAAAATGAGAGGAGACATAGCAATACATTTTTGGAAACTCAAAAGCTGGTGGATAGAATGCTTGACAAAGCTGCTTCCTTAACTGGCAGTAGGGAAAGCTGAGGAACAACCCAATGTGCACGGCAAATTCCTCAAAATGTCTGAGAATTGTAGACTCAGGAACTTCAGGAATTTGAGGTAAAGGGGATGCTAAATGGGTAGCCATGGGTGAAACTCTTTGAGATGCAGTTAGAATATGAGACACCTGTACCCACCTGTCTCACCATCCCCAACCCACCAGGCCACTGGCTGTCTACTTCTCTTTCACACTGGCAGAAGTCTAGGGATTTTCTATTTGAAAGAGGTTACAATAGAGGATCTTGGAACCTGGAATATCATACCGATACATGAGAAATGAAGAATATATGCTTAAGGAATGCAAAATTCCAAAACTCTCAGTTTGGTTCTACCACTTGGCTTCTAGTACTATGCCAGCCAGATTATATCCTCCAAAGGAAAAAACAAAAACCTGGAATACTGTACTTTGGACAATATGATGTCCTAATAAAGAAGAACTTAAAGATATAGAAACCACTGTTCCTCAGTAAGGAGCCTACAAACATCATCTTCAAGGAAGTTCAAAAGTCAATATATTCCACTCCTACAATTTGAGCTTTATACCAGCTATTGAGTCTTCTACTCAGTCATGATTAGACAATAACAAAAAATTATCCAAACCAAAGTTTCTGATGTGGAAGATAAAAAACAATGTGCACAAAGTTAACCAAAGAAAACCACCAATAGTAGGATGCAACAGAGAAGATTCAGGAAAAAGAATATTTCTTTAAAAATTCAGTCATGAGTATCAAGAGAAAAAGAGAGAGATGAGAAAATATACTGCAGGATTGTATAAAAGAAAAGACAGAAAGAGCTATTAGAAATTAAAAATATTTTTCCAAAACTTAAAGCTCAATAAAATTCAACAGAAGGAATGAAAGGTAAATTAAGAAAATTATCCAGAATATCCCCAGAATGTACAACAAATATCTGCAAAGAAATGTAAAATATGAGAAAAGACTGTACAAAATAAGAGAACCAGCTCAGGGAGTGAAACATTCATATAAAAGTATTTCCATTAAAAAAGAAGTTAGAAAATAAAACTAGCATCATCAGAATATTTTGTAAAATTTCCCAAGACTGAAAGGTATAGGATCCAGACTGCAAAGTTCTAACACAAAGGATGAAAATAGGTTCACAAAAAGACATAGCATTGGGAATTTTCAGAACTTGGTTATAAACAGATGATTATGAATGTACCATAGAGGGATAAATCTGATCATATTCAGAGTCAGCATTGAAATACCCTCAGATTTCTGAACAGTAACCCAACAAGCATCTCTGCTATTGAGTCAAGAAATGGCTTAAAAAATCTAAAGAAAAATGACTGTCAATGAAGAACTCTATATCCAGATAAATTATCAGCAAAGTTCAGGAGCACAATAACATCACTTTCACACAAATAACTTTTCCGATATCTCTTCAGATGCCCTTGATTCAGATCAAATGGAGGATATGGTTTACAAAAATGAGAAAATAAACCAAGCAAGAGTTCCCTAGATAAAGGAAACAGAAGACTCAACACAGAATAAAGGTAAGTAGGAGGCTTTAAAATCAGAATGGATGATTGAATGGTTAATTAAAATATTGGTTAACATAGGATACATGTGAAAGATATATTTGTTCCTTAGACAATTATTGACTAAAGCTTACATATGTATATTCACACAAAATTTTATTGAGATTCATAAATTAGGATATACTTAAAGTAGAGGAAAATGATTGTAAGCCTAGGTAATACTTCTTGCACAGATGACACCCATAGTTTACCACTCATAATTTATGGCTTCAATTTCTTCTGAAGGAGAAAATACACTTATCACCTGAGTACATATTTTCATGTTTGAGGGGTTTTTTCATTTGTTTTGTTTTTGTTTCTTTTTGAGAGAGGTTCTTGCTGTCACCCAGGTTGGAGTACAGTGGTGAGGTCATAGCTTACTGCAGCCTCTACCTCCTAGACTCAAGCAAGCCTTCCATTTCAGCCTCCCATGTAACTAGCACATGCCATCACACCCTGCTATTTTTTGTGTGCAAATAAATTAAGTCCTTTTATTAAAATGCAAAACAAAGTGGCATGGACTTCTTTATAGTTTTTTAAACTTTCATTTCAAGTTTAGGGGTACAAGTGCATATTAGTTACATAGGTAAACTTGTGGCATGGAGGTTGGTTGAAGAGATTATTTCATCACCCAGATTTTAAGCCTAGTACCCATTAGTTATTTTTCCGGATCCTCTTCCCCCTCCCACCCTCCACCCTCCAAAAGGTCCCAGTGTGTGTTGTTCCCCTCTATGTGTCCATGTGTTTTCATCATTTTAGCTCCCACTTATAAGTGAGAACATGTAGTATTTGGTTTTCCATTCCTGTGTTAGTTTTCTAAGGATAACCTCCAGCTCCATCCATGTCCCTGCAAAAGACATAATCTTGTTCTTCGTATGGCTGCACAGTATTCCATGGTGTATATGTACCACATTTTCTGTATCCAGTCTATCACTGATGGACATTTAGGTTGATTCCATGTCTTTGCTATTGTGAATAGTTCTGCAGTGAGCATATCTGTGCATGGGTCTTTATAATAGAAGGGTTTATTTTTATTCCTTTGAGTATATACTCAGTAATGGGATTGCTGGATTGAATGCTATTTCTGTCATTACATCTTTGAGAAATCACTCCACAATCTTCCAAAATGGCTGAACTAATGCCTGCTAATTTGTTTAATTTTTTTATTTTTTTTGTTTAGAGACAGAGTCTATATTGTCCAGGCTGGTATTGGAACTCCTGGCCTCAAGTGATCCTTCCACCTTGGCGTCTCAATTTGCTGGTATTAAAGGTATGAGCCAGCACATTCATCCTATTTTTATGTTTTCTTTTTTAATAGTATATATTTGTCTCACAAGGTCACTTATTTGAATATTTTCTTTATGAATACCTCTGAAACACCAACTTAACTTTCATTAAAAAATTAACATCTTCTCTGTATACGTAAATATTGTATGTCTTATGACTCAATGAAGATAACACGTACATTAGAAGACATCATTTGGAATCTGGTGCCTTAAATCCCTCAGCCCTCATGACACTACTCTCTACTTATTTTGAGAATGAGTAAAACTCTTAGTAAACACCAACTCACTGGGCAGATGTAAGAGATGCAAAAACTGTATTAGCCATGTGTCCCTATCCAAATCTCATCTTGAATTGCCGTTCCTATAATCCCCACATGTGGTGGGAGGGACCCTGTGGGAGGTAACTGAATCACTGGTTGGTTTCCGCCATGCTACTCTCATTAGGGTAAGTACCCACGAGATCTGACAGTTTTATAAGGGGATTCCCCCTTCACTCAGTGGTCATTCTCTTTCCTGCCACCCAATGAAGAGGTGCCCTCTGCCATGATTGTAAGTTTCCTGATGCCTCCCCAGCCATGCTGAACCATGAGTCAATCAAACTTCTTTTCTTTATAAATTACCCAGTCTCAGGTATTTCTTCAGAGCAGCATGAGAGAAGTAATACAGTAAATTGGTACCAGCAGAGTGGTATGCTGCTATAAGGATACCTGAAAATGTGGAATTGACTTTGGAACTGGATAACAGGCAGGGGTTGGAACAGTTTGGAGGGCTCAGAAGACAGGAAAATGTGGGAAAGTTTGAACTTCCTAGAGACTGGGAGGGCTCAGAAGACAGGAAGATTTAGAAAAGTTTAGAACTTCCTACAGACTTGTTGAATGACTTTGACCAAAATGCTGATAGTGATATGGACAATGAAGTCCAAGTTGAGGTGGTTTCAGATGGAGATGAGGAACTTGTTGGTAACAGGAGCAAAGAGGACGCTTGTTCTGCTTGAGCAAAGAGACTGATGGAATTTTGGCCCTACCCTAGAGTTCTGTGTAACATTGAACTTGACAGAGATGATTTAGACTATCTGGCAGAAGAAATTTCTAAGTGGCAAAGCATTGAAGAGGAAGCCTAGCATAAAGGTTTGGAAAATTTACAGCCTGACAACACAATAGAAAAGAAAAACCTATTTTCTGGGAGAGAAATTGAAACCTACTGCAGAAATTTGCGTAAGTGACAAGGAGCTGAATGTTAATCACCAAGACAATACGGAGAATGACTCCAGGGCATGTCAGAGATCTTTGTGGCAGCCCCTCCCATCACAGGCCCTGAGGCCTAGGAGGCAATAATGGTTTCCTGGGGTGGGTCCAGGGCCCCCCTGCCGTGTGCAGCCTAGGGATTTGGTGCCCTGCATCCCAGCTACCCCAGCCATGGCTTAAAGGTGCCAAGGTAAAACTCAGTCCATGGCTTTGTAGGGTGAAAACCCCAAGCCTAGGCAGCTTACACATGGTGTTGAGACTGCAGGTACAATGAAGTCAAGAACTGAGATTTGGGAACCTCTGCGTAGATTTCAGAGGATGTAGGGAAATACCTGGATGTCGAAACAGAAGTTTGTTGCAGGGGCGGGGCCCTCATTGATAACTTCTGATAGGGCAGTGCGGAAAAGAAATGTTGGGGCCCAGTGGGGCACTGCCTAGTGGAGCTATAAGAAGAATGCTAAGCTCTTCCAGATCTCAGAATTGTAGATCCAACTGCAGCTTGCACCCATACGCCTGGAAAAGCTGCAGGCATTCAACACCAGCCTGTGAAGGCAGCCTGGAGCAGGGGCTGTACCCTCCAAAGCCACAGGAGAGGAGCTGCCCAAGGCTGTGGGAGCCCACCTCTTAGATCGGCATGAACTGGATACGAGACATGGAGTCAAAGGAGAATATTTTGTTATTTTAAGGTTTAATGACTGCCCTATTGGATTTCAGACTTGCAGGGAGCCTATAGCCCCTTCGTTTTGGCCAATATCTCTCATTTGGAATGGGTGTATTTATCCAATGCCTATATCTCCATTGTATCTAAGAAGTAACTAACTTGCTTTCTATTTTATAGGCTCATACTTAGACTTGGACTTTTGGATTAATAATGGAATGAGTTAAGACTTCAGTGGACTCTTGGAAAGGCATGATTATGATGAGGATAAGACTTTTGGGAGGGGCTGGGGTGAAATAGTATGGTTTGGCTGTGTGTTTATCCAAATCTCATCTTGAATTGTAGTTTCCACAATCCCCACATGTGGTGGGAGGGACCTGGTAGCAGGTTACTGAATCATGAGGATGGTTTCCCCATGCTATTCTCGTGATAGTCAGTAAGTTCTCAAGAGATCTGATGGTTTCATAACAGCCTTCCTCCTCTGCTTGGCACTCATTCTCTCTACTGCCACCCTGTGAAGAGGTACCTTCCACCATAATTTTAAGTTTCCTGAGGCCTCCCCAGCCATGTGGAACTGTAAGTCAATTAAGCCCCTTTTCTTTATAAACTGCCCAATCTCAGATATTTCTTTATAACAGTGTGAGAACACACTGATACACCATGTGTATTTGTTGTGCCATGAATATATATCAATATGCTTTTACTAGAAAGGTGGAACCAACAGGGTCATGTGATAATTGAAGACTACTTAAGAAACTCATTTGCATCTGCTTCAGAGCATACCTGTACAGAGTAAATGAAGTCTGTATTTAAATTTTCCAGTACAATATCCAGCACAATTTAACCTTCAAATAAATACTATCACTGTTTTCAAGATTTCCATGTCATTATTAGTTGGCCATTTTACTTTTAGAAAATGTTATTATGTACAGAAATAATTTTAAAAACTCCCACCCAGTTGATATAAAAACTCATTGACCCAATGAGGGAAGTATAGAACTCAATGAAGAAAGTATACAAGTCCTTTTTCTAACAGGAGTTTGGAAGGCAATAATCCTCTCCCCATGGTTACCACTTCTTTTATTTTAGAATTCATCTTCTTGAGTTCTAAAACTATTTATCATAAAGTATGTTACTTAGATATTAATTTTATAGATGCCATTCTCTGGAAGAACACTTGTTTATCAAAGTTATCATTACCTAAATGCAACTTACAGAAGACAGAAAAATAAACTATGTACATGAAGATGGTTATTAACAATGTTGTTTCTCAAAGAAAAAAAAGCAAGAGTTTGGAAATACTAGTGCCGAACACTTTGGAAATGCTTTTGCACTTTATACTGTGTTAAGTTGATAAAGTAATCCCGCCACTTAAACCATTATGAAGTCTGTTCAACAATAATTTTAAAACACTTAACATATTTTAAGTGAAAAAGGAGTATGAAGTAAAATGTACCCTATAATCATATTACCTTCATTTTTATATTAGATTATGTAAGATAGCATGTGTCTAAATAATCTGTTTAAAAAGTCCATTCTACTATAAAACTAAAATTATGTCAATTTTAAATAAGCACTGTTATTAAAAACCATCTCAAATGTGTAGTAAAAATATGGGAATAAAAATGCTTTTAAATATGTTACATAATTAATAAAAAATCTTGTTACTAGATAAAAGTCTCATGTCTGCCTACATATCACACTTCATATATTGTAAATAAGAAGATTACCATAATATAGTAGTGGATTCTGAGAAAGCAAACGTATTACTCAATTTTCTTGATCTCAAAAATAGCATTATACAAATCACAGAATTATTTTTATGTAAATATTAAATTAATTTTTAATTGTACTTTCAGAAATTAAAAATATATTTTGGAAGAAAACTAATAATGGAAAAAAGATACAGCAACAAGACACTTATTTTATAAAGGTACTTAGAATACATTTATTTCTTCATCATAGTAATTTAAAATAGTATTTGAGGACTTAATGAGATAACCTTTACTGACACTTCTAAACTTTTGATTTTTCTATTCTACTTATATGCTCTTGAACAAAAAGTTGGATGTGTTTTGTAAAAATCAACTCTTTAAATAAAGATTCACTTTAACAAAAAGGCAAGGCAGAAGTTGATTTCCGGGAGAACTGATTTTCTTTCAGTATCTGATAGAGAGAACAATTAGCTACTTGTAGCAGAACCCCAATGACATCTGCTGAAAGAAAGACCCAGCATTAACCAGTCTAACCCTGGCAACTCTGCAAAGTCATGAGGGACTCAAGATTCTACCATCCTTTCATTAAACTATCCTTAGCATTTGACCTCTGCACTCAAGTTCACCTTCTGAACTAAGAAGTGAATTGCAAAGACTTCACCTACCAGACAGAGAAAGGAGGGAGTGGCAAGGGCAAAATAAAAAAAAAAAAAAAAATTAAAGTGTAGAACCTTCCAGCTGAATCTGCTCCTTTGAAGCAACCTTCTCTAAAATCTCATGCACTTTTGCCTACTTCTCACTGGCCTGCAGTAATTCACATGACCACACCCAAACCTAAGCTAATGTAGTCTTATAGCTAAGTATAGGCTTCTTTTACTAGAGAAGAGGAAGTAATGGAGGTTGGATGCACAAAAAGCAGTCTCTGACTTTTATTGATAAGTATGATAAACAGAGGCATTTTTGTTAAAAGTATTTTCTTAAAACAATTCGTAATGTTTAAAACAAAAAATGTAGATAATTGATAAACCACTGTTTTGCACAGAGGTTAGCTATTTCAAAACTATTATGTACTCTACCTGTAAGAAATATTCTTCAGGATTAAATCTCATCATTGAACCAGCATCTATGCTTTTTCAAGATGTGAGTTCTATATTCTTCCTCCTTTTTTCATGGCACAGTATAAATGTTAGCTAGTCATTTGGAAATACGTGATCCTAACACATGTGTTCAGGAAAAATCAGGTACATGAACTTTAAATACCAAAAAGACATAAAAATATCTATCACTCTAGTGGGTGTATCTAAATTTTTTTTTAATACTTAACCTGTTGTACCTCATACTATAGATAGAGCAAAAAGAGGAATAGGGAAGCAGTTAATGCTGGCCCATAAGTTTATGTAAGGCATGTATGAAAACGGAAAGGAACATTTTCTATTTTGCATCTCTATGAATTTCATTAGCTACTTGATAGGGTTTGGCTGTGTTTCCACCCAAATCTCATCAAGAATTGTAATTCCCAGGTTTGGGAGGAGGGGCCTGGTGGGAGGTGATTAAGTCACATGGGTGGACTTCCCCCATGCTGTTTTTCTGATAGAGTTCTTAGGAGATCTGGTTCTTTGAAAACTGTGTAGTGTTTCCACCTTCTCTCTTTCTCTCCTGCTGCCATGTAAGATGTGCTTTGCTTCCCCTTCCCCTTCTGCCATGATTATAAGTTTCTTGAGGCCTCCCCAGCCATGTGGAAAAGTCAGTCAATTAAACATTTTTTCTTTATAAATTACCCAGTGTCTGGTATGTCTTTATAGCAATGTAAGAACAGACTAATACACTACACTACTCAGCATTAAAAAATTCAAAGTATAGAGGTAGAATGCTAGTCTCACTCATATACCACACAAGCAAATGAAAAACATTAGGAAAAAAAGATGACAACCATAATGGCTTTATCTTCTGTTCATGTTAGTATTTTAAACACCAAAGGATATCAAGAACAAAGGAAACTAGGTCCAAATACCAGGTTAACTTTATAACTATAATTTCAATTATGAGCATTTCTGAATGATATTGAATGACTGATAAGTTAGAAGGTCTTTGAAGAAAAGTGACCATTCCTTCTAGCCAATCTACAACAAATCTATGAATACCAAATAAGGAAGATCGTATTGGTCATGTATATATGTGTGTGTGTGTTTGTGTTGTGTGTGTGTGTGTGTATACAAATTCAGTGATTGAAACAGAGATGATAAAAAGAAATTATAGGGGTTGATCATTACATCAGTGAATATATGCATATGCTACTGGCATTTCATTGATATTTGAATATGTAATATCATTTGCTTTACTAAGGAAATGAATCATTTTTATGAGGAAAAATTTCTATGAAGTATGGTAAGTGATATACTTATTATAGAATATTACAAAGCAAATTATAAATTTGGAAGATGGATGTAGCACTAAGTAATGTAACAATTTTCCTATTAAGACTAAAATGCTTAAACTCCTAAATATAAGAAAGTACAGATAGATTATATTTATTCTCATCTGGTTTGCTTCCAGGGAGAGAACAGACAATAAAGTAAATGGCCAAGGTAAGAACGGACAGAGATCAGTGAAACACCACATAGAATAGCAAAAATAAAAGTGAGGAAATTATAGAGTTGCATTTGGAGTTGGCGGAAAATCAGGGAAAGACTAAAGGATAGAAAACTATTGCTAGAAGGATCAAGATCATGTGATCAATCAATTAAGAAATGACTGAAATGATTCACTGACAAAATATCAAAATGTTCTGAGGTAAGGAAAAAGAGCACCAAATTTTTATGTGCTTTAAAAATATACAAGGGAATGGTTAGAAAGGCAGCCTGAAATATGGGGAAACCTGGCAAGTTGCAGATCCTAACAAGAAACTGACAGACTGGAGATCAAATCCCATCATAGCACGTGGAAAGCAGTCCAAATATGAGAGAAGGAATGTTTTCTAGCAAAGCTCAATCCTAGGTAGGAGCACTTTTAAAACATGGAAAAGAAAGTAGGAAAGAGAATGATGTTGGAAGAGGAACAAATCTTCCCCTGAGAGAAAAGAGCATGTTGGCAATCAGGGGCTGGTTAGCTATGATTTAGCCAGAAGGTTGAATATCTTGAGTTGAATTTGACCTCTGGCACCAGCACTCTAGAAAGGCAAGGGGAAAACCTTGGAATCAGCTACCTACACCCTCCTCCCAATCTTTGCATGGGAATAAGAAAGACAAAAAGTTCAAACCCTTAATGTGTATTTAGAAGGTGCTACCCCATCAATAAATCGCTAAGCTACAATGCCTAGGATATGACTAAAAATATAAATAAAACATAAATAAAAATTTGTTCTTGAAAAAAGAAAACAGCTGTCTGGATAATTCTAGAATTTTGGTGATATTATACTTTAATTCAATGCTTTAAAAAGTAATTTTAAGCACGGACACTTCATAAATATCCACATTCAGGAGATACTCCTGTGGAGGAACGATTTTACGAGCCAGTGACTCAAAATTACCATTTAATTAAAATCAGTACTGATCATTTGCTGCTGCCTTTTTTATGAATAAGATGGTCTGCATTTTACAAACACACACAGAGAGAGAGAGAGAGAGAGAGAGAGAGAGAGAGAGAGAAACACACACACACACACATACATATATTACCAAAGCCAATAATTTTCCTACCCAAAATTAAGTATACAAAACATTGCTTATTGAAACTGGCATATATTATGGTGTTTCAGCATGTGTATTGTGGAGCCCTAGGGAGTTAAAAGACAAATTGAAAAATGGGCTTCAATGGAATAAACAGGAGCGAATGTTCCAAGAAATAGGGTGAACTACAAATGGCTCATTAGCACCCAAGCGTCCTGTTACAGGAACTCAACTCACAGCCCACCTGTGCTGAAGTAGCCTGTCTGCAAGCATTCAGCTAAAGCAGCAGGACCTTATAAAACACCTTCTCCTGCCCCATTCTTGTTTGCAGACAGCAGACAGCCTTGGTTCTGCTGTCTTGCCCATTGCTCCCTTGCACTGTATTTTTTTCTTTAATCAATCTGCCTTTTAAAATTTATTCCTGCCTTGCTAAATTATTTTACCACCCATGGACTGGCCTCAGGCATCATTGACCACAACACATATGTTAGGGGGACTTGTATAACAAATAAAAATGGTATATGAGTCATTATTTATTTTTTTAAAAAGTGAAATAATCGCCTTTAAAAGAGCAAACTGTTTCAAAGGAGAAATGTGTAAGAAAATTTCACCGTGAATATAAGACATGCCAGGATCATGATGAAATGAAAAACTTCGTTTTGCTGGCACCAAATGATTCTTTAAACAATGATGAAGACACTGATAGAAGGATACAAAATGGACTTTGCATGGTGGTAAAAACACAAAGTGTCCTGAAGATAAATCCAGCAAGAATTTTTTTTGCATAGAAACCACTTTGTATGGTAATAAAAATTACTAAATCTCCATTTTATTTCTTTAATGAAGTTTTGACAGTATTTCAACGGTTGCTATCAAATTATATCATTATTTTGAGGTGGAACACAGTAGAACAAATACTAGACCCTCAATTGTCTATAGCTTAAGGTGAATGGCTTTAATATTATCAAAATTCATGCACCTATAATGTAAATCTGAAGATGGAAATGCACATCCAAAGAAGTGACTGCAGTACCCATGAGGGAGGACTGTGCACTATCTGGGGAAAACTTCCTATGCTATTGATAATGCAACAGATAAGTTCACATCAGCAAGATACTACAAAAGTACTATTAATTCTGATGTTTAAGAATGCAAGCCAAAAGAAATGTTTTGATTAGTTAAAAGGCTAAAATTTAAGAAACTATTTATAGCTGATTAGGTGAATATTTAGCTACTTATAATCTATTTAACTATATGTTTTTTCCTTATTTTAAGAAACTCAAGTTGGCATATACATTAAACATTTGACATATAAATCAAGAAAAAGTGTATATTTTAGATCTGGTTTTAACATACCACAGATTATATTAGAAAAAGTGTGAAACTTCAGTGCTGAAGGTAAAGAAGTAATGGCAAGAAAATTTTAGGACTAGAGACTAAAAATGAGTTCATATCATCATGGCGTGTTACATAAACACTAGCTGTTAAGAAGATGCTTAATATAATTAGTAAACTGTGAATTTGGTAAAGCAATTTTTTTTTCTGTTATTGAAAATCAAGAAGTTTTAGAACTTTAATTTAAATCAAATTGTGTTTGTTAGCCTGAAGTAAGGTATTGCTATAGATATTTGAAGTGATGAGAAAGATCATATTCTATTTTCCTAACAGAAAAATTCACATTAACATTTTTTAGGAATTGGTGCAGCAGTGTGTATGCTTTGCTGATTTTTTTAACCAACAAATATTTCCACTAACACATCATCATACTTAAAAATGTAATAATGTATCAGGAATGAGACTGAAGCTTCAAGTTTCAATACCACAGGCACAAAAATTAATGTCTCTTTTGAAAGTGTTATTTATTATCAAACAAAAATCCAAGGTATCTAAGGTGTTTTACATTATAAATTTAAACAATATCAGTTAATTGGATATTGCACTGGAGATAGCTAGAAATCAGCAAGAGAGAGCTAACTGGATAGGTTATTTTTCAACCTCTGTTTCAGTGACTTCTGGCAGTAGCTTGAAATCAGCTATACCAACAGTATTTACACCACAGAAATTGGTAAACACTATAAATTCAGGCTGGTTGATTTACTTGTTTATTTGAAGAGCCTCTTATTAAACACTGACCAACACACTACTGATTATAATACAAAATATTTTTAAAGCATTTTCTGTGTAACATAGAGAATTAATCCTCCTTTTAAATTCCTTCACTTCGGAAAAATTTTTTAAAGGATGTTAGTAGTTTATATTATTTGGAATTAGATTTTGATGTACAACTTTTCTGGTACCTTCCCCCCCCCCACCCGCACCAAATTTCTAGATTAATTGTAGTGTCCTGAAATAGAAGAAAGCTAAGCTTATAAAAAAAGGTTTTAAAAAACTATCAGGATTTTCTATAACAAATGTAGAATACAGAAATAAACTAGAATCCAATCTTAATAGAATAACTTGTCTGTCTACCATAAACTTAGATTTCAAATTTTTTATGTTCATTAAAATGAATTCAAGGTTTCATTTAGTGTCCTTGTAATAAATGAATGTTGTGAATGGAAACTTACAATAAAAATGTATTCGAATAAAATTTAACTTACATTTCTGTTTATACATATCAAATCCCACTTATAATCTTTATTTGAATGATAGAGCTGTACTGCTTTAATAAAGTTAAAAAGCACTGCTCTAATCCAATGGCTTTGTTTATAGATGAAAAACTAAACACACAAAAACAAAAACCTAAACAACCTAGAGGTCATCAGAGACACTAAGTGATGTGCCTACTATGAAACACTAACTGAGAGGCACAGCGTCCTGATTGAATTATTTATTTATTTATTTATTTTTCTGTATCACACTCCACTTTTTTTAGTTGTTATGGGAGACGGCCAGAAAAAGAGAAGCTTTTGTTTGAACAATCAATTTTTCACATAAATTTCATAGAATCTGGAGAACAGCCATTAAAAGAGCACATTGTCTCCTCTCCCCGAAAGCACATCTTCTGACTATGAGAAGCACTGCCATGATTAAACGGAAGCAATTCCAGGTAACACAAATGACACATGAAGATATTCACCCAAGTTATTTTCAAAGCTGCTATTCTAATTCCCTTTCAGATCAAATAGAACTTTGGAAAATGAATGTTTTTACTGGAACAACAAAGATATCACTGCTTTTATTTCAATTATACATAAGCATTTGATTTTTAAGTAATTATAACTGTTTTCTGCATCCATCAATTAATTATCTTGAGCTAGAGTCTTCATCTGTATCCTGAGGATGATACGCAACTCAGGAATGGGTATGGGATGAGTATGGAAAGGGATTGTAGGGATTAGACAGGGCCAAGCTTATAGTAAAGTATCAGCAAATATTATTTTCTTAAATTCAACTGAAACAGTACAAATTTTGAAGCAACTTATACATTTTAAAGATATTTTAAAATACATACATATGTAAAATGCTACACAATGATATTGAAATTACTATAAAATTTTTTAAAGCAATTTTTTGGGAAAAAATATTTACTTTTAAATCAATTTTTTTTTTCAGAATTCAGACTCATTTAACTTTAAATTTGCATCTAGAGAATATTGTCTCTGCCCTGCTAAAAGGACCAAAAATATACACAGTTGGCAATAAATGTAATATTCAAATTCCCTATGCATTGTTACATAAATCTGTTAGCCATGTAAGACATTTTGAATATATTTATTACAGTGTATTTGTTTGTAAATAAGGTAAAACACAGGCCTGGAATATGACCCCAAAGAATGACTCAGGAAAACATCACATGTGAATATTTCAGTCTGCTCAAAGGTTGGCTTCATTTGAATTCTTTCCATAATTTGAGACTGAGTATCTTGTTTTGTAATATCATAACCTAAATGGTCTCCAAACACTCTAAAGTATATTCAGCACAAAACTATACAAGTGAGCTAAAAGATCATGTGATTCTTGTGCATTATAATTAATGAATACTTAAGATGATTCTGAAGGCAATCAGACGTTTCAAATGACTATTCTGCCTTCCTATCTTCTGGAAGATTTAACTTAACAGTGCTTTTCTAGTTATTGCTGTGAGTCTCATTTATTAATAGATGAGCTTCCACAATTATCAAGCATGCTTATTAAACTTGAAAAAAGCATAGCATTTTGCAAACCTTCTGACACTAATGCTGAGAAAACTCTTCCTTTGAGGATATTCCCTAATGTTCTTGAATAATATGCCAGACTTACATAACTATATAACTCAAGAAGTGTGTTTCCAAAGCCCTGGATGTTATATCTCAGTAAATCTGAAGACAGCCTAAAATAAATTGGAATAACTGAAATGTTAAATCCTTTTAAATAACACAAATTTTAAAGTTTGAGATATTTTGTTGTCTATGAAAACCTGATGCATTGCAGATTCTGGGAGGGCCATCACCATCTGACTGCCTCCAAGAGTTCAAATATGATGAAGATTTGTTTTAAAGCATAGAATCATCCTAATATACTAGGGATTTACTGGTTATCTTTGGAAGAGTTTCTCCCTCAATATAGAGGAATACATGTATATTGTATTCACTTCATATGAAATTTCATTTTTAATATAACCTCCATTTTCAGAGTTAGGAAAATAAATCTGAATGTTAATTTACCCACTTACAGATGAAAGAAAATAGACAAAATGCAACCAAAAGCTTATGGAAGAGAGAGTGGGCAGGTTAATTCATAACAGTCAGAAACGCAAATCTGATAAATTTTTAGTTACACAACTCTGGGGAAAATATATTTTTATTTTGTTCAGTAAAATGAAGTCAAGTAAGACTAAGTAACACGGAAAATCATAATAAACACTTTTGGATTGAGAAAATCTTGCTCTGAAATTCCAACTCCAGTACCCAGAAGTAGCAAGTCTTTCCAAGTTTGTAGGTCACCACTATGTCACCTATAAACTTAAAATAATAGTAACAAGGCCGCGAGCGGTGACTCATGCCTGTAATCGCAACACTTTGGGAGGGCGAGGTGGGCAGATCACCTGAGTTCAGGAGTTCGAGACCAATGTGGCCAACATGGTGAAACCCCATCTCTACTAAAAATACAAAAAATTAGCCGGGCATGGTGGTGCATGCCTGTAATCCCAGCTATGCAGGAGATTGACACAAGAGAATCGCTTGAACACTGGAGGCAGAGGTTGCAATGAGCTGAGATCGTGCCACTGCAATCCAGCCTGGGAAACAGAGTGAGACTGTGTCTCAAAACTAACTAACCAAATAAATAAATAAAAACAGATATCCACAAGTGCTACAAAAGACAACTAAATCATGTCTATGGAGTCCCTAGCAGGTATACAGCACTTACTAAATGTGTCTTTTATGATGTGCATGTTAAATAACTTGAAACAGTTTTATGAAGAACAGGATACAGGAAAAAGTATTTTACTTTGAGTTTGAAATATTAATAACTTACAGAATAGAATAAATAAATATCTGTGTTAATATCTCAACACAGAACAAATAAGCCATATTTGCTTTATTTTAAGTCTTAGGGGAACTGACAACCCTCTACCTCCTTACATGGTCAGCCTAAAAGGTGGGGTACAGAAGGGACTGAAGCTCTAAAACTAGGGCCCTGTTTGAGTTTTTCGTAAGCTTGGGGAGGAGGTAGAAGAAGGAAGGGCAAAGATTCAGAGAACTACATTCCCACTTGCACAGAACTAGGAAGGTGGGACCAGTACGACTATGTAATATAAAGTAAGAGAAACGAAATGCACCAGAGGCTCCTAAGAGGCCCCCAGAAGTGCCATAAGAATTGAAGGCAGGAACCAAATATGTAAAGCAGCATCTCATAGCCGAAGAAATAATTTACCTGCAATCTATCCTGTTATTTGACCCTACTTAAGCACAGGATTATTTTAAGAGTTCAGAGAAGATGGCAGGACACAGGCTGGGAATGAATTTCTTGCAAGCTCGGCAGGTAGGAACTTGGAGAAGTTTTTGTTTGTTTGTTGAGTTGACTTCTCTCATCACCAAATCTCATCATTTCCTTGCAGAAATCAGTTAAGACTATTTCTTTTTTCTTGAGCAAGGTATTATGACTGAAAATAGTACTTTTTCAGCAAACTATGGTAATTTTATAAAGAGGGCAATGTGTTCATATAACACATTAGGAATATTTATAATTTTACTAGATACATACAGTTGCTATTTCATCCTAATTAATGTTCCCTGTTTGTGTAATAGGCATTAAAAAAAGAATACTATTATTCTGAACTTGGTTACTTCCTCTGCCTCCCTTTTTTCTTGTTTCTGATGTGTCTGACTTAAAAACTGAGATTCTCTGGTATGTAGTAACTCACTTTATTAATTGGAGCAATTTGTCCCAACATTACATCCTGTCAAAAGGCAGTGTATTTGTTATTATTTGGGTTATGTTTCAATTAGTCAGTGTATGTTGAGAAGAAAGTGCTTGATGTCTTTGTAGACTGCAGAAAGCGTTCTGCAGAATGATTCATTTATTTGAGTAGATTCTCTCAATTTTCTTTTTTCTATTTTTTTGAAATTTAGAAGTAAATAAAAAACAGAAGGCAAAGAAAAATTTGTTTCATAACCTTTATCCATAGTGGAAAATGGCAAAAATAAAATTCATTATTACATTTGCCAATTTTTCAAGCAACTCACATGATTTTTTTGTTTTTGCATGTGGTTCATAACTACTTACTTCAAAACAAAAAGGACAAGATGGATGCAGAGATGGGGGAGTAAGAATAAAAACAGGACTTTTGTGATGAAAATATCTCTTCTGGCAGCATATCTTTCAGGAATAAATCACTATGAATTCTTCATTGTCTGCACCTATGCCAGCACATGTTTAAATATCACAATAATATTATCACTAGTACCACACAGAGTATGTATAGAAATATGCGGTACCTATTCCTGTTCAAACTATTTTGTCATTATCAAGGCAGCAGTGTGAACAACTATTTCATTCAGCGTGAGGAGTCTAACCAGACCCAGGAGACAGAAAAGTGAATAAAATATTACAACTGAGGGCAATCTATTATATTATCTGATAATATGTGACGTTATGTGTGATATTTTGGAAGAAAACTGATGTTATGTGTGAAAACATAGGAGATTCTTAAGACTTCATTTGGAGTAACTGTATGCAAAATACAGCCTAGCAAAAGAAAGAATACTAGAACACTATCTACCTAATTTATCTGATGCTGGTTCACCCTCTTCAGAAGCATCATCCAATAAAAATATAATGTGAGCTATTATACAATTTTAAATTTTCAAATCATTTTTTACAAAATAAAATGAAGCCAGTGAAAATAATTTTAACAATACATTTCATTTAATGCAATATGTCAAACACATTTCAACCATTTCAACATGCAATTGGTATTTTTAAAAATACTGACACGTTTACATTTTTTATACTAAGTCTCGAAGATGCAGTGTGAATTTGACACTTTCATCATCTCTCGATGCAGTCTGTCTGGACATATTTCAGATATTCAGTACACACATGTGAGTGGTTACTGGTTTGTACAGCACAGTTCTATAGCTCTTCTTCAATATATTTCTGCCTGTTCTATGCTCTGATGAGGCTGGAGAAAACATTATCAGCCCACAGTTCATTAAAAACTTTTTAAACACTTTGAAAATTAGTTAAAAGTGTGTGTTATAAGTGCATGATACAGGATACCTCAGACTTTACTGGTTTGTCAGGAAGTACAATGTTATAATCACTGATTTCTGTTCAGTTATTTTCCCTTATATATATAGGTATATAACTATGAAACTCAACTTTCTGTTCTTCAGTATAATTAACTATGTAAATAATTACCATAAAAACCATACAATGGAATGATGTTGGATGGAAACAAATTTTCAAGAGTTATTAATTTCTCAGTTATACTAACTTACTCTAGTTCAGCTGTTAGACTTTGAGGTGAATATCAGAAATTAACCATGTTAAAATCACAGAATAATTTGGTAATACTGAAGTCTCCAACAGAAGGAGTCTACTGATAAAAGAACTGTAGGCTCCATATATCCTCCTTTATATATGTTTATAGCCTTAAAAATGAATTAATTTAATTAAGTTGTATTAATTTAATTCAATTAGTAAAATACACTAAACAGCAAATGTATCTGCCCGAAAGGCAAACAGAATATATTTTTCCATGTCAGCACTTATTAATTTTAGTCCTAACACCAAAATACATGTATCACAATTATTTTTTAATTAGACTGTGTCTAAGCTCACAATTGATACCAGAGTTTCATTAAGAAACTGAAGGTCAAGTGGTATCATCATTCCTCAAATTCCATTGAGTTTTATCCATTTCATGATCTATAGAGATAGCTTCTTCCACGCTATTTTGCTTCATCTCCCCTTCCCAGTAGTTACACCAACACTTCATTACATGCTGCATACTCAGTAACATCATTTTCCTTGAGGGAGACGACCTCCTTCTGTGTGTCACAGAAGCCCAAGATAACGCCATAGAGAGGATCCCCTCTATGCATTCTGCATCTGCCATATTGTCTCACCTACAAGGATCAGCTCAGCATCATGGAGGATTTTGTCTTACAGGGAAAAGGTAGACAGATCTCCAGTGGTCATCACTACTGCCACAAAATACCAGCAATCTTGACTATAAGAGAGCCCCCAGTCAACACAGGCCCTGAATCCAGTTGGAAGAGTAGCCAGGAGCTGCATCGCTTCAGAGTAGGAGGCCAACTCAGGAGCCCTTACCCCTGAAACCTAAACTGCTACAGCACAGCACCATCTTTAAACCAGACCCATTTCTAAAGTACATTCTGTCCTAGGCATCAGTTTCAACTGACTTCCCATTCCTGAGACACCACTGTCACTCTACCACATTCACACAGGTGCCTACAGCACTACAACTCTGGATACCTGGAGCCTAGGCCAGATGGAATTGCCAAGATCTCAATGTCTGAACCCACATGGCACCACCCTCATTCCCCCAGGGAACAACTGAACTTGCAACACAGAGAAGCTGCTAAATAGCCAGCTGAATGACTTGCCCATGTGCATTCACTGTTGTGCATAGCCCATGGACAACCTGGCAAACCAGCACACATCCACATCCAGTTCAATAGTCAGCCCTGTGGTTCCCTATGCCCCCACCCACCAGATCACTGGAGAGCTACCTGAATCCACCATGCCTGCAAACACTCACACCTGGCTTAGCAGCCAGTCCCTTAGTGGACCCGTCCACTTTAATAGATTGCCAAAGAGCCGCCTGGTCCAGATATGCCTGCGTGTACATTTACTTATCCCAATAGTCTGTATGACAGCAATTCTGACTCTCTGGACAGAATGCCATGAAGCCATCCAGCCCTTCTGTGCCCAGTCCACCCACAATGGGCAGACCTCCAATCTTGCAGTGACCCCAACTCCCTGGAGAAAGAGCTGCACAATCTCCTGGCATGTCACAGTCACACATTCATGAGTACAGCTTAACAGCCAGCCTGGTAGCAGCCACTGCCTCTCCAGAGAAGCCACCAGACAGCCTGTTAGGCCTCTGTACCTACATATGTCTGGTCTGATGATTAACCTGATACTCTCACCACAAGCAATACTGTGCCACCACCATCACAAACTTGTATAGCCTAACCTACTGAGGCAATTGCAGACATTGCTAATGAGAATTATAGCCAAAGAAACTGCACAGAGGCCACAGACGCTAGCCAGAACCAAAACCAACATACCATAACTAAGCAACACCTAAGAACCCATCCATAGGAAAAATACTTCCCCTACAAAAGTTATGATATCAATGTAAAGAAACACGGAACATGAAAAGGCAAGGAAACATGATGGCTTCAAAGGAGTATAATAAGTCTCTAGTAACAGAGCCCAAAGAAAAAGGACATTCACAGAATGTCTGAAAAGGAATTCAAAATGGTGACCTTAAGGAAATTTCATGAGATACAAAGGAACACAAACAAATAATTCACTGAAATCAAGAAAACAATGTATGGTCTAAATAAGAAATTCAACAAAGAGAAAGATGAAATTAAAAATATCTTAGAGTTGAAGAATTCTATGAAGGAAATAAAAAACACAACTGAGAGCTTCAAAAACAGACTAGATCAAGCAGAAGATAGAATTTCTGATTTTGAAGACAGGATTTTTTTTTTTATACTTTAAGTTCTAGGGTACACGTGCACAATGTGCAGGTTTGTTACATATGTATACTTGTGCCATGTTGGTGTGTGTTGCACCCATCAATTCATCAGCACCCATCAACTCGTCATTTACATCAGGTATAACTCCCAATGTCATCCCTCCTCCCTCCCCTCTCCCCATAATAGGCCCCAGTGTGTGATGTTCCCCTTCCAGAGTCCAAGTGATCTCATTGATCAATTCCCACCTCTGAGTGAGAACATGTGGTCAGAGAGAACAGGCAACCTACAGAATGGGAGAAAATTTTTGCAATCTACTCATCTGACAAAGGGCTAATATCCAGAACCTACAAAGAACTCAAACAAATTTATAACAAAAAAACAAACAACCCCATCAAAAAGTGGGCCAAGTATATGAATAGACATTTCTCAAAAGAAGACATTCATACAGCCAACAGGCACATGAAAAAAAATGCTTGTCATCACTGGCCATCAGAGAAATGCAAATCAAAACCACAATGAGATACCATCTCACACCAGTTAGAATGGCAATCATTAAAAAGTCAGGAAGACAGGATTTTAAAAATAATCTAGTGATAGGGGCAAATAAAGAAAGCCTATGGGACTTACAGAATGCCATTAAGCAAACAAATAATCTCATTATAGGTATTCCAGGTGTAGAAGAGATAGAAAAAGAAACAGAAAAGTCATCTAATGAAATAATTTCTGAAAACATTCTACGTATTGGGATATGGACATCCAGATTCAGGAAGCTCAAAGATCTCTAGGTAGATTCAGCCGAAAAGAACCTTCCAAGGTACATTATAATCAAACTCTCAAGAGTAAAAGACAGAATTAGAAAAAAAAAGTAAAAGTAAAAGTAGAATTCTAAAAGCTGCAAGAGAACAGTGTCAAGTCACATATAAGGGAACTCCCATTAGACTGTCAGCAGATTGCGTAGCAGAAATCTTGCAGGCTAGGAAAGAATGGAATGAAAAGCTGAGAATTCTCTCAGATTTTACTTGTCTGGGAAGGTCTTTACTTTTCCTTCATTTCTGAGGGATAATTTTCATAGAAATAGCACTCTTGGCAAACAGTTTCTTTTACCTTAAGCACTTTGTATATATCATCCCATTGTCTCCTAGCCTGCAAGATTGGCCTTATAGTCAAGGCCAATCACAAGACTGGCCTTATAGGGAACACTCAAGAGTGCTACAATGAGAAACATGAGAGCAATAATTATTATCACAAAACACATGAAAGTATGAAACTCACCAGTAAAGATAAATGTGTAAATCAATGTTACAACAGCCCAGTGAAGTAATAGTGCAGTGTAAATCTTTCAATCCTCCAGTATGAAGGATTAAAGTAAAAATGCTTAAAAACAATAGCTCCCAGTAGTGGCTAAGGAACACACAACAAATAAATAAGTAAATTAGAGCAACAAAAGTATTAATTGTAGAGAAGAGGGAAAAATTGTAGAGTATTTTTATGTGACCAAAGTCAAGTTGCTATGAACCTAAAATAATCCATTTTAGCCACAAGATTTTAGGTTAGCACAATAGTAACCACAAAGAAAGAAGTTAAAGCAGATACATAAATAACAAAGAGAAAGGAAACAAAGCTAGCTCCACAGAAACCCACCAAACTACTGAAGCGAACAGACACAGAGTAAGAAAGGAACAATGAATCTATAAAAGAACCAGAAAACAACTAACAAAATGGCAGGAATAACTCCTTATCTATCAACACCACGTTGAATATAAATGAATTAAATTATCCAATTAAAACATAAGGTAAAGAGTAGCTGAATAGAGAAAAAATAGGACCTAACTACACATAGCCTGCAAGAGACTCACTTAATAATTAAAGACAAACATCGACTAAAGGGAAGGCATAGAAAAAGACATTTCAGGCAAATGAAAACCAAAATGAACATGAGCAACCATACTTATAAGCAGACTTTCAGTCAGAGACTGAAGAGACATCATTATACAATGAAAATGGGATCAATTCAATAAGAGTATATAATAATTGCAAATATATATACACCCAACAATGGAGCACCCAGATATATAATGAAAAGATTACATCTAAAGGGATGGACTGCAATGAAATAATAGTACGGGACTTCAGTTCCCCACTTTCCTCTAGAAGAAAAGTCTACAAAGAAAAATTGGAATTAAACCATACCATAGATCAAATGAACCTAATGAACGTTTGCACAGCTTTCCATCCAACAGCTACAGAGCACACATTCTTCTCAACTCCACTTGGAACATTTTCCAGGATAGATTACACGTTAGACCACAAACAAGTGGTCTAACAAATTTTAAAAACCTGAAATCTTGTAAGTATCTTTTCTGGCCACAATGGTATAAAACTAGAAGTCAACAAGAAAAACTTCAGAAATTTTACAGTAACATGGAAATTAAACACCTTGTTCCTGTGAAACCAACGGGTAAATGAAGAAATTAAAAGGGATATAAAAATTTTTCTTGAGACAAACAAGAACGGAAACAACAAAACTTCTATGGAACATAACAAAAGCATTTCTAACGGAGAAGTTAGTAATAAACCCTTAGATTAAAAAAAATTCAAATAAACAACATAAAAACAACCTAAAGGAACAAAAAATACTAGAACAAACTAAACTCAAAACTCTTTGAACAAAGGAAATAATAAAGCTCAGAGCAGAGATAAATAAAACAGCAATTAACAAAATAAAAAGATTAACAAAGCAATTAGTTTGTAAAAGATAAACAAAACTGACAAACCTTAAGCTAGACAAAGAAAATAAAACTCAAATAAAATCAGAGATGAAAGAAGAAACGATACAACTGATGTCACAGAAATACAAAGGCTCATAAGAGACTATTATGAGCAGTTTTGCGTTCACAAATTTTATAGCATAAAAGAATCAGATACATTCTTGGACATGTACTACCTACTCAAATTAAATTATGAAGAAATAGAAAAACTGATCAGACCAATAATGAGTGAGGTAATTGAATCAGTAATAAAAATTCTCCCATCAAAGAATAGCCAGGAACATCTGATGGTTTTGCTGCTAAATTAAACCAAATATTAAAAGAACTAACACCAATTATCCTTAACCTCCTCCAGAAAATGAAAGAAGAGAGAAAACTTCCAAATGCTGTATGAGGTCAGCATTATCCTGATTCCAAAAATGGACAAGGAAATTAAATGTATATATAATATAGGCTAATATCCCTGATGAACATAGATGTAAAAATTATCAGCAAAATATTAGCCCACCAAATTCAATAGCACATTAAAAAGATCATGCACCAGGATAGGGTGAACCTGATTCCAAGATGCAAGAATGTCTTAACATACACAAATCATTAAAAGTGATAAACCATGTCAATAGAAAGACAAAGATCCATATAATCATTTCAATAGAGGCAGAAAAAGAATTTGGCAAAATTCAACACTCCTTCATGACAAAAAATTATCAACAAATTAGGTATAAATGGTAAATAACACATTAAAGGCCATATGGGACAAATCCACAGCTAATGTCATACTGAATGGGGAAAAAGTCTACAGCTTTCACTCTAAGAATAGGAACTAGACAAGGATGCTAACTTTTCACCACTTCTTTTCAACATAGTACTAGAAGTCCTAGCCAGGACAATTAGGCAAAAGAAAAAATATTAAGGACATCCGAATTGAAAACAAAGAAGTCAATTGTCCCTGTTGGCAGATGACATGATTTTAAACATATAAAACCCTAAAGATCACACACACAAACACACACACAGACACACGCACATGCGCGCGCACACACACACACCCAAACACAGTTAGAAGTAATAAACAAATTCAGTTAAGTTGCAGAATACAAAATCAATATACAAAAATCACTTTACTTTTTATACACTAACAACAAACTGTTCAAAAAGGAAAG
>NW_012114488.1:4168143-4190179 GCF_000951035.1 Colobus angolensis palliatus | reverse complement strand
CAATATTTTAAACATATAAAACCCTAAAGATCACACACACAAACACACACACAGACACACGCACATGCGCGCGCACACACACACACCCAAACACGGTTAGAAGTAATAAACAAATTCAGTTAAGTTGCAGGATACAAACATCAACATTCAAAAATGAGTAGCATTTATATAGGCTAATAATTAAATATCTAAAGAAGAAATCAAGAAAATAATTTCATTTCCAATAGCTACAAAAAATGATAGCTAAGAATAAACTTATCCAAGGAGATGAAAGATGTGTACATTGAAAACTGTAAAACTTTGATGAAAGAAATTGAAGATGACAGAATTAAGTTGGAAGGTATTCCACATTCATAAACTGGAAGAATTAATATCGTTAAAATGGCCATACCACCCAAAGTGATCTGCAAAGTTAATGTGATGCCTATCAAAATACAACTAACATTATTCACAGAAACAAGAAATAAATTCATATGGAATCACAAAAGACCCCAAATAGCCAAAGCAATCCTGAGCAAAGATAAAAGCTAACAATATCATACCCCTTGACTTCAAAATATGCTAGAAAGCTACAAAAACCAAAACAGCATGTTGTTGGTATAAAAACAGACACATAAACCAACAGAAAAAAATTGAGCTAAGAAATAAATGTACCCAGTTACAGCCAATTGATTTTCACCAAAGTTGCCAAGAACATTGGGGAAAAGATAGTCTCTTCAATAAATTGTGCTGGGAATAAAAGGATGTTCACATTAAGAAGAACAAAAATAGACCACTCCCTTTCATGATATACAAAAGTCAACTCAAAATGAATTCAAGGCTTCAGTGCAGCTCATGACCAGAGTGCACAACATGGTGAAACCCCTTCTCTACAACAAATACAAAAATTAACCAGGTATAGTGGCATGCGACTATAACCCCAGCTGCTTGGGCGGCTGAGGCAGGAGAATTGCTGGAGCCTGGGAGACAGAGATTGAAGTAAGCCAAGATCATGCCTGGGCAATGGAGCCACATCCATCCTCAAAAAAAAAAGAAAAGAAAAGAAAAGAAAGAAAGAAAGAAAAACAGTGAAATGCTTCGTGACATTGGGCTAGGCAAGAAATTTTTAAATAAGACTACAAAAGGAGAGGTAACCAAAGCAAAAATACACCAACTGAATTACATCAAGCAAAAAAAGGTTTTTAGAGCAAAAGCAAGTATTAACAAAGTGATGAGACAACATACAAAACAGCAGAAAATATTTGCAAACCATATATCTGACCAGAGTTAAAATCCAGAATATGTAAAGAACTTAAACAACTCAACAACAAAAAAAAATAGACAGGCAAAAGACCTTAATACACATTTCTAAAAAGGATACATGAAAAAGGTCAACAAATACTAAAAGTGCTCAACTTTAATAATAGTCAGGCAACTACAACTTAAAATTTAAATAAACACCACCTCTCTCCAGGTAGAATGTCTATTAAGAAAAAGACAAAGGAAACCAATGTTAGAGAACATGTAGAGAGAAGGGAACACTTACACGCTGTTCATGGTACTGGAAACTAGTAAATGCATTATGGAAAACAGTATGGAAGTGGCCCCCAAAAATTAAAAATAGAACTACCATATGTTCCAGCAATTCTACTCCTGGGTCTGGTCTATATACAAAAGACATAAATCACTATATTGAAGAGATTATCTGCAGTGACATGTTTATTGCAGCACCACTCGCCGTAGGCAAGATGTATAATCAAACTGAGCATCTAACAACAGATGAATGCATAAAGATTATATGGAATACCTAAACAATGTAATATGATTCAGCTATAAAAAAGAATTAAATTCTGTCACTTGCAACAACACAGATGAACAAAGAGGACATGGTGTTATATGAAATAAGCCAGATACAGTAACACAAATAAATACTGCATGATATTGCTCCTATATGGAATCTAAAGAAAAAAAAAGGTGGAAGATACTGTAGAAGCAAAGAACAGAACAGTGGTTATCAGAGACTAGGGAAGCAAAAGAGGAGAGGAGGATGAGAAAATGTTTTTCAAGAGAAACAAATTTACAAATGGGTACAAGGAATAAATTCTGGCATTCTACTGCACAGTAGAGTGACTATATTTAACCGTAAAATATTGTACATTATAAATTACCAAGAAGAGGGGCTCCTCAATATTCTCACCACAAATAAATGATAAATGCATCAGGTGATGGATACACTGACTACCTTTTATCGGATCCTTATACAACAGAGATTTGTATCAAAACAAATTCTACTCCATAAATATGTGCACTTATAGTTTGTCACTTAAACAGGTAAATACATTTCAAAATTTTTCATGTCTACTCACCCTAAATTACTCACACTAAAACCAATAAAACTCCTTGTTGTTACTTGAAATAACTCCATATCATAATTTTAAAAATCCAGGATGTACTCTCGATATGATATCCTATGTTTCTCATGCCCTGGCTTCCACAATAAAGACCATTTGAACTTTTAAAACCTTCATTATTTATGCTCATCATGTGAAGACCAAGGCCCTGCTTTTACATCGTACTTGCCTATCAAAATCTAAATATGAATTAATGCTAAAAGCCTTATTATTTTCTTTTAAAATATTACATAACAAACATTTCTACTGTTTGCGGCATAAGTGATCAGTAAGAAATTTGATTACCTATGCTACCTTGAGATTACTTTCCCCTGGATCTCCTTATTCCAAAATATCTTCTACATGAACCCTTAAATTTTCAGTGGTATATCATAGAAATCTTTCTTCTCTATTGATCTACTCACCCTAGGTTTGCCTCGAACAAACTCTTACTACTGTGTTTTCAACCATGATTTATATGCTTATGGATACCGATTTTTTGTAAACATTGTAAATTTCTTCTTTTGAACCTCAGACTCTTGTAGACATATTCTCTTACAAGATCAACACGTATCCCTAAACTAGCAGAGTCCCAAACTGAAAATACTGTTTCCCATACTATACTAAACTGCATCTCCTTCAATGTTTACTTGTAAGTTAATGTCAGTTACTGTCATCAGAACCCAGCTAGTACTTCCTCTCCTTTATCCCGAGCTTCTGCAAATCATCACCTAATATATCCCCATGTGACCTCTTTTTCCTTACTTATGGCATGTACTTAGTAGGGTCCTTGAACTGTCCTTTTCCTCATCTCTCTTAAATTGATATTTCATAGAGCGCCGCAAATTATCTGTTAAAAACAAAAATCTTAACATTATACATTCATCCAGTATAGAAAACGCTTTTATGGCTTCCCATCCGTGAAATCCTTAGCAAGATACGTGAAATCTCTAACGACCTGTTCCTATTTCTATCACCACTTATCTCTCACTATTCTTCTTTTTCACACTTTACAACCTAATAGGATATTCCCATTTTTTAATTCATGTGCTTAGATTTATAGTAACATAGACCTTACTGAAGCACTCTAAGAATATAAAAATCATTTCATCATTTTTATACAATAAAAAGTAATTTATGCACTGTCAAGTTTATGGCATTATTTAATGCTTTTTTCTATATAAGAGAATAATTGTGACTAATTTTTTGGTAAATAAACACTGTATGTATTTGAAATAAACAACATGATGATTTCATACATGCATACACTGTGTAATGACTACCACATTCAAATTAATTAACTCATTCATCCCCACATATGCTTCATCTTAGTACACCGGAACTGTTTATCTTATAACTGAAACAGCAGTTCCCTATCATGTTTTTTTTTTTTTTTTTTTTTTTTTTGAGATGGAGTCTCGCTCTGTCCCCCAGTCTGGAGTGCAGTGATGCGACCTCGGCTCACTGCAAGCTCCGCCTTCTGGGTTCCCATCATTCTCCTGCCTCAGCCTCCCCAGTAGCTGGGACTACAGGCGCCCGCCACCACGCCCGGCTAATTTTTTCTATTTATAGTAGAGACGGGGTTTCACCGTGTTAGCCAGGATGGTCTCCATCTCCTGACCTCCTGATCTGCCCACCTTGGCCTCCCAAAATCCTGGGATTACAGGCGTAAGCCAGGGCACCCAGCCTCATGTTTGTATTTTTTATTTTTTAAGTTGGATTTCAGTTGTGAAAATCAAATTAAAAATATGGACCAACTTTATTTATTTGTTTTTTTATTTAATTATTCCATCAGTTACTTAGAAGTATATTAGGATAAATGGGTGTGTTTGGTTTCCAAAACTTTTTTTTTTTTTGGTTTGTCTTAGTTAGCATTTACTGTATTATATGTAACTTATATTTCCAAGCTAACTACATGTTGATCATAGAAGTGTTCTATCAATTTATTTGTTTAAAGGTTTTTTAGCATTAAATATTGTCAATTTTTACAATTATTTTATTAGAGTTTAAAGAGTCTCAATCATTCTTCATCCTCCTTCTACGCCTCTTTCTTTCTGTCTTTCTTTTGCAGAGTTCTACATATATCTATTAGAATAATGTTTTTAATTGTATTGTTTAAATTGCCTCTAACCTTATATGTTTTTAATAATCACAGATAACTGTGATACTCCATAAAATTCTAGTGTGCTATTTATTGTTAAAAGAGGTCTATGCGTGCCTATTCCAGAGTAGATAAAACTAATAATTATTTTTTCATATCACAGTGATTTTAGGTTGCAAAGGAATGCTGCTTATTCCTATGTCACTATATTCCCAGTTGGTTATATTACAAGTCAGCCAATAACATTTAGACTCAATGTGTATTTGGTCACAACATCTCAAAAGGCATGCAAGCTCTCTCAGTATGCAACTATACTCAATGAAAACATTTTTTCTCATTTTTAAAAAAAGTCTTTGAAAACTGGTGTTAGAAGGAAGAAAAGGAAATTATCAGAGCTTTGTGGTACAAAGAAAAATGTAAGTAAATGTTTCCTTTCTATTTTAATTTAGGAAGTAGAAGTGAAGAAAGAGCTCTTGAAAGGAGTCGGCTATGTAAAAAGTCTTATTTGACTCCTAAGTGATAATGTGAACTTGGAAATATCTCTTTACCTCAGTTTCAGTTTCCTTGCTCACAATATGAGGAAGTCAGATCTTCTGTAACGTAATACGACTCTCTTCCAATTGAAAAGTGTGTATGTCCATCATGGTAACTATGGCTGATAAAAATGTTATAGAGTACAGAGGTCAAAGAAAGATTTTTCAAATTATGTGATGGCAAAATACCCATGGTGTTTCAGTTGTAGGTATTTGAGGATAGGAGGTGCTCTTTGATATAGTATATGGAAATATATTGCTTCACTGTTAAATAAATAGAAGGGGATTATACTTCTTCCCACACATGCAGCCAATCAAAACAAGATAGCCTCTGTGTTATCTGGGGCTATCATGACTCCACCACCAGCCTTCCCTGCTGTCTCCTGGATGCTCATGATTCCGGGACACAGTGCTCCTCAGTTCAAGAGAATCTGGCATCAGATAGACATGGACTTGAACTTCAGTCTACTACTTATTCTACTAGACACACAACTTTGGGAAACATGTTCGACTTCATTAAGTTTCTCCTAAACATGTCTACAAGTGTGTGTGTGTGTGTGTGTGTGTGTGTGTGTGTGTGGTGTGTGTATGTATATACACATATATATACACACACTGTACATGTGCCTAATTCCTGATTAATGATTTAATGAAAAGTGTTTTAAAAAAAATAGCTGTGTTATATTTTATTGAGGCATATAGATAAACAGTAATTGGCAGTTATAATCTAGCAACAGAAACAGATGAACAATTAAGCAGAAAGCAGCATCAATAAAAACGACAAAAATAATATCAACTAGGTTGAAATACCAATGCTTTCTTAAGTCACTACTGAGGTGCACAATAATTTCCCTTTTTAAGACATTTGCAGACATCGTGACATTAATTCTTTTATTTAGGAGGATCACATTCTAACTATTCTATTTGCTTTCTTATGTTATTTGATATGACATATGGATCACTATCAATAAAGGTATTATGTGGTTGACCATGAACTTTAAATATATTTCTCATGAATGTTACCAGCTTAATATTCTATGCTAAAAATTCAGCCTAAAAAGTTGCTCAAGAACATCCTTGAATTTACACAAAATTCCGCAATGCTCAGGTGGTCCAAGACCCGGCAAGACCAAGAGGTTGGTTAGAAATAAAATGAGGGCATGGACAACTGTTTTCTACCATCAAATCTAAGAGATGGGTAGCATTTTTTTTAACAGGGTGAATCTTTTCCTTCTGTGTAACTTTGTAATTGAAGATAGAAAAAGCTAACACATATACTTTGTAGAATTTAAGCAAACATGATTTTATTTTAAAAAGTGTAGAAGGCAAAGGTGACATGAAAGGGTGTCTGCAGTTCTGGTAATGTTCTCTTTGCTATCAGGGCCCAGAGTATGTGGGTGTGTTGACTTTGGGAAAATTCATAGAGCTGTCCATTTATGATTTGTGTACTTTCCTATGCATATTAGGCTCAGTAAAACATTACAGTGAAAATTACAGAGATATAAATAATTCATTAATCCAACCTTTCAAATACAATGTTTTTTCTAATATGTACGTTACCTAAAATAGGCAGGAAGTTTTAATAGATAGGTTTTTATTAAGTATAAAATCTTGCCAAATAAATATAATATTGCATATATTCATAATTCAATTACCATGAATTTCAAAATATTTTTGATATATTTTAGTTTGATCATTCCTTTTATTTTTATTGTATTCTTATGTTGAAATGCTTAATCTGTTTTTCTCAGTTAATTTTTTATATATGCACGCATAGTAGAACATAAAACATGAATTATTGGTAACTAAATGTAACCTATTTATGAAAAGAACACTTTTTTCCATTATAGGAATAATGTAGTATTAATGTATGCAGGTTTTGAAAAGCGAATTAATATGCCAAAGTATAGGCACCCACATTAATGATCGTTAAACAGAAATGACAACAGTGCACGTTTAGGCAGAGATCACAAATTCAAGCACCTACATAATGTCATATGTGAGTAAAATAGTTGCAGGTGGGTTGAAAACTAGCAGTGGCGGCTGCTGTCAACTGGAAAGAAAAAAACCCAACTAAACACATTGAAATTCACATTTTATTAAAATCCTGGAAGAGCCAAACATACAGATCTGTGACTGCACCTTGTCAGCCGGTGCCTTTTTGTGATGTGTTTTAGGTGAATTTTTCTGACCCATTGACATAGGTCCAGGAAGCATGAGGTTGAAATATCTGAGCACTTCTGTGACTTGAAATCCTTGCCTAGGCTGATTTTTCTTAACAATTTAGTACATGATTTGATTTGAAAGGGAGGATGCCCTTAATATCTCAGGTTTTTAGTTGAGTCTCAGCTAATCTGAATGAACTGCAAAAGGTGAATGTGCTTGCAGACGGGGAAGGAGGAAGAGGTCCCCTCAGGCAGCTGCCTTCTATTTTTCTGCTATAGGAAGAAGCAGCAAAGTAGGGGGCGGTTGGAGCAAGTGGAGGAAACTTCAAAGAAGAAAGAGGAGTAAGAGTCTGTCAGTCTTGGAAGAAAGAAGAAATTATGGAGCTAGGGATGTTCCAGAAAAAAAAAAATGTATTCGATTAAATCAACTGAAAATAAGTGGATCCTCTCTAAGAATATTTATGAAAAATTAAAGATCAAGAGTTTGGAGGTGGGAAGGTGAGGAAAATATGTTTTTAGCCTCACTTAGAAATACTGTGGAAGCTACTTTAAAAATGACTACAGCCTTAGTCAATAATTCCCAAAATAGTATAATTGTGTTTTATTTGGAAATAGGGCCAATGAAAGGAGCTACTAACAGCATTGCAGTAAGGCTGAAAACGTAAATAAATTGAAAAGGGCTTTAGATGTTTTTTTCATGATCTGTGATTCTATGTTATTGCAAATTGGTATTTTGTGATTGATTTTTTGCTGAACAACTATGTCCTTCCTTAAAGAAATTCTTGATGCCAATAATCATGACCTGAATAGATTCTATGGAGTTATATTTAATAAAATCTTTAGAATTTTGAGCTGAGCCATTTTATTCATATCATTAAGGATTATTTTACTTCCTTGCAAAAATTATTTTGGTTATTCATATTGTGTCACTCAAGATGGGCTAGACACTACAGTATTACCAAATCGCTTTTTAAGCCAAGCAAAGGTTTATTTTTTCATGCTACATGTTAATCACCAACTGAATGAGGTCCCTCCTGAACATAGTTGCTCAGGAATTCAGGCTGCCAAAGAATTCCCCACCTGAAAAGATGTTATTCCTACCTGCAAGAAAAGGAGAGAAACTGAAAACTATTGGATGGCCTTTTTATGATCTCACTCTGGAGCTGAAGTATATCATTTCTGCTCAGATTTTCCTGGATTAGCTTTCTCACATAGTCCCAACTAATTCTGAAGAAGTCAGGAAACAGAGGGAAGCATACAGAATATTTGGAGAGCGGGTCTTCCTTGGTAAGGTGGAAACAGCACGGAACTTTGTGATCAAGGGACCTGGATACTGATTTAATCTCTGCAGGAGCTTGGGCAAGTTACTTTCTCTCCCACCACCCTCAGCTGCATCACCTGCAAAAGAAACTGCTCCCTCTCCCTGCTTTTTAGCAACATCTTCGGAACTACGATAATGAAACAGATAAAAACAAAGTATCTACCTTAACCTGTCTCTCCAATTCCAATACGTCAGAGCCACCTCGACAGATGGCCCTGAAACAACCCTTCTCTAAAATTACAGATTCAAAATGATATCATTTCCTGTGAACTAGTTAGAATGCAATCTCTAATCAAAGACACAAGTTTACTCAAGACATCTGTCCAAAAATGGGCCTTTCTTAGATCATCCCAATATTTTTCTTTGAATGGGTTTCAGGTGTAGGACAGATGGCTAGCCCCTCAGTGCTTGAGCATCTAGACAAAACCTGAGGCAGGTGAAATAATTTCATCTGTCATTTCCAAACTAACCTGATCTCTTTTACCGGGGTTCCAAATAAATACTATTATTTTTCTGTAGTTATGCATTAAAAGGTGAAAAACCATTAACCAACATGATGACCGGAATATTTTGTTACTTACTTTCCAGTTGCATAAATCTAATTATATTCCCAATCTACATGACAGTTCTCTCCTCTCATTCACTTGAAACTAAACTATGTTTTGGAACTGAAGACTGTGTCTGCAGGATATTGCATTTCCCTCTGGTTTTTACAGCACCTCTCCAACCTTGACACACGGCTTACCTGCTTTTCCAGATCATTAATGAGAGTGTTAAATAAGGCTGGGCCCAGTACCAATCCTTGAGGCATCCTGCTAGACACCTGTTCTAATTTGATATTCCACCATTTATCATTACTCATGTTTGCTGCGCTTTAGCCAATCTGTTCTTGGCCTAACAGCAGAAGCACAGGGATCCTTGGTACTGCTGGCTGCGTGAATGTATTTACATTCCTGAGGCCAAAAGCCACTGATTCTCAATCCAATAGAGAATTTCTTTATGTCAGTTGGCTGGGAAATGTTTTCAGTAGAAATAGTCATCACAAAGTCTTAAAAATAATAATGTGCAAAAATTAAGAGTTGTGAAATGAAAGCTGCTGACTAATCATCATCTATAAATTAATAGCTGAAATCAAATTTCCAATAAGTTGCTATGCATTAACATAGAGTAAGATACATAGCACTTGAGTCTTGCAATAAAGCAGCAGAAACCATTACTGCCTTCCTTGGGAAATCTATTCTTCCCTTTAGGCCCTCTACCTTGATTAACGTCATCTAGGGACATTCACGCATTGCCCCCATCATTTTCACTGCCTTCCCTACACCTCCTCTCCCACCCGATCATCAACTGACAGACCTCTTAATCTCACAGGGATCTACTGCACTGCCTAAAAACAAAAAATCAATTTGTAACCAGACAAATCTATTTGAGCCAATGAACTCTATAATCTTGAGTGAGTCACTTATGCTGAATTCTGAAATTCAATAATCTCATCTGCAAAACAGAGGGAAATAATGTTTATATCATAAGATTATTGGGAGAATATTTAAAGACAGGAACCATTATTAAATCCTCAATACTCTGCTTCCAAAATGTAGGTGTTATGTTACATTTTATTTCCCTGTCCCATACAATAACTTGGTCTCCTGCTTTCTAGTCTGTCCCCCTCCCTCTCTGCATTTACCCAACTCTCGCAACTGTGTTTTTGTTTTGAAACGGAGTCTCACTCTGCTGCCCAGGCTGGATTGCAGTGGCATGATCGTGGTTCACTGCAACCTTCGCCTCCTGGGTTCAAGTGATTCTTGTGCCTCCGTCACCAAAATAGCTGGGATCACAGGTGCTCCCACCACACCCAGGTAATTTTTTTACTATTTTTAGTAGAGACACGGTTTTGCCATGTTGGCCAGGCTGGTCTCAAACTCCTTGAGCTCAAGCAATCCGCCTACCTACGCTTCCCAAAGTGCTCAGATTACAGGCATGAGCCACCATGCTGACCCATAATTATTTTTCTCTTAATAACAAATCAAATCATGTCGTTTCCTTCTTAAAAGTATGTTATGGCTATTACTTTCATGGAAAACAATATCCACAATCCAGAATGTCATCTTGTATTAACCCACTTGTCCAACTTGAAATTAAAATATCATTCTGTATTTTCTGAGACTTTATAAACCTTTGTATATATACTAAAAGAATTTATAGTTACTTTCTTATTTAGAAACAATTATTCCCTCCTCAATTTCTAAAGCCCTAAATTTAAATACCTGTAGCTCTTACAATTTGCCAGACACAAATTTTGTCACTGATAATACAGCAGGCAATAAAACAGGCCTTCTCTACAAGCATGGAACTTTCTCTCCTTGGAGACAGAGAAAATAAGCAGTAAATATGTGCACCAGTCAAGGCTGGGTGCTTTTAAGATACAGTGAGTGACCAGGAAGGCCACTTTGAATACATGATGTTTTCACAAAGATCAGAATGAAGAAATGAGCCATGAAGAGGTCTGAGAAAGGTGTTCCAGGCAAAGGGTAGAGCAAATTAGATATTCTATGAGAAAACATTCTTAGTGTTTCCAAGGAGTCATATAGTTACACGAATGAGGTGTAGAGAGGTCCACTTTAGATCTGTACTGCTCCTTCCAGAGTGTCGAGTTGCTTCTAGGAATTGGCTGCTTATCCAGGGACTACATTTCCCAACTCCCCTTACATGAGGTGTGTCCATGTGGCAAGTTCCTAAATGTACAACGGAGGCAAAACTGGTAAGTGACATTTCCGGACCAAAGCAGTGAAGAAAGTGGTATGCCTACTCCACCCTCTCTTCCCTCATTTGGATGTAGAAGGGTCTTCATTCTTGTACTGTGAATACAGAAATATTTTTATTTATAAACTTATGTATATATTTTTTAAATTTCTGTATATTACAATGGGTTGGGTTTTTTGTGAAGGATCGTACTTAGATTTACACTTAACTTTTCATTTTGAATAATTATAGATACATAATAGTCATAATGTATTTAGGGAGTACATGTGATATTTTGATACAATGTATAATAATCAAATCAGAATAACTGAGATATCCATCACCTCAACCATTTATTGTTTCCTTGTGTTAGAAATATTCCAATTCCACTCTTCTAGTTATTTCAAATTATACAATAAATTATGTAGTTAGCTATACACAATGTAATATTATTCAGCCATTAAAAAAATAAAATCCTATCATTTACCATAACATGGATAGAAATGGAGTACATTGTATTAAGTGAAATAATACAGGCACAGAAAGTTAAATCTCATGTTCTCACTCATATTTGGGATATAGAGAGTAGAATGATGGTTACCAGAAGCTAGGAAGGGTAGTGGAAAGGGGGCAAAAAGAGGGCATGGTTAACGGGTATGAAGAGAGGTAGATAGAATGAATAGGGTCTACTGTTCAGTAGTAGCACAATAGGATAACTATAGTTGACAATAATGTCTATTTTGATGTTTGACATCTTAAAAAATAACCCTCTCTGGCTACTGAGAGACTGCCCTTCCTATACCTAGTCAATTCTTAGAGATAGCAAAAGATTTACCTTAGAGCATGCCATTGATATGCAAACTAACCCACCTGGAGGCACGCCTTCTTTATCTGGCTCATGAACCCCAGACAGCAATATTCCTCTGCCTTCATCATCCCAGGAACAGGTACCACACAATTAGGTAGGAGCACCCTAATAGTGTAGAACCTACTGGAATTACTCAGACTAGGCGATCTGAAGCTGTTTACCTCCCCTGCCTTGCCTTTCTCTTAGAATTCCCAGTGAAGGCTCTAGCCTCTGATTTCCCCTTGCTACTTTTGCCTCCCTCTTTTGCTACCTGGACCAAAACTGGACCCTTTCCCTGTGAAACGGCTTGGTGTGTGCCATGACTCCTCTCTAAGACCCTGGAGTATAAAAAATCTTTGTTTTCTTGTGCCTCCCCTGTATCTTCTCATGGGGCTGCATCTGACTGATCATCACATAAAAGAACACAAAACAGTTCCTATGGACTGGTGCCAGAGCACCACACCAATTAAGAGAGTCAGCATGGCAGGCACAGGGTGAACAAAGGAGTTAGAAGTAGGAGACTCAGAAAGGTGGCCAGTAAGCAAGTGGACCAAGCAGGGCTATGTTGGACAAAGTAGAACTTTAGGTGATCTCCTTAGTATGAAAGAAAGACCTGGAGGGTCTTGAGAAAGTATCTGACTTAGTTTGAAAACAATACTGCTGGACTGCTGGAGAGAATAGACTTTCAGATGGTTGGGAGAAGACTGAATTCATGAAGATCGAATAGACTGATGTAACACTCCAGCTGAGAACTGATGATCGCTTGAACTAGTATGATATTGATAGTGAACGAGAGAAGTGATATATTTTGAAAGTAGAGATAAAATATTTGATTTGGGGTACAGAAAGAGGGAGACAGAGAGAGAAAAATATCAACGATCATGCAAAGTATTTACACAGTGGGCAGACAGGTAAAGAGAGGTGCAATTTACTGAGATGATACGCTTTGGTGGAGGACTCACTGCGTGGGCATACATGAGAACCTGTGTGGGGAAGGTTAACATCGTGTTAAGATGTCTATTAGACTCCATAGTATAGAGGTCAAGTATGCAGTTGGATTTCTGTCTGGAGTTCAGGAGAAAAGTATAATAGAGATTTAAATGTGAGAGTCATTATTGCTTTTATGTAATTATAACCAAAGAACTAACATTTGTTTTATAATAAGTTTCTTTTATTCATCTATATTATGTAGAGAAATAAACACATTTTTTCCACCATCCAATGTTCTAATGAAAGCCTTGAAGGCTCTTCCTCCCTGATGTACTGTAGTTTCTACTCTTTTTAAGGCCTTTTCTGTTAAATCGTCCTTTGAGATCATCCAATCCCATTTCAAAAGTTATCTTCTGGCTTAAGTTCTCTCAAATAGTTATGTATTTCTTGTAAAGAAAAATAATTTTAATTGGACACCAACATTCAGTTATTTATGTATCTATTACGTCATCTAGCCTGTCTTATTAACTTTCATTCATCCACTTGAAAAGGATCAATGTGTGTGACATGTCTGTAGCTCAACAGGTCAGAAAGAAGAGATTCTTATAGTTTCTATTGATAATTTATAGATCTGATAATAGTAGTTACCTATAAGCCATAAAGGTTTATCTATAGCCATAGTATCAGAATTTATTTCTGACATTAATGAAAGCCTTAATTTTTGGTGACACAAACATAGCCACCAAAATTTGTACATGTTAGTAGCAAAGCTTAATTTTACCAATTTAGTCTCTTCTCATTCCATTCCGTGATACTATTATGAACTATCAGTCTTACTACTTCTCTTCAAAACTGATAGTGTTAAAAAAGAAACAGCAACTGTTAATCACTTATAGAAACAGTGTTCAAGAAACTAAGTCACCCAACAATTTGGGAGGCTGAGGTGAGAGAAATGTTTGAGCCCAGCAGTTCGAGTCCAGTATGGGCAACATAGTGAGACCTCATTGCTACAAAAAAAAATGTAAAAAGTAGCCAGGTGTAGTGGCACATGCCTATGAGCCTAGCTACTCTGGAGGCTGAGGTGGGAGGATCACTTGAGCCTAGGAGGTCGAGGCTACAGTGAGCCAAAAGTGTGCCACTGCACTCCAGTCTGGGAGACAGAGTGAGAGACTCTGTCTCAAAAAAAAAAAAAAAAAAAAGGCACAAAATATAAAAGTGAAAAACAAGTTGATTACATACTACTACAAATGAGAATATATATCTTGCAATATAAATATAGAAAATGTTAATATTATTTCTACTGTTTTAAAATGACTCTTGTAATCATACCAGTATTAAACCTGTGTCCTGAAGATTCAACATCTTACAAATTGTCAGTCACCTCTGAAGCACTCCCTGCAGTCAAGCCAGTTACATGCTCACCCAATTACTGCAGTTATCTCAGAACCCATTTAATAACTCACAATATGCTCTCAAAAATGGTGTGTATCCTGTTCCCTATTCTTCCCCTACTTCTCACAATGTTGCCTGACAACCTCAACAAGATTTCTCATCCAAATGTTCTAATTAACCATTTTCCACTCTTCCTGAGACTCCTACTATTTTTTGCCATCTTCTCATTGACAGCTGCTCTGATTATCACCTTTTCTTCAAACCAATCAGGTAACAACCTCAGATGTGATAATATTCTTGAAAAACCCTCCTCAATCTGTAATGTCATGAATACTTGCAACACCTATTGCTCTTCTTCCTCCTCCAGGGCTCAAGGCTGCTAACCCATCAGGGAATCCTGATCATTTTAGCAGGGCATAGGATAAAGTCCCAGTTAGTACTAAAAGGAAGCAGCTGATTTCCCCAATCAATTGACTCTCCCACTGAATTACTGCCAAGCAATCTGCTACAGGCGAGTGAGAGTGCCCAAAGCAAAGGACACAGTATGATTCCTTGGATTTTTCATTACTAAAGATGCATGTACTTCATACTACACAAGTAATGAGGAGAAACCAGACAACACTCTTAGTCATAACATTTAAATTAGTAAGATACACTGTTACAAATGAGCACACCTTAAAGAAAGTAAATGTTCAATAAAATATTGTTCATATGATTTGAATGTAATTATCTGCTTAAAAGTCAAGGAAAGACAATTCCTGCTTAAGAGATTTTAAATACAAGAGAGATGAGTGTTAATCAGGGTTGCCAGTGACGTCTCCCTGTCAACTATTATATTGCAAGGGATTGGTTTTAGAACAATATTAAAATTCTAAACATATTTATTCATATAAGATGACAGTGTGGTTTCAAATAATCAATAACCGAATCAATAATCGATCAAATGTGAATTCACATTGATTTATTTGAATATGAATTAATCATGTTTCAGTTGTAATAAAACAATGTTGAGGAGAACAATATATCAATGTTCCACGGCCAGTAAAAGCTGTGATTCACAGTACTTCATCAAATTCTAGAAAATATCACTTCTAGCGTTGCCAATTAAAAATCTTTACTCAGATAAGTGGGACTAATGGAGGGGAAATCAGAATCAATGTCAAAGAAACCAAGTCTCATTTCTCGAAAATGAGCTTCTCTTGCACTCTAAGAATTATCCTAACTTAGAAGTAGAGCATGAAACATAAATTGACGATATCTAAATAATTTTATCTTGTCAGGAACTACATTTTATAAGCCATTTAATCTTCACAGAACTTGGTTTTATCTAAAAAAGAAGGTATTTGATTAGACAGCATCTACACTTTTTAAGTTTATGAGAATTTTAAATAGTAGGTTTCCAGAAAAAAAATACATTTCCTATCAGATGAGTAATTTATTTTGGCATTAAACTAAGGAATCCTTGGAATGTTATTACGTTGATGGCCGAGAGTTCTGTTATGAGGGCTATTGGAAGGGACAAGCCCATGCTAAAAGGAATTACTGTCAGAAAGCACAAGCAATCAATACGTTTTCTTTAAAACTGACATAAAATCACGGAATATTAAGGGACTTCCAAGATCATTTTATGTAATGTTGCCATCTTACAAATGAGAAAATTGAGACCTGGAAAAATGTTTCCTTATCACATCGAACTGTGAATGAATAAGGACAAGACTAGAACTGAGGCCACCTGATCTGCAGCCCCATGCTCTTCACATGGATTTGGCTTCCATAATAGAGTAATAGAGTACTCCATCTCACAGTAGTTATTCATTCCAGGACTGAATTACGTAGGTATAAGTATGCGTGGACTGGCCGGGCACGGTGGCTCAAGCCTGTAATCCCAGCACTTTGGGAGGCCGAGACGGGCGGGTCACGAGGTAAGGAGATCAAGACCATCTTGGCTAACGCAGTGAAACCCCGTCTCTACTAAAAAATACAAAAAAACTAGCTGGGCGAGGTGGCGGGCGCTTGTAGTCCCAGCCAGGTGGGAGGCTGAGGCGGGAGAATGGCGTGAATCTGGGAGGCAGAGCTTGCAGTGAGCTGAGATCCGGCCACTGCACTCCAGCATGGGCGACAGAGTGAGACTCTGTCTCAAGGAAAAAAAAAAAAAAAAAAAAAGATCCGTGGACTTAATTTCTGTTCATTGAGCAAATAGGTAGTGAGCATCAGCTTCATCAGATCCCATGGTAGATTCCAGTAAGACAATGATTAAAGAAAAAAAAAAAAAGAAACTTTAATGATAAATGATAAAACAAACATGAAACTTTAGCCAGTACACACATAATTGCAGATCAGGATATATGTTCTGAAGTAAATGGAGTTCCAAGGAGCAACAAGAGAGCAGTGATTTCTTGCCTTTGTTTATGTTTTCCTGCCTTTGTGATATGGAAAGTGACATCTGAAGGATAAGTGAAAGAAAATTAATCAAAGTGGAATAAAGAGATTCAAAGGGCAAAACAAGCAAACGTCATAGGCAGGTGAGAAAAAAGGAAAGGAAGTAAACATTCTAAGGGAAGAAAGGAAGGAAGACAAAACAAAAGAAACAAGAAAGGAAGGAAAGAAAGGGAAGGAAATGGAAGGAAAGGAAAAAGGAAAGGAAAGGGAAAGAAGGAAGGAAGGAAGTTAGGAAGGAAGGAAGGGAGGGAGGGAGGGAGGGAGGGAGGGAAAGCAAAAATAGGGAGGGAGAGAAAGCAGAGACACATTGATCACAGGGCAGAGTTATTTGAGATAAGGTAGAGTGCCAGGCAGGGGAAACAAAACACAGTGCTTATAAGCCTATTTAAGAATTGTTTTTATCTTTATGTAGAGTAACAGAAACTTTTGAAACGCTTTAAGCCCTGGAAGTTACATGTTCAAAGCGTATTTGAAAAGATTACCATGCTTGGGATTTGTACATTGGATTTTAAAATGCTCAAACTAGATAAATGAATGCATTTCAGGAGACACTATTACAGTTGTTAAAGTTAGCGTTGAAAAGGGGAGGTTCCAGCGGAGACTGAAATTTGTCTGGGGCCGTGCATTTTTCTCATCTGCCAATGATATTTATTCTCTTATTAGAATGCTTGACTGGGCACGGTGGCTCATGCCTGTAATCCCAGCAATCTGGGAGACCAAGGCGGGAGGATCTCCTGAGGTCAAAGGTTTGAGACTAGCCTGGCCAATGTAGTAAAACCCCATCTCTACTAAAATACAAAAATTAGCCAGGCGTGATGGCATGCACTTGCAATTCCAGTTACTCAGGAGGCTGAGGCAGGAGAATTGCTTGAACCCAGGAGGTGGAGGTTGCAGCAAGCTGAGATCGTGCCACTGCACTCCAGCCTGGGCAACAAAGTGAGAATCGGTTCAAAAAAAAAAAAACAATAAACCAAAAAACAAATAAGGCTAGTTTCTATGTACATAGATATTTGCAACAAGGACAGGAATTTAAGTCTTTTTTTCAAATATGGGGGTTTAAAACATGACCGATAAGTACATTATTAAAAATATTTGATTATTTCTGGCTTATTGTCATAAAAATAGTGAAATCAAGACAGGCCAATTAGAATTTTAAGTATCTATTTTCTGTGAATGACTTAGTGTCTATTGTATGTACCTTGTCGAATGTCTGGAACCTGGTTAAGTGGTTACTACATGCCTGTTCATCATTGTCTATCCATTTATCTGTGATAAACACTAAATTAAATAGTGTTATTTCTTCTAGAATAAATTCTTTTATTTACAATAATAAAAAATATATGACATGTATAAGTGTGTTGTTGTCCACAGATACATAGAGACACTTGATTTGTAGACATACATGCAATCCAAAACATAGCATATGATCTAAAAAAAATTGGAAATTAAATGCTAAAGATGAATAAATGTGGTCTTTATAAAACACTGCCAAGAATTTCATAAATATTTATAGATAGCACATTTAACTCATTCATTTCCTTATATTTCCTTATCTAATTTTAAGCCTAATCAGAAATCAACATTACTTGGGTTCCCATTTTGTCTTAGTTCTGTTCAAGAGAAGGAACTAATATCAGCCTCGGATGAACACTGTACTATGCCTAAAATAAGAAAAAAATTTAGGAAGGAAAGAAGGTTTGATATCATTGGGAAGGTATGTTTTGTATTCCAGGGAAATATATATTTATATATCATAAATATAATAGATAATTATATAATTCACATCTTTAAAATTATATGGACATATTATATTTATACAGTTGACCCTTGGTATTCATGGTTTCAGGACCTCCATGGTTTCAGAATTTTGGTCCATACTGTACCAAAATTCACAAACACTCAAGTTTCTTATATAAAATGGCATAGTATTTACCTGCAACCTACACACATCCCCCCATATACTTTACCTGTTTCTACTGTAAGCATTTAAGTGCTATCTAGAAAAATAACCCTATAACTATTCCCCGTTACATATCTTCTCACATACTTTAGAATGTGGAGACAATGGTAGATTCTTTTATTGCCCTAATTACTCTCTTTTCCTTCTCTATGAGAGAATAATATATCCTTTCCTATTGCCATGTGCTTTGCGGTGCCCCTGCGGAAAGAGTGTACTTCTGTTACAACTATGATTTCCAACAGGACGTAACAAACGTGACTTCGGGAAATAGCTGCAAATGCTATGGTGCCATTGGTGCCAGCTGTTTCATTTCTATCCCCTTTATCATGAAAGTTGTTTGCCATAGTACAGGGGCTCCTCTCATCCAGCTGACAGGAAACATGAGAAATAAATTATTGTCCTAACATGAGGAGATTTGGGGCCTGTTTTTTTCTGAACACAGGAGCCTAAACATGACTGACTAATACAGCTAACAAACATATTTTTAAAACCTAAACGTCTCAAAAAATAAGGTCCTTATTTTTGCTTCTAGAAGCATGGAGTAACAGGAGCTGAGCTTACGTTTCTCCCTGAAATAATCAACAGAGAAATTACTGAACACATGGGAAGCAGTTTCAACACATGGGACATTAGGCCACATAGGACAGTAATCTCTGAAAGATTGGAAATAAACAACGCAAGCCTTACAATTGTCTCATCTCACTTCTCACAGCTATGCCAGGGTTTTCAGATGTGGGGAGGGAATACCCAGGCAGATCCCAGAGATTCTCGGAGTTGGTAAGAATGGCTGAGAGTTTAGGTGGAAAAGGTAGCTAGAATTTACAAGACAGAGTTCAGAAGAGACAAGAGCTGAACAGAGGATGAACTCTGGAAATTTTCAGGTTTCCACTTCAGTATTCACCCAATCAGTAAAGAAAACCATGGAAGGATAGGGAAAGAACACCTAAATGAACGAGATTGTGGTGCCCAGCACTCACACTGGGCTGAGAAATAGTGCCTATTCTTACCAGCCAGGATGGAAAAACTTACGACTCACGGGCAATCAGTAAAACACACAGATGCATCTTGTCTCAGTCGTTGGGAGTAATTATTCCTAAACTGAGCACTGTTCCAGACATGCCTAACAGTTCTTTAAGGCAAAATTGAAATAACAATGTTTTTACATAAATCAATTGTATACCAAACAAAGCTTTTTGTTATGCAAAAATACAAAAAGCAGCACCCAAATAGTAAACTTCACAATGCCTGAAGACTAATCCAATATTATGAGACACACACAAGCAGAAAAATATGACATATAATGAGCAGGAAAATACAGCTGTTCCCACTAAGTATCCCTGTTGGAAAGGAAGAAAGCTTGCAAACTGACCTTGAAATTCACCTGAATATACAAGGGAAGAGTTAATTAAACCCAAAGAACATAGAAGAAGAGTTATAACAAAAACAAAAGGGAAAAATCAATGACATTGTACCAAAAACTTTATATATACAATTTAAAAAAATCAAAAGTTGGATCTCTGAGTAGGTAAGTTAACATATCCCAGCTAGACTGGTCAGGAACATACAGGAAGAAGAAATAAATCATTAATATTAGAAATGAGAAATGTCACATCACTATAGACTCCACAGATAACAAAAGAAAAACAAAAACACACAAACAACTTTATACCAATATGTTTGACAATCTAGACCTAGAAGAAATGGTCACATCTCTTTAAAAAATACATACTACTTAAAAAATCCCTCCAGAAGAAATAGAAAATCTGAATATCTCTGTATATATTTCAAAAATTGAATTTGTAGCTAAAACCCTTTAAATACAAAATAAAATAAAATAAAAAATAAAAAGGTCAGACCCATTTGGCTACACTGGTAAATTAAATCACAGATAAGAAGAGAAAAATACCAGTGACTCACTCCTGTAATCCTAGCACCTTGGGAGGCCAAGGCGGGCAGATTGCCTGAGCTCAGGAGTTTGAGACCAGCCTGGGCAACATGGTGAAACCCCATCTCTACTAAAATACAAAAGAAATTAGCTGGGCTTGGTAGCATGTACCTGTAATCCCAGCTCCCTGGGAGGCTGAGGCAGGACAATTACTTGAACCCAGGAGGCGGAGGTTGCAGTGAGCCAAGATCACGTCACTGCACTCCAGCCTGGGCGACAGAGCAAGACTCCGTCTCTACAAAACAAAATTTTTAAAAAAAGAAAAAAAGAAAAAAAAAAAAAAGAAGAGAAAAATACCAATTCTACAGAAACTCTGTGAGAAATTAAAAGAGGGAAGTCCTATTTTCCAATTCATTTTATGAAGTCAATATTACCCTGATATGAAGACTTGATAAAGGCATTATCTACAAAAGAAGCTTATGGACCAATATCCCTCATGAACAGACACCAAAAACTCTAAATTCATTTTAGCAAATTCATTCCATCGAACAATATATACAATGGATAACAGAATATGGCTAAGTTGAGTTCATTACAGGAATGAAATGATGACTAAAAATTCTCAAGTGAATCTATGTAATTCAACATACTAACAAAGTAAAAAAAAAAAAAAAGGAAATACATAAGATAATACCAAGAGATACAGAAAATGTGCTTAATAAAATAAAATGTCTTTTTCTATTAAAAATTATCACTGAAGTAGGAAAAGAAAGAAAATAACTTGATAAAGAGGGAAGGAAGGAAGGAGGAAGGGAGGGAAGCAAGGAAGGAGGGAGGGAGGGAGAGAGGGAGGAGAGGGAGGGAGAGAGGGAGGAGAGGGAGGGAAAGGAAAGAAGGGAAAGAAGGGAAGGAAGGAAAGGGAAGGAAAGGAAAGAAGGGAAAGAAGGGAAGGAAGGGAAGGATAGGAAAGAAGGGAAGAAAGGGAAGACAGGGAAGGAAGGGAAGGAAGGGGAAGGAAGGAAAAAAAAGAAGGAAAGATGTCCCTTTGGCAGCTTCCCACACCCAAATCCCAAACATGACTGTCAAGACCCACAGTCAGCTGGGCCTGCTCACCTTCCAAACCTCAATTCTAGTCATGCCTTATTTTAGTGAGAGACACTCATTACATTGCAACAATCTAAATTCTTGCTAAATAAATAAATACAATGCCATTCCAATCCTATAGTGATGGTAGGGGGAGGGGCAGGAAACTTAGCAAAATTATCTAAAATTTAACCTGGAGAAATAAACAAGTAAGCACAACCAGGAAATCTCTGAAAATGAATAATGAATTATTTTTAAAGATATGCCAAGCC
>NW_012114488.1:4155419-4168093 GCF_000951035.1 Colobus angolensis palliatus | reverse complement strand
AAAAAAAAAAAAAAAAATTGACTGTTTTCTCTCTGATATCACGAGTAAGTCAAGGCTGTCTGCTCCCACCATCTCTATTCAACATTGTACTTGAGGTACTAGGCAGTGAAATCAGGCAACACAAACAAATGGAAGGCATCCAGATTGGAAAATAAAGATGTCATTATTCACAGACAACGTAATCATACATGTAGAAAATTAAATATAATCTACCAAGAAGTTACTTGAAATAATAAGCCAATTTAGAAAGACTGCAAGTTAAAATATCAATATTATATGAATTATATTTCCATACTAGCAAAAAACTGAAAATAAAATTTTAAAATTATATACAGTAGCATAAAATTATAAAATTCTTATGGTAAATACAATAAATAATGTTAGACACTGACAACTATAAAACATTGCTTGGAGAAACGAAAGAGGGCAAAAATAAATGAAGCCATAACCCATGTTAATGGGTAGGAAATTTCAATATTATTAAGGTATAAATTCTCCCCAAATCGGTCTATAGTTTCAATTCAATGTGAATCAGTCATTTTACTTTTCTGTAGAAATTGACAAAATCACTTCTAATTCATATTTAAATGCAAAAGGCCTAAAATAGCCAAAAAACATTTAAAAATAGGAACTGAATAGGATTAACGCTATCTCATTTCAAAAGACATTATTAAGCTCTTATAATGAAGACACTGTTGATTTAGAGAAAAAAAATAGACATACTGATCAACAGAACAGAATAGACAGATTAGATATACACCCACACACATGGAAATGTCTTACAAAGATGCAAAGGCATTTCCATAAAAGGATAATCTTTCTACAAGTGGTGTTGGGACTACTGGATAACCATATTTAAGAAATAAGCTTTGATCTTCTCTCCCACTATCTACAAAATTTGTTACAGCATTTAGACAAAAATATAAATCCTAAAGCAATAAAAATATTTTTAAATCATAGAATAAAGCTTTGTCACAATGGATTAGGCAAAGATTTCTTAAGAATAGTCCCAGAAGCACAATCAATAAAAGGACAAAAGAATAAAATAGATATCAGAAAAAGTGAAAACTTCTGGTCTTTAAATGATACAGATAAGAAAATGCAAAGACAAGCTACAAGCTATAAGGATGAAATCTTTGTAAAGGATTTGTATCAAAATATGTAAAGAACTGTCAAAACTCAATAATAAGAAAACCAACAATTTAATTAAAAAATTCGTAAAATATGTGAACAGATTATTCACCAAATAAGGTATATGGATGGAAAACAAACATGAGGAAAGATGTGCAACATCATTATTTATTAAAATACGCAATTTAAAATCACAATTAGGTACAAGCCACATACTGGAATATCTAACATTAAAGACACTGCTTGTGTCATCCAGTGTTACATATGTAGTGGAACTGAACTTCTTACACACTACTGGTGGAAATGTACAACAATAAATCCTTTTAAAAAACAATGTATCGAATTCTTCAAAAACTTAAGGTCTCTATACAGCAACCATACGATCCAACCACTCCACTCCTAGATACCTCACCAATAAAAAAAAATTGTATTTCAATAAAAATAATTTCACACTAATTTTCACAGCAGCTTTTTTGGGGGATAACCTAACGCTGGAAACAGTAGGTGAATAGATTCCATACAATGGAATACTACTCATCAATAAGCAGAAGGAACTATTGGTATACACTACAACATGGTTCGATCTCAAAATAATGAGGTTATGTGAAATAAGCCAGACAATCCAGAGTACATCTTGTATGACTTCTATTATATGAAACCGAAGAAAATGCAAACTAATCTATCATGAAAAGAAGCAGATCAGGGCTTTCCTCAGCTATACGTGGCGTGAGGGCAAGCAAAGGGGTTCTGAGGAAGCATCAGGAGTCTTTGTTGGTAATTCGTAAGTTCGGTATCTTACAGTGGAGGCTATTTAATGAATGAATACTTGTGTCAAAACGTATCAATTAGTACATTTTAAATACAGAAAATTATGCTTCAATGAAGTTGTTATAAGGAAAAGATAAAATTCAAATTGGAAATTATAGCGCTCCAAGTACTATCTAGGATAGAAACTTTTTAAATTAAGCACTTTTTTAAAAGCAAAATGTTTCTTTTATTTCTTTAACTTCAAGTCACTTTAATACAGAAAGTTAAGATAAATGTTGGTTTCTTTTAATATAGGCATTGAGAACAGAACATTCTACTGAATAGCCCCATTATGGATTTTGCAAACTGTTATACCCACTGGATCTCTTCTATATATAGGCTGAAATATATCTCTCTTTATGCCCAAAGAAAAATTTATTTGTAATGCCTTGACATTACTAGATTCATGGTGTTTGCTTTACTTCAAAGTATATCATATTATCTCAGTGTTACATTTCATTACATAATGTAAGTTTTTCATTCAAACATTCATTCAATAACAACTTACTGAACAGTTAAAATATGCAGGCACTGTGCTGGGCCCTGACGTTATAATCATGAAAATGGCATAGTCATGGCTGTCAAGGAGTCTCAGGATTTTAAAGGAGAGAAACAGGTAAAGAGACATTACCATACAGTATTGTAGACACAATAATCAATAACTAGAAAGACAGAATGTGGAGAAACCAAAGGGATGGTTAGTTTTGATTTGGGAGATGGTGGAGCACACAAGTGAGAAACGTGTGGGAAGCCTTCATGGAATATGAATGAAATATGCTGAGTTTTAAAGGATAAGCTTTGGTAGGTAAAGGTTATTATACAAAAGACATGGAGCTACTTCATAGAGTGGGAACTAAAATAACTAACTGAAACAGGAAAGAATGTGATGATGATGGCTAACGTGTGTGATATGGTTAGGCTTGGTGTCCCCACCCAAATTTCAACTTACATTGTAATCTTCATAACCTCCATGTGTCAAGAGACAGACCAGGTGGAGGTAACTGAGTTATGGGGGCAGCTCTCCCATGCCATTCTCATGATAGTAAGTTCTTATGACACCTGACGGTTTTAAAAGAGGATCTTCTCCTTCACTCAGTACTTCTCCTTCCTGCCACCTTGTGAAGAAGACACCTTGCTTCTCCTTTGCCTTCCACCAGGATTTTAAGTTTCCTGACACCTCTCCAGCCGTACTGTGAGTCAATTAAACCTCATTTCTTTATAAATGATCCAGTCTTGGGCAGGTCTTCATAGTTGTATGAAAACAGACTAATACAGTGTAATATGCCATTGCTGTAGAGTCTGACATTTATTCTGCAAGTGCAAGTGGATAAAAGCTTTTAAAGAATGTATTCAAGGCTGGGCATGGTGGCTCACACCTGTAATCCAAGCACTTTGGGAGGCCAAGGCGGGCAGATCATGAGGTCAGGAGATAGAGACTATCCTAACTCGATCATGGTGAAACCCTGTCTCTGCTAAAAATACAAAAACTTAGCCAGGCGTGGTGGTGGGCGCCTGTAGTCCCAGCTACTTGGGAGGTTGAGGCAGGAGAATCACATGAATCTGGGAGGCAGAGCTTGCAGTGAGCCAGGATCACACCACTGCACTCCAGCATGGATGAAGGAGTGAGACTCCATCTCAAAAAAAAAAAAAAAAAAAAGTATCCAACATAGTAATATGATCTCATCTACCTGGAGAAGAAATTAATACACTGATATTTAACCTTGGCTTCAAACAATGCAACAGCACCTTTACCAAAAGACTATCAAAGTCTTATTCAACACTTTGTAAGTAATGAGTTGTTGATGATTTTGAAACCCAAATGGTTTTATCATGCTGTTTATTGTCCTGTAAAAACACATTACCAATTAAATAGATGGGCATCATATTTCACAAAGAAAATGTATTTTAATATTTTGTATCTTAGAGGTAATCCATTTATAGAACATGATTTTCCATTTATATCTACCTTTTGTGTCATTATTATCATAGTCCAATGCTGGAGATGTTTGGACTTTAGAGGGAATATTTTCTGGGGAATCTTAAGTTGGTGGGGAAAGGATATTGTGGCCATCTTCTCTCATTTCATGACTCTTCCTCCAAGAACAAAAGCAGTGTTATATGCAGGAAAATCAGTCTTACTAAAGAAAAGTGATGATAGCTGAGATTCTTGAAAACACACAGAAGAAGAGTATTTGACATAAGAAAGTTTATTAAACTCATCTTTGACCTTTTTTTTTCTTTCAAGGAAATAAACTTCAGCAATCAACTTGTCCCCTCAGGTTAAAGATTCCACTGTTTTTGTTTTTTAAGTTAGTACACTGTTGATCCCTAAACTTTGTTGATCAAATTATTATTATTTTTTTAAAGAGGCAGTGCCTTAAGACTTCTCCTGCCAAGTCAGCTCCAGAAATAAAATCACAAAAACTCAAGTGCAATATTTTTTTGGTGATACAAAATAATATCAGTAAATATTTGGAGCATGTACTGTATTGCCTTATGTTCAAGTCCAAGAACCATGTGAAATGTAGAAACAGTACATCCATGTAAAATGTATTCTATACAGTCATAATACTTTATAAATAATACTTTATAAATAATTTATAGGACACAAAATATTCAAAGATATCTTAATTGATATATGGCTACAGAATATTCTTATATTTCTAAATATTAAGGAAACAGTAAACTATAACTCAAGAAAGGAAGCTGTATTTATATGTGATTGAGTAAAAGTCTAATCAAAATAGAAACTTAATTCAACAAAAGTTGCCATCGAGTACACACCATCCCAAAGAAACAAACACCTTGCCAACAATTGCCTGGAAATATTCTAGAATTAATTTTCATCTCAATTGAACAATTTATTGACTTTTTTCCCTGCACGCCAGATGCCTATAGTCTCCCCTACAAATATCTTGTCTTTTCCATTTTTGTTCATATTTAGTTTTTGGCAACCACAGCTTGTATAATTATATTCTGTTGGAGCAGGACCAAATTAAGGAAACATTGCAAAGTACAAAAATTTTTCTTTGGCTCACCTCCCATCTCTAGTGTTTCATGGAGTAATAGCCTTTCTCTGCATCAAAGTCTTTCCTGGATTCCTGTGGTATTGTTCCCAGAATCTCCTTGACTAAACTCTACTGAAGCGTTAGTTCCTAAACACATATGTTACTATTTCTATGGAGCTTTTTCTTTACTAGGAATGAGAAACACTTTTGAGATGATCAGATATATACTGCTCATGAGGCAGCCACACTTACCAGCCAGAGGCCAGCTCTGCTTCTGAGGATGCAAAAAAAGTATATTCCAAGAGCAGCCTTTGCATGCATGCATTCAAGCAGCATTCATATTTGAAGAAAGCCAAATTAAAGCATGCATATAAAACTTGTGCTATTTGCAGTCTGAAAATTTTGCCCATGAATTTCCAACGTCTGCATGGAATCCCAAGTTATTTTCTCTTTATGGTGTAAAAATGTTAAAGAGTGGGGAAGAGGAGGTAATGATCAAAATGCTCATGTGAGTAAACAACTAGGTATTTTATGAGAAAGACAGGCTTCCAAACACAGGTTAAACATGGTGCTTTTCATCTCACCTGAAGCATGCTGGCCACTCCAGTCCACCAAATGCAGTTCCCTTGGGACCTACGCTGGATGGATACCCAAGGTCTCATGAGGTAAAAGGCTAGGACACTTGCTCTTTCTGACCAGGCAGTGCTGTGGCTGATTAATATCCACCCAAAGCCACAATCACCTTCTGATCTGAGGAGCAGGTGACGTGGAGATTCTGAAGTCTCTTGATAAATTATGCAAACATAATCAAACAATACACATTGCAGGTTAAAAAAAAAAAATCAGTCACTAAAGTAGTTTGCTTTGTCCTTTAAAGAACTGAATCTAAATAGATTGTCATCAATCATTGGCAGTTCCTAGAATGACAACGCTGAGAAATTAGTATTACATGGCTACCATAGAAGAGCTATTTTATTTCCTAGTGGAATGCTTGCACAAGGAGGGAGGAAGGGAGAAAAATAAACAAGGCTTTTCTTATTACTGTTGGAATTTTACTTTCTCTGTTCTTTCTTCAGATGAACCAGAAGACCAATTAGTCCCAATATCCAATGCTTTCACATTACTACAGCTTATCCTAAGCCTTCCTTCCTCCTTGCTGATACAAAATACACACCTTTCAAGCATCTTTCAAGGCCCATATCAAACGTCAAAATTTGCCTACTCCAAAGTCATTCATTTGTAACCACATCAGTTTCTATGTGATTCCTTTTATATATATAATACATATTCCAATTTTATATACTCTGTCCAAACCTACAAGATCTCCTTGAATAGAGTCACAACACGTACATTGAAATACATTATTGTTGTTAGTTTGATTTTCATGTTACCTTGTCTTCAGTATTTAGTAATCAACTTAAGTGCAATACCTCTTGCCTTGTAAATGTTGGGCTTTTGACGCAGAGTTGGTATTAACAACATTCTATGCAAAACGAGTGACTTTACTATTTCATTCAAAATTCACAAAACAAAAAGTTAATTTGTACTCATAGAATAATATATGGACATACCAAAAATATATAATTTATAGTTTATTTAGACCCCACATTGTTCCACAACATATCTGAAGTAAAAAGAAAACATAAAAATATACACATTTATTTTTACAATAAATACTGTCAATAAATTATCAAGTAAATATTAAGGCACTTCTTGGATTAATAAGTAAATTCCATGTTGTATAATACTGTTTTCACAATAGGAAGCCAGTGGTTTTCATTTTTTTTCCACAGTCTTTGTAGATATGATTATTGCAAACATAAGATACTTTAAATATATACAGTAATATATTTTGATGTTAAACAGTAGAGAGAGGAAGGATTTACTGGTCCTCCTGATTTTTTTTTTCACTTTTGTTGGATTATTTCAGGAATACCAGAAGAATTTGTTTGTTATTATCATCTTATTTTCATAGAGAGGAAAGGAGAGAGTAGGTCAATTGGGATCAGTCTCCCAGGGCATATAAACCTTGCAGGGAGTGGCCCTCTTTAATCTCTGCTACCCTAGACATCAAAGGCTACAGTACCACTATTCATAGAGAAATGTTAGCATGTCCACAGAGGCCTGAACAATCACGTAGAGGTGCATGCTATGGTCTCTCTGGGGAAATGCCTCTCCTGACTTTATCCGGTTAGCTCTCCCTCCTCCCTCAAGATCTAACTTTGATGCAACTTCCTATTCATCTCCATTATTTCATTTATTTTTTGAGACAGAGTCTCGCTCTGTCGCCCAAGCTAGAGTGCAGTGGCACGATCTTAGCTCGCTGCAACCTCTGCCTCCCGGGTTCAAACGATTCTCGTGCCTCGCCCTCCTGAGTAGGTGGGAATACAGGGAAGCCAACATGTCCAGTTGACTTTTGTATTTTTAGTAGAGATGGAATTTCACCATTTTGGTCAGGCTGGTTTTCAACTCCTGACCTCAAGTGATCCGCCTGCTTTGGCCTCCCAAAGTGCTGGGATTTCAGGTGTGAGCCACTGTCCCTGGCTAGCATCCCCATTCTTCATCTGGGTATCAAGTCTCTGTACTTCATGCTTGCTGTACACCTAGCCCATTCTGGTTTATGCTTGCTATTCCCACATCAAAACACTGCCCCATTTTACTCTCAACAGTGTCCCTAATTGCAGGGTAGATTATAGTCATGGGGTTCAGGTCAGTTCTTGGTCTCTCATCTCACGGCATCTCTTCTAGCCACCAAGGAGATTTTGTTTTCAGCACAGACTGAGGCCAACTCTAAAAAGTCATCAAAACTACTGAAAGAAAACATATGATCAAATTGTGGTTATATTATTGCAAAGGCCAACAGATGCATGAGTCTTAGGAATTTTTCCCAGAAATATTCGCCTTTCAGTTTTCATAAGTTCAAAGGCAGAACATGCCCGGTAACATAATAGTAATGTTAAATTCCAAAGGCAGCCTAGTGATGGTTTTTGCCAGCATAAAACTCACTTGATAGAATTCTAAGGCTTTCACTTCTGATGACTCACAATGTTGGTGATTTGAGATTAGCACAAAAGGAACAGACCCAACTTTTCATTAAAGGCCTATCCGAATTTTGCAAGACATTTTCCAGGGATAACAAACAATGCTACAATATAGTTACTGACAATTCAATTCCTGTTCAAGCACCTAATTTCTCCAATATTTTTACTTGAAGTGTATAACCCTATGACTAGTACATTTTAAATTAATCAAAATAAAACATATCATATTTACATTGAGGATAGGATTAAGGATGGCAGCTAGGATCAATATATAAATTCCATTTTAAGACACTTTCTGTGGTTTTTAAGATTTAGCTAAGATTAGCTATTTAGCTAAGATCACTTACGATTCAATGAAAACAAAGAGAAGAATCTACCTACTACCACATCAATGATACGGACTGTCACCAATTCCATTCGGCAGTGGCTTCAGGGGAGATTTGGTAGGGGCAGTGTAGTGCTATTTTTCATCAACCTCTAAAGGTTAGGGTTTGAGGGAAGAAGGCCATTCAAGGAAGAAGTGTACTTAGACGATAAACACAAAAGTTCAGTACTATCGCATATTCGAACTATTGCAAATTTATGCATGTGGCCAAATTTTTCCACATTCAGCTTGGCAAAGTTTTTTAAACGTTGGTGTTAGCCACTACTCCTGAGAAGCTGAGCACTCTCATGTTCTCTAATGAGAATGCAAATTAATAGAGTATTCTGGAGAGCAATATTAAAGCCCTCCCCCAAATAAAGACTGTGAAACCCATTTATTCCAGTTTCCACCGATTGTTCCAATAGGAAATAATTCACAAATGGAATCAGAATCACTGGGCAGGGGACTCAGGCAGCAGGATGTTTAAAACCTCCCTAGGTAATTGCGAAACAGCCGTGTTTGAGAAACACAGGTTTACAGAGATAGTCAATGGCGGGGAAAGAGGCTAAATATTGTTAAGCAATTAAAAGCAAACCATACGTCATTATTTCTGAAAACTCAGAAATGCACACCCATACACATATCTAAGACTGAATCTACAGTGAATATTAATAATAGTTATTTCTAAGTGATATGGGTTAGATCTGTGTCTCTGCCCAAATCTCAAGTTAAACTGTAACCCCCAGTGTTGAAGGAGGCTCCTGGAGGAAGGTGACTGGATCACGTGGCAGAGCTCTGATGAATGCTTTAGCACCATCCCCTTTTAGTACTCTATAGTGATTTCCCATGAGATCTGGTGTTTAAAAGTATGTAGCAACTCCCTCCTCTTTCTTTTGCTCATGACCCAAGCATGTAAGATGGGCCTGCTTCACCATGATTGTAAGTTTACTGAGGCTTCCCCAGAAGTCCAGCAGAAGCCGGCATCATGCTTCCTGTAAAGCCTATAGTACTGCGTCTCTTAAACCACTTTTCTATCATTTACCCAGTTTTCAGATATTTCTTTATAGAAGTGAAAAAATAGAATACACTAGATAATGAGATTACAGATGAGAGATTTTGCATGTGATTTGTATTATGATTATTTTACTTAATTTGCATCATCCCAATATTCTATAATGAACTTACATTGCCTTTGCACTGCTAAATTATTTTCACAAGACTAGTACTGAAACTATTATTTCATAATAATAGTTCACAGGGCGTTAAGCTTTAAGAACCTCAAAATCACCTAAAATGTGTTTTAAAATGCGCAGATTTTAGCCAGGTGCAGTGGCTCAAGCCTGTAATCCCAGCACTTTGCAAGGCTGAGGCAAGTGGATTGCTTGACGTCAAGGGTCTGAGACCACCCTGGCCAACATAGTAAAACCCATTCTGTACTAAAAATACAAAACAAACAAACAAACAAAAAAGCCTGGTGTGGGGGCAAGTGCCTGTAATCCCAGCTACTTGGGAGGCTGAGGCAGGAGAATTGCTTGAACCCAGGAGATGGAGGTTGCAGTGACCTGAGAATGCCCTAGTGTACTCCAGTCTGGGCAACAGAGCAAGACTCTGTCTCAAACAAAACAAAACAAAACAAAACAAAACAACTGCAGTTTTTTTTATTTGATCCCATATTAACAGACCTGAATCTTTTGGAAGGGGTGAGATTCAAAAATATTTACTTTGAGAAAAATCCTTATATCATTAAAATGTAGAAAATAATTTGAGAACATTGTTATCTGTAATGTGTACTTTATATTTATTAGAGTCTCTGTTATAAAAGAAGCTAAACCTTATTAATTGAGCTCCTTTATAAGAAAATCCAGTGAGTCTCAAGCTTTTTGGTCTCGTCAACCCTTTATGTCCTTAAAATTATTGAAGACCCTAAAGAGCTATTGTTTATATATGTATATACATATAAAATATGTACATATTAATGAGAAAATAAGATGTTATTTAAATATTAATTTACTAGTTGGCTTCACAATAATGAATTCATTACATTAACAGAAATAATATTTTATAAAAAATATTCTTAAAACAAAAATCCAATTAGTAAGAAGAGTAACATTGTTTGACACTTTTTCAAATCTCTTTCAAATCTACCTTAACGGAAAGCAACTCCAGTGTCAGAATTATTTATGCTTTTATTTCCTTGCAATGTGTTGTTTTAGTTGAAACATGAGAAAAATCTGGACTCACACAGATACAAGTTGGATATAGTTGGCAAAGGAAAGATTATTTTGGCCTTTTCAGCTAATTTTGAATATCTTTCTTTGATATTACAACAAAACTCAGCAAATGTTTAAAACATTAGTTGCGATACGCAATCTGAAATGTATAAACAAATCTTTCCCACTTGGTTGCATTAAAACCACCGGTTTGTCCATTCAGTGGAATTTTTACTGGAGGCTGATTTTGTAACATAATACATTGGTCATCTGCAAAATACTTGTTCACTGAATTATACCAATTTTCTAAATAGTGGCACATTTCATTATATAATATCAAAATATCAGTTTTGGTAAATCCCTAACCAGTTTAACAAAAAAAGAGTTTTATATCAAGTAGTTGTTAATCTAACGGTGGTAGGTGCAAGTTTACCAAAATTCTAATTTTTATATGAAAGCTCAGTGTTTTTCTTTGGCGACAAATAATCTCAGTTCTCTTTTGAGTATAGATGTACTTTGTTAATTTTTGAAAAAAAAATGACCTAATATTCAAGATTGAATAACTTTTCTGTCAATTATTATTTTAGGTCAAAATGTTATTTCCTGAAAAAAGTAGCAACTTCAGTCAACATCCCAAACAATGCCAGAAGTCTTTTTCCTGAAGACAGCCATTGTGCTTTGGTACGTAGCAGAAGTATTTTATGCATACCCTCCATTTCGTGACAAAGATTAGTAAGAGGCACTTATTTAACGGTCAAGATTCCATAAAAGTAATCTTTGTCACTGCTTTATCAAGGATATTCTTAAGCGAGAGGGGATAGCAGTAAAGACTATAGTGACCACTAGCCTATTCTGGGGCCATTCCCTTGATTCACATTAAGGTACTAGCAATTTCACCTACCGTTAAGTTACTTTTGTACCATCACTGAAGTGTCATAATGATTAAAAAAAAGATAAACAATATGTTGTTAAGATTATAAATACTAATTTAATCCTAAACTCCTTTTAAAGAGTCTCAGGGATACACTGGACTCTTCTTTGGAAGACTACACTTTCCAAATCCCAGCCCCGATCCATTCAGTAAGATTAATAGACAAAGGGTTTCCCTCCTTCTATTATAAAAATGCCAGTTGCCCCAATATAATGAACACTCATTGCTAACATGCTCCAAACCTTTGGCTCCCAACAGTTCAGTCCTGTGTTTACCCAGTGTCCTCTAAGTAAATTCCCAAAATTATGTCTGCATGATATACCTATTGCAATGATTTTATAAATTCATGAAAAAATAGGTAAGCCAGTGAAATATGAGTGCAAAATAATCAAAACAGGAATTGATACTAGAATCGAAGCTCCACAAAAGAAGATAGTTTTACTTTTCAATTTACTATTGTACCCACATATTTTGAATAGTGCCTGACATATAGTAGACACTTAGTAAATGTTCATTGAATAATTGATTTTGTTGGTTATATGAAAACTGACTAAGATGTTTTGATGACTGCATAATTTTCAAAAGTCAAATCATGTGCTAGCAAGGCAAAAGTAAAAGATAAGGAAAGAATTGACAAGAATCAAGGAATCCTTCAGGTTCTCTCTCCACTTTAAAGAAACAAACTAGAAACCATAAAGACGGTCTGTGGCTATGGTATACGCACAAAAATTAAAAACTTACTCTAATCGACCGAAAACTCGAAGAAAATTCTACACAAAGTCTGCCTTTTTTGTCTTTTTTTTTCTTATGATTGACATTTTATGAACGTCATTCGAAAATGCTTACCAGATACTGCCTGGATTTCTGCAAGCCTTTAAATTCACACCCAAGAGCAAACTGAGGCTAACTACATTTTACCTTTCTGATGCATCACCACCATCTTGTGTCTGGAAGAGGTAACTGCAGATTGTAATTGGCAAACTGGGCTTTAACTTTAGAAGACAGAAAGTCAGAAAGAAATGGAGGGAGGGAGAGGGAAAGAGAAGAGAGTGAGAGAGAGAAGGAAGAGGAGAAAGAGAAACAGAAAAAGTGACAGAAGAAAGAAAGAAAGAAAGAAAGAAAGAAAGAAAGAAAGAAAGAAAGAAAGAAAGAAAGAAAGAAAGAAAGAAAGAAAGAAAGAAA
>NW_012114488.1:4092348-4155369 GCF_000951035.1 Colobus angolensis palliatus | reverse complement strand
AGAAAGAGAAAGAAAGGAGGGAGGGAGGGAGGGAGGGAGGGAGGAAAGGGAAATGGAAAAAGGGAAAGGGAAAAGGAAAGAGAAAGAGAAAGGGGAAGGGAAAGGGGAAAAGGAAACTCTCCACAAGAACAGCTTCATGGGCTGTGACCAACGTAGTTGCAGAAGACCCCCATGCTCAGAAGGGTCTTGAACTTGGTTGAACACTCCAATGTTTCCATTTTAAAATTCTCAATAATTCTGTCTTTGAACTTTTGTTTCCAAGGTAAAGTCTGATGAGACAATGGACATTTACATGAGCAGATGAGCTTCATACAGTAGGCATGACTGCTGTTTCCTGCCCTCCCATTCAAGCTGAGTGTTTGCAAACTCCCTGGAACACAGAATTGCAATGGGCTCAGGATGCCTGGGAACTGAGAAAGGCTCCCTGCAGACGCGTACCAGGTGAAAGCATTACATCTGTGACCAAGACACTATACCTTGCGTTGGAACTAAAACTTATCCCAAATGGAGAAAACTTGTTTCTAAGAAACATGAATGACCAAGAAACACTGTCACATCCATTCTTGCACATGTTTTCCTTGTGTTAACCAATCACATATGTTCAAAATAGTGACAAAGAAGGACATGGAAAGAGTCCCTTCTTCTTTAGGTCCTTCCTGAAGTTGAAGGTAGCAGAGAGTGTTGGTGGAATGCGGATGTCTTAACAAGTGAAATAAAGAATAGAGATAACTTTGCACAGCAGTAAGAATGCCCTCATAAGAATGAAATGCATATGCATCTATGAGCTACAAAATATACATTGTATATTTCAGTGATCTTGTATATTAAATGATCTTATTATGCATCTAAAACTAGCATCGCACAACATAAAGACGAACAGTAAAATTCATGCTAATAATTTAAAATACTAATTTTTCTTTACATGGAGTGATATTAAATACCAAATATCATTTTCACTATCTGAGAAAGATTCCATAAAACACATAAACATGATTTCCATTTTAGAAACTTTAATAGCAAATTTTTCTGCTTGAACAAGTGGCCTTGCATTTTCGTTTTGCACTGGGACCTACACATTATGTTTTTTAGACTTGCACGTGGTGTAGCTAACCTTCTCACCATTGAGATATTCCTTAGAGGGAGTCAGTCTATGAAGCTGTCAGCCCTTCTTTGGTGAAAGCTGTAATTCTTTGTTTCCTTAATTAAAGAGCTCCCATCTTTTCCAAACAGGATGGAAAAAACATGTAATAGTAACTGAAATGGATACTTCTGTTAATTTATACCAGAGAATCTTTGCTTCCACTATAAAGGCACATTAAGAAGAAAACAGAGCTAACTCCTGAATTCCACCACTGGAAAAAAAAAATAGTCTGTAGTTAACATTTTAAAAATAATGAAGACAAAATCTTCCTTTAGCAAAATAGTATTTCTTATCACTAGTGATGACATGAAGTCATTTCCAGTGCCTGAGCTACACTTCGGTAGAATTAGTAAAGTTTTAAAGAGGTGTTGATATAGGCCACCAGAAGACCATAGAAGGGCTTTCCTATTATTCAAATTGGAAACCAAGGCTCTGAGAATCTGAAGGTCCCTTAGTGATTACCTACCTCTGAGCACATTGCACCACCTCCTCCGTTTGAAGTACGTGTACTTTGACCAGAAGTACAACACAGACACCTTCCCAGTGGCACAACAGATCTCTAAGTATGGCTGTTGTGCAAATGAGAAAAATGGAGAACATTACCTAAGGGTTTAGTCACATATGCATGGTCTAATGCATGAATTATTTGACAACATAGAATAAATTTAAGTATGACAAGAAATGAGACCAAATTTCGGAGTCACGTTTTATGAAACAAAAATTGCATCTTTTAAGAGTAATATACACATGTATTGAAAAAACTTCTCTCAAACTTACTTTTGTGTTTGGACTCAATATAAAATGACTGCTGCAGAAATGATTATAATTAGAAGAAATAATGTAGTAATTATAATAATGTTCAAAGAGGCCTTTCTCACATCTTTGTGTATTGATGAGAGCAGGAGGTGTATGAACAGTGAGAAACCTGTTTTCCCCTCTAGACACAGTCGCCAGTCACTATAGCTGGGGACAGCAACAGCTCATCTGCCAGAGAAGCCACCAGAGGAAATTCAAAATGAATACATCTTCTGCTTTTGAGAAGCAGCTTATTCATCTGGTTATAGAGCAGAGATGCTTCAGAGTTGACTTATAACTTGCGTAATTCCAAGTTGAAGGGAAATAGAAAGGAAATCAATCAATTTTTGAAATCATATTGATTATTAAGATAATTGAGAAGCTACAAGGTGAATTCATCGCTGGGTTCTTTAGCTCACATATTTAAAACGTCGGAAACACTGCCTTGCCTCAGGTCACACAGCCAGGAATGGGCAGTGCAGGGCTTCCAGCCTGGCCTTATACCAAAGTCTTAATCCTTTCACTCCTGCATGCAGCTGTCCATACTGATATCCTTGCAGCTGTGCCCTGAGGAGATGAGCCTCATTTGCAAGCATTTATGTAAGTAGCTAGGAATTAAATACAGAGTTTTCTTTTTATTATTATGATTTTTAATTCTTCATTTTTTTTTTAGAGAAAAGGTTTCTCTCTGTCACCCAGGCTGGAGTGTTGTGGCACTGTCATAGCTCACTGCAGCCTCAAACACCCAGGCCCAAGCAATCCTTCCAACTCAGCCTCCCAAGCTGCTGGGACTACAGGTACTCACCACTATGACCAGCTATAAACAGTGAGATCCTAGTGCTTTAATTTCAAATAAGTGTCTGAGTCGCCTAGAAAGAAGATAAAATGAACACTGGCAGTTCTATCAGGCTCTAACACTTTTACTACTTTAAGGATCCAGGTCACGGTAAATCAATTGTTTTTAAAAAAATGTTTTGTTTTGTCTTCTGTTGAGTAAATTCTAAGAACAGATATTATTATTTTCTTGGACTTTAAACTGCTGCTGCTAAAAGCAGAGGGAGCTGCTTCGGAATGGAGTTGCTGCCTATTTCAGCAACATGGCAAAGTAGATGAAATTATCCACGTGATGTGAAGACTGGGTTGTAAATGCTGGAAATACACTAATCTACTCAGGGAGGCAATTAGTACCTTTCATGGGGAGGGCCATGATCTCTCCTTAGATGAAAATTCAATGTTTCTTGCATGGAAGAAATGACCAGAACTCTGCTCAGTACAATGTAATTTCAAAGACATTCAAGAAATTACCAACTATTCATAGACAGCCTTTGACAAGTTTAAGAGAGAACAGGACCTTCTCCTTGACCTCACCAATTCCCACATCAATATGTTTCCCAGTAGCATAAAGTTACTAAATTCCTATTTCAACATACACTTGAACTAGATGCTCATTTAGACGGGTAAGAACAAAACACCATTGGATCATCGGCAAGTCACCATGTATTTTATGTATTCTACTGTAGTCAAAAATATCCTCCACTTTCATGACACTTCCCCGCACTTACGTGTTTTCTATTCTCTTCTATTTCATCCTGTGTTCATTTGTACAAAAGAATCGGTGTCAACCAGCCTTACACTTTGTAACTTATTCAAAAACTTGAAACTATAAGGTAAAATTACTAAGTAGACATATTCATTTTCTTTTCCATGACCTAGACTTTTATGTCCTTGAAAATCTCTCAGTAATTTAGTCAACTATGGTGAAAGGCTCACTTAAATATCTATTAGCATATAATATACAATCTTCCATCTCAAGATAATTTCTTCGGAATAAATGAATGTTCCTGTCCCACTAGAATCTTGTATCCTGGTGACTTGTGTTCATTAACAAATCAATTGATAATAAGATTTAGACTGCTTGTTTGTAGGATTTTTTTCATTACAATCAGAGAAATACTGATAACAGGTAATATGTACAAAAAGAGAAATTCTACCCTAATTAAGATGAAGACTTCTGAAACTTTAGAATGCAATTAAATTAAAAAGACCATTCTATTTTTAGTTTTTTGAGGATCTCCACACATGTTTTTCATAATTGGTAACTAATTTGTATTCCCACCATTATGTAAGAGCTCTGGTTCCTCCTTATCCTCATCAGTATTTTTTATTTTTTGTCTTTTTGATATAGCTATTCTAACTTGGTTGAGATAAAATCCTATATTGGTTTTGATTTTCATTTCCTCAATAGTTGGTGATGTTGAGCATTTTTTGTATGTCTTTTTTTGAGAAAGGTCTATTCAGATCATTAGCTCAAATTTTAACCACATTATTATTATTATTATTATTATTATTATTATTATTATTATTATTTTGCTGTTGAATTGAGTTCCTTGCATATTATGGATTAATCCTTGTCAGATTTGTGTATGTTTATGTGTGCATGTATACGCATATATATATTCATAATATATAATTATAAAAAATGTGTTATAGTTCCTGCTGCCTATAAGATAAAACTCGGTGTTCTTAGCATCACACTCAAGGTCCACCATCATCTGACTCCCAGCTACACCACCATCACTTTACCTCCTGCACCTCCTCTCACCGTCCTGTGTCTAGTCTCTTCTACTCCTTACTCCCATATTCCACTTAACTCTGCTGGAAGTCTCAGACCATATCCCTTACTTCATAATTGTCCTGGGTTCTTTTTTTCCACTGCCTTTCTTCTTCCTAAAAAGCTCCCTATCTCACCTTTTTATGATGTCTACCACAGAAAGCCAAAGATTTCTCCTCTTTAAATTACTTCTTGCTCTGCCCTCAGGAAAAGGAACACAACCAACCCTTGTGAATGAATCAATCTCTGCATTATTCTGGTAAAAAAGAAAGTTGGGTGAGAACACTTGAAGGAAGGGCGGGTATCTGTCTGTTCTTGGAATGCAGGTACAAGCATCACACGTTTCGCATACTCCACAAATTAACCCAGAACCCAGCAGGCAATGATGTTAATGGGATGTGTGCTCACTTGAATTACATAAGGGGCCAGGCCAACAGATCTGCATAAAGACAATATTTAATCTAAGAAGTTAAAAACGGAAACAGGATAAACTTCTAAAAGGAGTTAGGAGGCTTAAAACCTTAGCCTCTTTCTTTTTTACATGCACTTAGGGAACCAACTAATTAAAGGAATTCTCTGGTGAATCTCTTGTAAAGGAAAGAATTCTCTGGCAAAGCAAATAATCAACCCTTAATTTATAAAGTACTTATGGAGTTAGGTGCTTACAGTATCACCAAATGACACCTTGGGGACCCCTTGTCATTAATTTGCCTCCATAAGCACCTAACTCCTAAGGAATTGCTAAGTTTCTGGAGAAAATCGGGTCGTGAATGATTTAAGCTGTTAATTTTGATTTTTTTTTATAGAAGAAAGTTAATAAGGATGTATTTGTTCTCCTATTTAGGCCTTACAATGTAAAGCAGAAAAAGAATCTCCACAGGTAACATATTAATATAAAATTTCTTCTGTTTTAGGCAAAAAGCAATAACAAGTTTCATATGATTAAAAGAAAGGATCTATTTATGTATCTCTCACTTTGGCGCAAAATTTTCAAACTTATTCTTCAGTCTAAGTAATGATGATTTTTAAAAGTTTATTGTAAAGTCTGCTGTATTTAAAATAAATCCTTTCTAGGGGTCAATCAATGGAATTGCTACTACAGATTAAAAGTTAAAGCACTGGTTTGAGTATTTTATTATCAACATTCAACATCTTTTGAGATTCTGAGAACAAGCACAGTTATTACTCTGGTACTATAATTGTAAGAAAGAAAAAAAAAAACCCATATCTATGCTTGTTTATATGGTACTCTTCTTTACAAAATATCAACTCCAGAATTTTCACATATATGAGACTTGGGTTGGGCACAGTGTCTCATGCCTGTAATGCCAGCACTTTAGGAGGCCAAGAAGGGTAGATCATTTGAGTTCAGGAGTTTGAGACCAGCCTGGGCAACACAGCAAAACACCGCCTCTACAGAAAAAAATACAAAGAATTAGCTGGGCGTGATAGTGCATGCTTCTAGTCTCAGCAACTCTAGAAGTTGAGGTGGGAGGATTGCCTGAGCCCCAGGAGCCTTGTTCTCACCATTTTACTCCAGCCTGGGAAACACAGGGAGACCCTGTCTCAAAAAGAAAATAAAAGTTAAAAAAAGGTTTGGGAGGTTAATCTGCTTACAGTGGGATAAAGCAGGAAGGCCTCAGAATGGTGCCTTAAATTTGGAGTTTCTGAGAAAGGCCCCTGTTTTGTTTGTATGCTTATTTGTTTTACTTAGGATACGTGTATATGTAGAGTGGTCTGACGGAAGTAATTGAAATTCCGTAGAAGCTAAAATTTCACCAAGCTGTGTTTTGTTCTCAATCCTGTTTCCCAATGTCTAGGTCATTCACTATGCTAGACAAACACCCATTTGTTTTTCTGTCTCAACTTTCCCCCTCCCTCGTTCTTTTCTTTCTTTTCTTGGAAAAACAAGAAATACATTTCTAAAGCTTGTTTATGAATTACGACTTTAAAAATAATGTTGAAATGCCTGAAGTAGGATAATGGCCTCTATCTCCATCCATGCCCCTGCAAAGGATGTGATCTTGTTCTTTTTAACAGCTGCATAGTATTACACGGTGTATATGTACTATGTTTTCTTTATCCAATCTATCACTGATGGGCATTTCGGTTGATTTCATGTATTTGCTATAGTGAATAGTATTGCAATAAATATACACATACAGGTATCTTTATAATACAATGATTTATATTCTTTTGGACATATGTCCAGTAGTGGGATTGATGGGTCGAATAGTATTTCTGCCTGTAGGTCTTTGAGGAATTGCCACACTTTCTTCCACAATGGTTAAACTAATTTACACTCCCACCAAGTATGTATAAGCATTCTTTTTCTCCACAACCTCGCCAGCATCTGTGATTTTTTGACTGTTTTATAAGAGCTGTTATCCTCAGCAAACTAACACAGGAAGAGAAAACCAAATTCCACACGTTCTCACTTATAAGTGGGAGCTAAGTGATGTGAACACATGGACTGAGGGAAACAACACACACTGGGGTCTTTTAGAGGGTGGAGGGTGGGAGAAGGGAGAGGATCAGGAAATATAACCAATGGATACTAGGCTTAATACCTGGGTGATGAAATAACCTGTACAACAAACCCCTATGACACAAATTTACCTATGTAACAAACTGTGCTTGTGCCCCTGAACTTAAAAGGTAAAAAAAAAAAATGCCTGAAGAAGGCATATCATGAAAACTTTTGTGGGAAAAACATTCTATATAACATGCAAAATTCCACACGATTGAGTCCCTGCCTACCTCCTTAGAATTAGCTCTATGTTTCAGACATACTTAGCTAATTTGAGCTTCAAGACTGTGTCAGACTCTTTCATACTTGTAAGCCTCTGCATTCATTATTCTCATGACCTGGAAATCAGACATTCATTGATTATTTTTACCGAAATCTACTCTGTGTGAAGAATGCTGACAGGTCAGTCACAAGGATACAGTGGTAAAAAACACAGCCACAGTTGTTGCCCTCATGCAACTTGGTGACCTCCTTCCTTGGTAAGCTCTGCTCAAATCTTGCATCTTCTGTGTTCCTTTCACTGTGACATGTAGCCTGACCATTCTAAGCAAGACTTTGCAAATCTTTCTTTAAGCCACCAGTACAGCCACAATCTATTTCTGTTACAATGCTGACCAAACTGCTCCTAATGTAATTATACACCTATCCAATTCCATTATGAAACCATGAACTTCTGCATCTGTTTCATTTTTGTATTATTAATAGAGAGCTTAGCACTGAATGAGCGGATAGATGAAACAATGAAAAGAATGACTAAATCGAGTAATTGATTTTCTGGAGAGAGTAATTGAATTTCAATCTGAATTTTGTTTTACATGTACCAGTTTAAGCCATTACAAAGCACATATTGATGTGAAAGAGACAATTAGAATTTTAAAATGTGAAGTTACAGAACTATAATAAATGCAATCTGCTATATGAACATATCTTCTTATAATAAGCCTCAAAATTCCTCCATGTTTCTACATGAAATATAAGCACAGAAATACAAACTACCATCAGAGAATACTACAAACATGTCTATGCAAATGAATTAGAAAATCTGGAGGAAACGGATAAACTCCTGGACACATACACTCTCCTAAGACTAAACCAGGAAGGAGTTGAATCCCAGAATAGACTAATAACAAGCTCTGAAATTGAGGCAGTAATTAATAACTTACCAATCAAAAAAAGCCCAAGACCAGATGAATTCACAGCCAAATTCTACCAGACGTACAAAGAGGAGCCAGTACCATTCCTTCTGAAACTATTCCAAACAATAAAAAAAGAGAGAATCCTCCCTAACTCAATTTATGAGGCCAGCATCATTCTGATACCCAAATCTGGCAGACACACAACAAAAAAAGAAAATTTCAGGCCAATATCCCTGATGAACATCGATGTGAAAATCCTCAATAAAATACTGGCAAATGGAATCTAGTGACACATCAAATAGCATATTCACCACGATTAAGTTGGCTTCATCCCTGGGATGCAAGGCTAGTTTAACATATGCAAATCAATAAACGTAATTCATCACATATACAGAATCAATCACAAAAACCACATGATTATCTCAATAGATGCAGAAAAAGCCTTTGATGAAATTCAACACCCTTCATTCTAAAAACTCACAAGAAACTAGGTATTGATGGAACATATCTCAAAATAGTAAGAACTATTTATGACACACCCACAGCCAACATCATACTGAATGGGCAAAAGCTGGAAGCATTCCCTTTGAAAACTGACACAAGACAAGGATGCCTTCTATCACTACTCCTATTCAACATAGTGTTGGAATTTCTGGCCAGGGCAATCTGGCAAGAGAAAAAATAAAGCATATTCAAATAGGAAGAGAGGAAGTCAAAGTGTCTCTGTTCACAGAAGACATAAATGTATATTTAGAAAACCCCATTGTCTCAGCCCAAAATCTCTTTAAGGTGACAAGCAACTTCAGCAAAATCTCAGGATACAAAATCAATGTGCAAAAATCATAAGCATTCCTATACACCAACAATAGACAGAGAGTTAAATCATGAGTGAACTCCCATTCACAATTGCTACAAAGGAAATAGGCATCCAACTTACAAGGAATGTGAAGGACCTCTTCAAGGAGAACTACAAACCATGGCTCAAGTAACTAAGAGAGGACACAAAAAAATGGAAAAACATTCCATGCTCATGGATAGGAAGAATCGATGTCGTGAAAATGGCCATATTGCCAAAGTAATTTATAGATTCAGTGCTATCCCCATCAAGCCACACTGACTTTCTTCACAGAATTAGAAAAGACTACTTTAAATTTCACATGGAACCAAAAAAGAGCCCATATAGCCAAAACAATCCTAAGCAAAAAGTAGAAAGCTGGAGGCATCACACTACTTGACTTCAAACTATACTACAAGGCTATGGTAACCAAAACAGTATGGTACTGGTACAAAAACTGATAGATCGATCAATGGTACAGAAAAGAGGCCTCAGAAATGCCACACAACTACTACCATCTGAGATAGAGACCATCCTGGCCAACATGGGGAAAACCCATCTATACTACAACCGTCTGGATTCCCAATTTAATAAACAAATGTTGTTGGGAAAACTGGCTAGCCATATGCAGAAAACTAAAACTGAACTCTTTCTTACACCTTATACAAAAATTAACTCAAGATGGATTAAAGACTTGAACTTAAGACTTAAAACCATAAAAATCCTAGAAGAAAACCAAGGCAATACCATTCAGGACATACGCATGAGCAAAGACTTCATCACTAAAACACCAAAAGCAATGGCAAGAAAAGCCAAAAATGATAAATAGGATCTAATTAAACTAAAGAGATTCTGCATAGCAAAAGAAACTATCATCAGGGTGAATAGGCAACCTACATAATGGGAGAAGAATTTTACAATCTATCGATCTGACAAAGGGCTAATATATAGAATCTTAAACAAGTTTACAAGAAGAAAACAACCCCATCAAAAAGTAGGTGAACGATATGAACTGACACTTCACGAAAGAAGACATTTATGCAGCTAACAAACATACAAAACAAGGCTCATCATCACTGGTCATTAGAAAAATGCAAATCAAAATCACAAGGAGATACCATCTCACACCAGAATGTGAGATGATCAAAACCACAAGGAGATACCATCTCATGCCAGAATGATCGTCAGAATGGTGATCATTAAAAAGTCAGGAAACAGGCCAGGTGCGATGGCTCACATCTGTAATCCCAGCACTTTGGGAGGCTGAGGTGGGTGGATCACCTGAGGTGGGGAATTTGAGAACTTCCTGACCAACATAGCTACTCAGGAGGCTGAGGCAGGAGGATCACTTGAACCTGGGAGGCAGAGGTTGCAGTGAGCCAAGATCACGCCATTGCACTCCAGGCAACAAGAGTGAAACACTGTCTCAAAAAAAAAAAAAAAAAAAAAGTCAGGAAACAACAGATGCTGGAGAGGATGTGGAGAAATAGGAACGTTTTTACACTGTTGGTGGGAATGTAAAGTATTTCAACTTTACATTGAAGACAGTGTGGTGATTCCTCAAGGATCTAGAACCAGAAATACCATTTGACCCAGTAATCCCATTACCAGGTACATACTCAAAAGATTATAAATCATTCTACTATAAAGATACATGCACACGTATGTCTATTACAGCACTATTCACAATAGCAAAGACTTGAAACTAACCCAAACACCCATCAAAGATAGACTGAATAAAGAAAATGTGGGTTGGGCGCAGTGGCTCACACCTGTAATCCCAGCATTTTGAGAGGCTGAGGTGGGAGGATCACGAGGTCAAGAGATTGAAACCATCCTGGCTATCACAGTGAAACCCCATCTTTACTAAAAACTCAAAAATTAGCTGGGCATGGTGGCGTGCACCTGTAGTCCCAGCTACTTGGGAGGCTGAGGCAGGAGAATCGTTGGAACCTGGGAGGCAGGGGTTGAGGCAGGGGTTGAGGCAGGGGTTGCAGTGAGCCGAGTTTGTACCACTGCACACCAGCCTGGCAAGAGAGTGAGGCTCCACCTCAAAAAAAAAAATATATATATATATATGTGTGTGTGTGTGTGTGTGTGTGTGTGTGTGTGTATATATGTATCTGTATATATATATGGGACATATACACCATGGAACGCTATGCAGCCATAAAAAAAGGATGAGTTCATGTCCTTTGCAGGGACATGGATGAAGCTGGAAACCATCATTTTCAGCAAACTAACACAGGAACGAAAAGCAATCACTGCATGTTCTCACTCATAAGTGGGAGTTGAACAATGAGAACACATGGACACAGGGAGGGGAACATCAAACACCAGGCCCTGTCGGGGAATGTGGGGCTAGGGAAGGGATAGCATTAGGAGAAATACCTAATGTAGATGACAGGTTGATGGGTGCAGCAAACCACCATGGCACATGTATACCTATGCAACAAACCTGCACGTTCTGCACATGTATCCCAGAACTTAAACTATAATTAAAAAAAAAAAAAACATAAAAAAGAAATATAAGCTATCTGATACTTTTCTATTGTTCTCACAAATAATCAAAATTATTAGTATTGTTGTCTGTGTATTAGAGTTTTTTATTATAAAGGTGGTTACTATTAATATCTAAAGTGTTCAGACTCTTCTGAGGAAATATGCTATTTAATTAGAAATACACAATGGTAATAGAATCAGCATCTTTTATGAAAGCTGAAAAGTTGGCCTTGGGGGAATTAGAAGTCTTCTAATTCTTTATGAACAGAATGCAATTTAAAAATTTATAGGAAATTCTTTAAATCACGCAGGATGTGTATAATGTATTAGATTTCAACATAACCTAAAGGCACCATAGATCCTGCTGGGTTTGTATCATCAACTAAACTAACTTGCCCTTCTTGGAATATTATTTTAAATGACAAAATAGTGATAACTATGAGATACTCTATTGAGTTAATTGTAAGCTCCTTGAATATGGCTAAACTATTTTATTCATCTTTTTATCTACCCCACTTCCCAGCACACTGAATTAACCATAGTAGATTCTCAAAATATCTGATGCAATTTGATTTGCATGTTCTTCTGCTTCCAAAAGTAATCTGGACAAGGCTCACTGACTTGAGAGTTAGAAAAAAAGCAGAAGTCAAACGTTTAACTTGATAACCGTCTTTAGATATTTCACATACTCAATTAATGATGTGTAGTTCCAGACAGCCAAGCAGGTCCAAGATGTAAGTTAGAAGGAGCCTGATTTTGGTTAAATGTAATAGAAACGATTTTAATAACAGCAGTTACTTAATAGTGGAGTGAAGTGTATAAAAATGAGATGCTTCCCAGTAGTGAACATAGTTGTCAGACAGAATCCATGGAGATAGTAGAGGACTAACTTTGGCTGGAAGACTGAGATAAATCACCTGAAACCCTGTGAAACTGTAACTACACTTTAAAGGCTACAAAAGAGGAAAGGGCATAGATGAGTTACTCGATGCATGTGTTGGTGTGTCCAATTGCCTTAATAGAGTAATATCATATATTTTTTATATTCTATAATACATGCCTTCAATGCTATGGAGTTATAGATTGCCTCTGGATAACTTTGGAGACTCCAGAGTTCTATGGTACTAATCATCGATTACCCCAGAAGTGATCATTACTTTATTGGTAAGGTGGAGCTGATGGAAACTTCAAAATGTTCTTCAAGTTGGAATACACAGATGTCAATCACCTGAGATAAAGAGAATCCATTACATGACTATGCATCTTCAGAGGTAAAGCACTGTTCATGTATGGACTTAACTCATCAGGAGTACAGAGTATCTACAATCAACCAAGGCTTGAGTTCAGTCTCTAGTAGGAATAAAGATGAGAATAGGTCAAGACTCATTGGAAGTCCATGAGTAACCCCAGCTCCTTCCACTGATTTTGGTCGACCTATATTTGGATATTGTTTGAAGAACACCATTTTACTTTTAAAAAGCCTTGGCCAGATGCATACCTAATTAGGAATAGCAACCTTTAAAAATGGAAATTAAATTTTAGAAGGTTAATTTCTGTAAACCATTCGGCAACCGTCTTTGTCTTAGGCTTCTTCTTGGAAGTGGTAGAGATTTATAACTCACGGAAAGAAAGATGTGAAATGCAAATATCTGTCCTTGATTTCTCTGTATTAGTAGGATTAGCAACATTATAGGGCAAAAATAATGACAACAACTGAAAGCCATGGAAAACCATGATTTACTTCAGAACTGCTGAAGATAAAGACGGAAGTGTGGTGAGTCCCACAAACTTATACTTTAATTGAAACTACTCTTCAGTAGTTTGAGAACTTCTAACTTCATAATCTTCTAGGTACAAATGAAAATATGCTTTGCAATAGGACTACTTAGTTCTCTCTGGAAATAATCATGCATTTCAATATTTTTAAAGAAAATACTCTTATTATCGTCAATCCGACTGATCAGCTGTATTGTTTAATTAGACATAATGATTTACCTTGGGCTTCTTGAAAGTGGACTGTCCAACACTCCTGTACAAAATAGGACTTGGCTCATAATTTTTCCCTGGTGTTTTCTATAAGCACATCTTTGTAGATTATTTTTAATTTTAACTTTATCCACAAAACATGTTAATAAATATAAATCCTTGGGGATGGGACATGAAGTTATTCTTTATTCACCAACTGACTTTTATCAAATCCACATAAATATTGGCTTAAATTTAACTTAATATAATTACAATGATGTATACAGATAAGTAAAATATTAATATGTAGATTATCCTCTAATATAAAATTCAACTTCCAGATTGCCTTTCTTAAATTCAGTGACAGCTGTGTGTGGTGTAATAAATTCCAGCGTGCATCAAGTGAAGTGCTATCTTCAGTGAATGCACAGGGGCCTGAGTATTCCTCTCTGAAAGGGGAATTGGGCTGCTCTAAAAGGAAAGAAGACACATCTCTCGTGTTAGACAGAATTATAACATGGCACCCAAGATTTTCCCTTTCTGAGGTACTGTCACCTTCCTCCAGTTATCCATTCAAGCAGTAACCCACAATGCTCCTGCAAAGAAATTTTTCATATGTAACTAAAGTCCCAAGTCAATTGATTTTGAGAAAACAAGATAATACTGAGTGAGTCTGACCTAACCAGGTACGTCAGCTGTTAAAAGGGACTCAGATCTTCCCGGAGAAATTTCAACCATAAAAGAGTATCATCGTCTGTGTGTATTGCTATAACAAATGTAGAGCAGGTTATTTATAAACAATGGAAATTTATTTCTCATAGCTCTGGAGGCTGGGAAATTCAAGCTCAAGGTGCCAGCTAGTTCGTTTTTGGTAAAGGCCTCATCTCCATCTCCAAAATGATACCCTGTTGCTACATCCTCCAGAGGAGACAAAAGATATGTCCTCACATGATAGAAGATATAGCAAGTGAAGAGAGTACTTCCTTCAAACTTCAGCCCTTTTATAAGAGGCTAACCCATTCATGAAGACAGAGCCCATGACTTAATCACCTTCCAAAAGTCATACATCTTAACGCCGCTGTATTAAGGACTAAGTCTCAACATGAATTTTGGAGGCAGACACACATTCAAACCATAGCAGAAGGATTCAATGGGAGGGAGACTATTTATTCACAGCTTTGGATATGGAAGGGACAACGTCTGAGAGCAGCGTCAGCGAGCTGATAGAAGTCCCCACCTGAAAACCAGAGAGAACAATAAGAAAAGCATGTGTTAAGAGGAGCTAGCAATAAAATACTCAGAAAAGCACTGGACCACTTTGTACTGCAGTTTTCTCATCTGCAAAGTGAAAGGCTAGGACCTGATTATCTCTGCGATTCCTTCCAGGTCAAGACATTTAAGGTATAAGTAACTAGTAATAGAGTGAATGAGCTGTGATATGGGAGAAAGAATACAGTACTAGGAGAAGAAGAAAAAATAATTGGATTAACTTCCAGCTGTGTTATAAACAAGCAGCTTGACCTTGAATAGACCATTTCATATCTGGGCCACAATTTAGTTGGTTGGAAAATGGGGATAACATCACCCGAATCCAAAGTTATTTCTGAAGATTAAAAGAGTTATTCTGCAGAATGAACTTTCAGAATGGCAGAGTAATAAACTCTCTCATTCTCTAAAACAATGAGAAAATCAGCCAAACACCAAACACAAACCAAATGGGAACTCTGGTAATTAACAAAAACCACAGAACAAATGAAAATGCAATCTATCCAACTATTCCCATCCCCCAGTCTCCCCAGCTCAGTGGTGTGGCAGCCAAAAGCTTGCATCAGTGAAGACAATGGAGAGATGGGACTGCCTAGGGATCTCTTAAAACCACTATCCCCAGAGCACACTCAATACATTGCCCATACTTTCAGACCCCAAGAAAATTTAAAAATACATAGAAAGTAAGCAACACGTTTCTAAATAACCCATGGGTCAAAGAAGAAAACACGGGGAGAAAGAAAATATTTTGAGATAAGTGAAAACAACAGAGCATTACAGAACTTACACGGTACAGGCAAAACTGTGCACATGAAGACATTTATGGCTGTCAATATCAACTTTGAGAAAGGCAAAACACCTCAAGTCAAAAACCTTACTTCCATTTTCAGAAACCAGTGGAACAACAGCTAACTAAATTCAAGACAAGTGGAAGGAAGAAAATAGAAGTTTAGACTAGAAATAAATGAAATCAACAACTCTGTGAACATATTCAAAACCACTGAACTGTACACTTTAAATGGGTGAATGTTATGGTATATGAAATATCTCTCCATAAAGCTCTAAAACAAAGTAATATTAGTGATGGGTACTTAAAGTAATCTTTAAAAATGGTACAATGTACCAACAAAGTTATTGACACAAATATTGAGTAACTTTTATTGGCTTTGAACCAACTGGCTGAAACAGAATTAAGAGAGGGGCAAGAGGGAATATCAAGAATTAGGAAAAAGAAATTATATATAACAAACAGCAAATAAGCAGAGCTAGCAGATGACATTCACTGAGTTCTACTGTTCCTCAGCCCGCCTCTTTGTTTAGAGGACCCCCTGTCCTGCAATGGAGTGTGGACTGAGCAAAGAGCACTGTAGAGGTTCCACTGACGACTCTTAGAGATTAACAGCGGACCTACCACTCTAAGGGCCTTTATTTTCATTTATTTATTTATTTTTATTTTTTTATTTTAAGACAGAGCCTCGCCCTGTCGCCAGACTGGAGTGCAGTGGCACTATCTCGCCACTCTGCAATCTCTGCCTCCCAGGTTCAAGCAATTCCCCTGCCTCAGCCTTTCGAACAGCTGGGACTACTGACATGCACCACCACGTCCGGCTGTTTGTATTTTAGTAGAGATGGGGCTTCACCATGTTGGCCAGGATGGTCTCGATCTCCTGACCTCGTGATCCACCCGCCTCAGCCTCCCAAAGTGCTGGGATTACAGGCGTGAGCCACCACGCAGAGCCATAGCCTTTATTACGTAAGTATCTCTTTGTTTAGGCTAACGTCTTGGCTACTTCATGTCTAGCAGCATTACGAAGAAAATAAATATTTAAAATAATGCGTATTTACATTTTAATGTCTAAAATGTGTTATCAAATCTGCTCCATGATCTAAGCACTGATTTATTTTATTGAAAATCCAACTGCTTCTAAATCATGATAATTGCTTTAATTTTATTTCCAGGCAGGCATTTGATTTGTATTCCATCATACACTACATGTTTTGAATAAATTTATTGCACTTGTTATCTAAGCATAGATATTTCTTCATAATAATGAATACTGTAAAGATTTTAAAGGCATAAAAAATAATAATTTTCTCTATCATGTTGATTTGCAAGAATTCTCCCTTTTACTGTCAAACACAGATGTACAGCTTTTCTTTTAACTTATCCATCCAAGTTTTTAAAAGGCCAAATTAGTTTCACAATTGACACTTCCAAAGCATTCATTTTCCTACAAAAACGAATAAATACATTCATTTTTTATGGGAGAAATGATAAGGAAAAACTGATCATTCTGGTGACTTACAATAGTTCTAATGGATTTTCATGTTCTTTTCTGTTATTACATTTATGCAAAATGTTTTTTTTTCCCCAGTGTAAATGTGAAATTGGGGAACGTTGTTAAATCAGTACTGTACAGAAGTGGGCTGTACTGAGATGAATATCCTTTTACACAAATCTCTAAGAAAGCAAAGGTCAGGATTGCCTTTCTTCCCAAGTAAATGACAGGGATGTTCCCTGTCCTAAATGAAAGATCAGTGTCTCAATTGCAGTTCCCTCTTTATTTGAGGGTAGATGAGAAGGAAGAACTTTAAGCACTTAAGAAATAGACATGGGTTTTCACTTGAAAGTCAAATCAAAGCAGTCTTCTCTTTTTCTCTTTTCCTTTTTTTTTTTTTTCATTTTGGCTTAGTGCTAACACATTTAAAAGACAAATCGACACTTATTATTCAGAACCTTTTCTAAAATGTCCTATATTAAGAACCAGCCATGTTTTAAACAAATGCCATCTATAACTTTCCCACATTTTGCAGATATATTATGCAAGTTAAAATATAATTAACAAGTGTGAAGAAAAAGAAAAGATTGGAGTCATCTGGGGAAAAAAAAGGAAAGCACATATGTTTCCATGATATAGAGGGGGAAATAAGTAGTACTGTGGTTCTGATGTAGCTTGCCCTTGGCCTGTCTTTTCTGATATCTGATTGGCTACAAATGAGATGAGGTGGCCCACATACAATACTGAAGTTGAATGTTGTTATCTTCCAAAATGATGCAGCAGTGTTAAGGATACTGTTGATTTAAGAAACGTATGCATATGGAATGACTTTCAGAACAGCTATGTCAAGATCTATAAGAGGAACAGAGCAAACGAAGTCTATAATGAGGATGATTCCCGTGGTGTCTAAGAGGCAAGCACTAAATAAAGAATGGCAGAGGCAATGAAACACAAATCACCCCAGCTTAAGGAGAAAGTAGCAGTAATGAGAAGAGGAGTGTGATTTCTACTTCAGTAAAAGACAGCATAGTTTCAAGAAGCAGATGGACAGTGAATGTGAATACATTAGTGAAAGCAGTACTGTGGAAGGTTCTTACAGTTTTTTTTTTTTTTTTTTTAACCTATTTCCCCATAAAGGTGGTAGGTTGGATTTTGAATTACTCATACTTGTAATCAAGAAGTTAAAGCAGTTCATGGCTAAAAGTACTGGCGTCCTTTAAAACCTAATTGTAGGCCAGGTGTGGTGGCTCATGCCTGTAATTCCAGCACTTTGGGAGGCTGAGGTAGGAGGACAGTTTGAGCTCAGGAATTTAAGACCAGCCTGAGTAACACAGTGAGACCCCCATCTCTTAAAAAAAAAAAGAAAAAAAAACTTAAAAGTTAGTTGGGCACGCTGTCACGTGCCTGTAGTCTCAGCTTCTCAGGAGGTTGAGGCGGGAGGACCTCTTGAGCCCAGGAGATTGACGCTGCAATGAGCTGTGATTATGCCACTGCACTCCAGCCTGGATGACAGAGTGAGATTCTATGTTAAAAACAAAACAAAACAAACAAACAAACAAAAAAAGACCAGAAGAACAAGAAAACTAAAGAAAACTAATCATAGAACTAAAAAACCATGAATAATGTAAATCACTGTAAAAATACACATAACCAGCCAAGCTTTTTTGGAATATTTTAAAATTGACACTCTTGGGAAGTGTCTCCTGATTCAGCCCATTGTTTTGGTCTAAGTATCTTATATATCACATACCAGGAGGGGCTATGTCAATGTGGGGAGACACACACACACACACACACACACACACACACAATTATTGCTTCACTAGTAACAGTTCCTAGTTGTTTCACTGGTGATACTTTCAGTAAGTTTTTTCAGTTCCCTTAGTCTGCTCCTAAATAACCCAGTGTACTATGCACATAAGGTGTCCTTTCCTGCAAACCACCAGTTAGATTCTCACTTCTACCACCAGTGCAACTATATTGTTATAGATTAAAAAAAAAAAGAAACAAAAAAACCTTTTTTTTTTATACAGAATCTGGCTCCTGTAGTGCAGGCTGGAGTGCAGTGGATCATCCTCAGTTCACCGCACCTCCCCTTTCCCAGGCTCAAGCAATTCTCCTGCCTCAGCCTCCCAAGTAACTGGGACTACAGGTTTGCACCACCACACCCGGCTAAGTTTTGTATTTATAGTAGAGACTGGGTTTCTCCATGTTGGCCAAGCTCGTCTTAAACTCCTGATCTCAGGTCATCTACCCGCCTTTGCCTTCCAAAGTGCTAGGATTACAGGTATGAGCCGCTGCACCTGGCCAAAAAAACTGCATTTAACTCAGGCACTAATTTGCTCCTGTATGGCATTCTACTCTACTAATCAAAATGGAGATACATCACAGATAACTTAGTAAGAGCCCAAAATACAAAATATACAGAAAGAGTCTTAATTCAAGTTCTGTTATTTACTATGTGACCTTGGCCTCTGACTTAATTCTTTGAACCTTATTTCCCTCATTATATCTAATGAAAATAATGCCTACGATTTATTTTACATAAGGAAACAAGTAGAAATACAATTTTCCTACTATTATTCGTATGCACACATTGTTGCATACTAATTTTAATAATAACAACTATGTTTCAGAGGCCTTCAGATTAATCATAATCATTACTCTGTGGCATAGTATCACGATCAATTAGTGCATAAACCCTATTTTATTCATATTTACTTTAAAGAGGCTTTGTTTTTTCCTTTGTTCCTAACTCAGTCCCACTCCATCTCTACCCCCACATACCATGTTGGTGGTTGAATTCTCCAGAAGGCAGACTCTAAGAAAGAATGTAATGAATAGCATGTCTATGTGGGATATCTCATGGAAGGGAGTGAAAAGATACAGATTGGAGCAGAGGGAGAGGGACAGCAATGATTCAGGCCCACACCAGCCTCAGCCAACCTCAAGAGAAGTTCTAGAGTGAGCCATGGCCCTTTAGTATTGCCTTGCATTGGCCAAATGGCTGGAACTCTGTATCTCCCACGCAATAATAGTGGGAGACTTTAACACCCCACTGACCATATTAGACAGATCATTGAGACAGAAAATTAACAAAGATATTCCGAACCTGAACTCAGCTCCAGATCAAGTGTACCTGATAGGTATCAACAGAATTCTCCATCCAAAAATGAGAGAATATACATTTTTCTCATTGCCACATGACACTCTAAAGTTGATCACATACTTGGAGGTAAAACACTCCTCAGCAAATGCAAAAGAACTGAAATCATAACAGTCTCTCAGATCACAGTGCAATCAAATTAGAACTCAGGATTAAGAAACTCACTCAAAACCAAAGAACTACATGGAAATTGAACAACCTGTTCCTGAATGACTCCTGGGTAAATAATGAAATTAAGACAGAAATCAAAAAGTTAATCAAAACTACTGAAAACAAAGAGATAACATAGCAGAATTTCTGGGACGCAGCAAAAGCAGTGTTAAGAGGGAAACTTACAGCACCAAATGCTCACATCAAAAAGCTAGAAAGATCTCAAATCAGTTTCCATCTGTAATTGGATGTGAGGTCTTAGCAAAGTAGCTCCTACATCTGAGGCAATCCCTAATGGGACTGACATCTGGGGCTTATCTGCTCACAACATTTTCAGAAGCTGGAACAGAAGTCCTTCCTTGAGGGAACTTCGGAGAAGCATATCATGGTGTCCACCACAGCCTATAAATTATATGCATTAAAATATAAAAAATATTATGTTGTATATTTTGGGGCTGTCTCCCTATTTTATTTTCACAACATGCCCGTCAGATTTATCCATACTGAGAGTTGTAAATCTAGTTAATATCAAATTCCTTTCCTTCTATCTATGTTAGAGTGAATATTGTTGGTAACATATCTGTAGACACAATCTCAACACATTTGTTACTGCTACATAATAAAGATATTTTAAAAATAAAAGATGTTAGCCTGTTCCACTGAGACTGGTTAGGTTCTCAGAATTCATTAACCAGTCACTCAGATGGGTTCTGCCACTCCAGTTGATTGTCCACCACTTATGTTTCTTTTCCTCAAACCCCACCGTTTGATTACATCGACTCCGTTGCTGATAGCAGCATAACTCCTTGCAATATCTTCCTCAATCTATCCTCTTTTTCTATTTTTATATCTCCAGGTCCACCCTGTCTTAATTTTTTCCCTTTTCCCACCTGCACTACACCCTGCAGGCTCAGCATCATTTGGGGTCAAATCCACTGACTCCAAATGTGACTTTGTTACATTCTCCCTCCCATTTCCCGCTCACCCAGAATTTAACAAAATATATGGTGTGGAACAAGTGCACAATAACCACTGATTTTTAATTTTTTAATATTTCTAATTTTATTGATTCTATCTCATTGTACATCTATATAGTTATACATAATTCTTAATGAGTAGGATCGTAAAGTAATGTTTTTGAAAATAAATACTATTTTTGAAAAGCAACTTCAAAATGATGTAAATTTACATGGTCTCTTCTCCTTGTTTCTGGTTTCCTATTTTAGAGGTAAACTCTTTCTCATTTCATATCTTACTTTAAAACTATTTCATCTGGTGATGAAACAGAGCAGAACAGAAAGAGGAAAGTCTGTAAACCTCCCTCACCTCAATGTTGGGCTACTTTAAAAAAAAAAAAAAAAAAAAAAACAGAGTGCAAGGTGAGAACCAGAAGGAACTTCCTCCTGTATTTGTCAGTTGTGTTCCTTGGAATTCTGGGTTAAAAGGTTGTTTGTGGTTACTCCAAGCAAGAGGTTGAAGAGAAGGCAAGACTCTATGCTCATACTTACTTGTGCTTCAGCTATATTCAATATTATACATTAAATACACATAATAGTTTTTAAAAATGAGTTTCAGTGCTTAGAAAAAAGGAAGGAAAAAAAAAAAGAATTGAGTTACTGATCTAATCCTTATTTTGTTTAGTAATGACAAAGGCCCAGAACAGAAATCACTTGCCCAAGATCCAGTGATGTTTCACACTACATATTTCACCCTCTTTACTCTTTTGGGTCTAGTTATAAATGGCTGCTTTGTTATTAGTTTCACAGCCTTGTGTCTCCTGAAATCTTACCCAGCCTGGTTTCTAGATTTCAACCTCTACTAAGCAAGATTATGACTTTGGCCTGGCCTGGAATTCAGACATGTTCCTTATAGCTACCTTTGCTGGCATCTGTTTTTGGTTTTTGTTTTTGTTTTTTTTCCCCAGTAGTAGCCTTCTTCTATTTTTATTGTTGTTGTTGTTGTTGGTTTCTAGTCTTCCTTCAAATATCATAAGCCTTGAACATAGCATTATAGGTTCTCATTTGTGTTTATGGAAGTAAGAACTTGAAGGCAGCTGGACAGGTGTGATGACGGAAGGAGTATCTCCTTACTCATCATACATTGAGAATAGCAATCAAGTTACAGCAAATTGAATTGTAATGGAGCCAACCATTTGTTTTGTCATCCTTAAATTTCATATGGGGAGTTTAGCATAAACTAATTACTCCTGATGATTATTTGACAGACTGATTTCAAAGACTTTGGAAAGAGGTAATTTGAAGCATCAGATTGAATAAACAATCACGATGTTTCTCTAAGAGTCTCATTAATTCTAAATACAAGTGTCTTATTTAGAATCCATTGCACTGAGAATGTGCAACGCATATCCTTCCCTTAGGGCCAAAGTGCTTTCCAAACCTGGCCTGTTTTTGATGCAGCTTGTTGGGCTGAGTATATAATGACTTTTACAACCGCATTGAGTGAAGGAACAATGTGATATAACCTCCATCAATAAGTTCACAAATAATTATTTATATATCAGTATAAGATAAATCAACTATTTATTTATGCCATAAGCTATAAATAGACAGGCTTCTCATTCTTAGACATTGCCCTTCTTGGTGGGTAGATGGTAAAGACCTATCATATACTGGTGTCTATTGTAGCCAAGACATTTTGCATATAGATTACTAAAGTTTCCTACTAAGTAGAAATCAAAATTAGAGAAAGAACTATTCTCATGGTTTTTAAAGGTTTCTCTGCATGCAGAAAAAAATGATAGGGATCTCCTAAGTGTATATAGCACCAAGAAGGCATTCACTTACTTTAAGAAAGAACAGACAGATATGTAGTATTTCACAATAAGTCATCTGTTTTTAGTATATATTTAGTAACATTATATTTTATGTTACAAATTATCAACATCACGATTTATCTAATATTAAAAGAAAGCTCTAGTTATCTCTTCTTACCCCATCTCCTTTCAATCCTCCAGTCCTTCTGGTTTTTATGATACTAAACTCACTGGTTCCCAGTGTAGACAGGCAGACGGGCACGTGTGTGTTCCCCCTCTCTCAGTTGTGACTTCTGCAGCATCTTTCTGCTTTCCAGAAAAAAATCGACAGCATTCTCCAGTCCTTACCATGACTTTTTTCCTTGTGTTAGTAAATTACTAATTGTATTTTATTTCTCTATTCAAATGTCACCTTCTGTGGAAATCCTTTGTCAAATCAGTCACTGAAAAACCCATCCCAAGTGGGCTTTCACAACCAAAGTCTCTGAATATTTCTCCTATGTAGCACATACCAATCTGTATTTAGTATGTCCAGGTGCCTATTTGTTTTTAAATTGGTCCATTCATCCCTTGAGGAAAGAGATTGAGTTTTACCTAGCATTGTATTCTCAGCACCAGCACAGTGGATGATTCATACTGGGTGTTTGGGGATTAATTAATGCGGATATGGTTCTGGTTAGAGTAGTATATTATCTACCTATTTGTTATGCCTAGGTACTAACACCTATAATTTCAAGGCTCTTGAGTGTGAATTTTGAGTATGATACATAATACATGCTGTTATGCAAAACATGTAATTAATTGGGTTGGATCCTTCTTTGAAACATTCTCAAAACAACAGGAACGATCTTGTTCTCAGTAGCTCAGCTGGTCCTCTGACACTTGCTTGAACTTCTTTCACAGCCTGCATTATGGTCCCTTTTCACTGAGGGAAGGTGTCCTTGCTCTCTTACCTGACATCTTAAAGTCAGGAAGGGGACTTTCATCTTTATATTCCCCACAGTGCCTGGCACAAAGAAAATGCCCAGTAATTGTAGGACTCAACCGATGCATGATTTTAAAAAGGCCAAGCAAATGTCAGGGTTATTTTGTTTGTTTTAATCAGTCTTTTAAAAATAATTGCAGAATCTTTGGGGGTTTTTGTTGTTGATGATGCTATATTTTTCTGGTTATAAAAGGAAGTCAACTCACTGAAGAGAATTTGGGAAGGACATGAAAATATATAAAGAAGCAGAATAAAATTCACCCTTACTACCTAGATTGATCTGTTAGAACTTTAGCATATTTCTATCCAGGCTGTCTTTTTTAATCATAAAGGACTTTATGTTATATATATTACTGTATACTTAGCTTTTTCACTTAAGGTAATAGCATGTTAACTTCTGTTATTACAAACTTTCACCACTTAATATTCTATCCCATGCATGCTCATAGATTTTTAAGCCAGACCCTTAGTACTGAACATTGTTTACTGATGACTGTTTATAATTTTTCACAGATGTTCATAGCATACTTCATTTCAACAAATATTTATTGAGGGCCTTCTATGTATCAGATATTGTTTTACATCCTGAGAGATAGCATAGAAGAAACTGGCAAAAAACCCTGCTCTCAGAGAACATATATCCTAGTTATAACAACAAAAATATAAACATGATAAAATAACATATGGTTTATTAGACAGAGGTGAAAGCTAAAGGGAAACAAAATACATTGGGAAGTTGGGGAAAAAGGGTCAGAGGGTGGACGCATGTTTAGCTTGAGGTGGTCAGAGAAGGCTTCACTCAGGAGATATTCGAACAAACACCTCAGGGAGGTGAGAGAACAAATAATCCTGAAATGAGGTGGCTGGGGGAGGGAGGAAGAGCTTCCTAGGGGCAAGTCCTGGGGAAAAGGACTTGGCCTGTCCCTGGCCTGTTTCAGGAGGAGCAGGAGGTCACACTGATTGAGGAGAAGACAAGAAAGAGATGAGATCAGACATATCCCAGGAGGGAAGATTTTGTAGGCCTCTAAAGTCATTGCAATGGCTTGGCTTCTTCTACTCTAAATGAGATGCGGAAGTCACTATAAGGTTTTAAACAGAGTAACACATGGTAGAATTTGAGTCTTTAGATCACTTTGGCTTCTGGGTTGGAGCAGACTAAATGGGCAAGTCGGCAGCCCACATGCAAGTTGAGAAGCTACTGCAATAGAAGAGGTAAGGGCATAATGACCAACGGCAGAGTACTCCAGTGGAGGTGCGAGAAATTCTAAATGTGTTATTAGATTACAGTGGGGAGTAAGAGAATCAAGAGGTCAAAGATGGTGTCAAGGTTTTGGCTTAAGCCGGTGGAAGAAAGGTGATGCCATTTAGTGAGATGGGGCAGACTGCAAGAGGAACAGGTTGAAGGAGGGCCAAGACTATATCATTTTCCACATCCTTATGTTGGATATCTAAGTGGAAATGCCAAACAGACAGTCAAATATACAAGTCTGGATTCAAAGGAGAAGTCTTGAATGGAGATATAAATTTTAGGGTCCTCATCATAGAGATTATAAACAAACTAAAACATTTTCACGCAGATATCCTTATTCATATTTTCTGTCACTTGCTTTCCATGAAGCTATATAGGGAGTCAATCAATATTGGCTCCAATATTCACTTGATTAGCTTGATTCATACATATAAATTATTTTCCTAAAACACTGTGCCAATTTTTCTGACTGCATTGTCATTTTACATCTTTGAGTATGCTAAAGAGAAAAAACTAGATGCATACATATATTTTTAGGCCTTTAGTTTGCATTAATTTGATTACTGGCAAAGATATTATTGGGTTAAATAAGAAAATAGAAACATTCCATCGAAAATAGTAAAATCTTTATCTATACACATACATAGCTATACATATACATAAACACACATACACAATCATACACAAACTATGAATAATTTTGACAACTAGATGCAAGTTAGAGGAAAGTGTAAACAACAATGAACATAACAGCTGTAGCAATATGACAGGAAAGAGTTAATAATTGAATACTTAAAGGTTAGATAAACTCACTAGAAAAGTATGAAGGCCCTTAAGAAAACAGACATGTAATATTTGTATTTATGTGCCTGGCTTATCTCATTTTGCCTCATATACTGCAGATTCATCCATATAGTTGCAAAAGACAGAATTTCCTTCTTCCCTAAGGCTGAATTGTATCCCATTGTGTTTACCAGAAGCTGGGATCTGAGGGAAACAGGAAGACGTTGGTGAAAGCGTACAGTCACAGTTCAGTAGAAGGGATAAATGATAAGTATTTGAGGTGATAGATGTTTAATTAACTTAATTCAGTCATTCCCCATTGTATACATCTATCAGAACATCACTCTGTGCCCCCTAAATATATACAATTTGTCAATATGTAATAAAATAAAAAACAAGTGGACAAAGAATATAAACTGAGTACCACATATTTTTTCAAAAAAAGCAATACACCAAGAAAGCAAAAGACCAATACACATAACAGTGACTTTTATCCTAAAATGAGAAAAGATGGATAAAATTGCAGGGCACTATCTCATGGGCAGAGTAAGAGATTGAGCTGATGAACAGGGATGCACAAAGGTATACTTTTGCCAACAATGATTTCATCACCATCTCTAGCTCGTTTTTTATCATGGCCATATCTGAGAAGCTTTACCATCTTTTAATGACCCTCTTGCCCTTGAACAGTGACTATGATTTCAAAGAATTACCTGATCAGAGCAATGTAGGACACAGGAAGAGAAGTGAAAGAATATAAAAAGAAAGTATATATAATCGTATCATGAGCAAAAATAAACAAAGAAATAAGCAAGAAACAATATAAGTCCTTATTGTAATCTTGAAAGACACTGGAAGTTTATAAGAAAAATCCCTATAAATCATTAATGTAAGATCCAAAGAAAATAGTGATTCATTTCAGATAAGTAATTATTTAGTATATTATTATATCGTCTCATTGTTTATATGAAGCAAAGAATATTAAAATATCAATTTCATTTCATTTTATAAGGCATAACGCCTTAATCTGCTACTGGAACACGATGTCTATATTCAGTCATTGGTTTTTCTCAAAAATATGAAAGTTTTATTGGGAAGTAAACATTATTTTTTCATATAGGCTTTTAAACAGGTTGTGATAAATATGGCTTAAAGTATTACTTTAATGATATGGGTACACTGCTACAAAAATTTTACTCTTTCATAAAACTTGGTGCATATTTCAAGTAAATCATTTACTAAGATCCAAAATATTACCTAGCATGTTTGCCAATTTGCAAACCCTACACAAAGTAACACAGTATTTTTATTTCTCCAATTCCTTTCCTTCACCCCAATAACTTTCCTTAGAATGGTTATAATCGGCATAATATTCCCAGAATCTAACATATATTCTTCTGCTGCAATTTAAACCATTTAATTTCCTACCACCTCTGATTCAGTGAAAAATTGGCAACAGTACAATATATCATCATCATATCAATGTGTGGTGCTTGAGACAAGAAACTATTTTTGAATTCCACCCCCTCAGCTTTCTTTCTTCAAGCTTAGCTTTATTTAGGGAAGACTGACAAAAAAAAAAATGTAGATAGATAAAAATCCTGTAAAAAATATTTTACTTCGACCTGTATTTTAAAAATTGTGCTCAAGTAATATACTCTGAATCTTAATTTTGTACTGAGGATAAAACTCCTAATTAGATAATTCTGAAACAGGATGTGCAATTCATGTTATACTAATGTATTCTGTTGACATCACACTTCATATGTGTAAAGTACTAAGAAACAGAAAGCTGGAGGGTGGTTGAGGGTTAGAAGAGTTGAGTAAGTAACTTGACTTGGACTCAAAATTCTTTTCTATAAAATGATGACAATAAAACCAGCCCTGTGTATTACATATTTCTGATGTAAACTGGATCAAAAAAATTTGTGAAAATGTTCACAAATGCATTATAATGTATTTGAACATATCAACATATACTACTAATGTAGTTATTTTAAATATACAAAATATCTACATTTTATGTATTTAAAATAACTACTTGCATATTTTTAATATGTAAGTCACAATAATGAAATGTCAATTCATAGCCTATATAATGGACTCTAAGTGAAAGGAAGTGTCACAAGTCTCTCGCTTTAAATAAAGAGCTAGAAATGATTAAGCCTTATGAGGAAGACATGTTCAAAGCAGGCCTAAATGAGGCCTCCTGCACCAAGGGAGGCTGAGAAAGGCAGATCACAAGGTCAGGAGTTTGAGACCAGCCTGGCCAATATGGTGAAACCCCGTCTCTACTAAAAATACAAAAATTCGCCAGGCATGGTCGCAGGCACCCATTGTCCCAGCTACTGGGAAGGCTGAGGCAGGAGAATCACGTGAACCCGGGAGGTAGAGGTTATAGCGAGCCGAGACTACACCACTGCACTCCAACCTGGGCAACAGAGCAAGACTCCATCTCAAAAAAAAAAAAAAAAAAGGAAAGAAAAGAAAAGAAAAAGTTCCTGAAGGAAATTAAAACTGTTACTCTAGTGAAAACATAAATGGGGAGAAAGTGAAACAACCTTATTTTTTATATGGAAACAGTTTTAATGGTCTAGATGAATCAAACCAGCCCCAACATTCCCCTAACCCAAAGCCTAGTCCAGTGCAAAGCCCTGACTCTGCAAATCTGTGAAGACTGGGAGAGGTGACAAAGCTCCACAAGAAAAGTATGAAGTTAAATAAGCTGGCTTATGAGGTTTAAGGAAAGAAACCATCTCCATAACCTGAAAGTGCAAAGAAAAGCAGCAAGTGCTAATGAAGCCACTGCAGTAAGCTATCCAGAAGATCTAGTGAGGATAACTGATGAAAGTCGCTATTTTCACTGACAGATTTTCAACATAGATGAAACTGCCTTCTATTGGAAGAAGATGCCATCTCAAGAGTTTCATAGCCAAAGAGGAGTGTCAATGCTTGGCTTCTAAGCTTCAAAGGACAGGCTATCCTGTTAGGTGTTCATGCAGCTGATGACTTTCAGTTGAAGGCAATGCTCATTTATTATTTCCCAAATCCTCAAGCTCTGCAGAATTTTGCTAAATCTACTCTGCCTGTGCTCTAGAAATAGAAAAACAAAGCCTGATAGCAGCACATCTGTTTATAGCCCAGTTTACTGAATAGTTAAAGCCTGCTATTGAGACCTATTCCTGAGGAAAACAAGATTCCTTTCAAAATATTCCTGCTTATTGACAATGCAGCTAATCAAGCAAAAGGCCTGATGGAGACACACAAGGAGATTAATGTTTCTATGCCTGCAAAAAGAACCTCCACTGTGCAGTCCATGGATCAGGGAATACTTCCAACATTCAAGCCTGATTTAAGGAAAACATTTTGTAAGGCTATAGTTGTCATTCATAGTAATTTCTCTGATGAATCTGGGCATAGTAAACTGAAAACCTTCTGGAAAGGATCTGCCATTCTCAATACTATTAAGAAGATCCATGATTCACGAGAGGAGGTCAAAATAGCAACATTAACAGAAGTTTGAAAGAAGTTGATTCCGGCTATCATGGACAACTTTGAGAGGTTCAAGACTTCAGTGGAGAGAGTCACTCGAACCTTTGAGAGGTTCAAGACTTCAGTGGAGAGGAGGTGGAAATTGAAAAGAACTAGAATTAGAAGTAGAGCCTGATGATGTGACTGAACTCCTGCATTCTCAAGATAAAACATTAGGATAAGGAGTTACTTCTTATGGATGAGCAAAGAACGTGGCATCTTGACATACAGTCTACTCCTAGTGAAGATGGTGTGAACATTGTTAAAATGACAACAAAGGATTCAGGATATTCCATACACTTAGCTGATAAAGCAGAGGCAGGGCTGGAGAGGACTGATTCCAATTTTAAAAGAAGTTCTACTGTGAGTAAAAGGCTATCCAACAGATAGCATGCTACAGAGAAACCTTTGGTAAAAGGAAGAGTAAATCAATGCAGCAGACTTTATTGTCTTATTTTAAGCAGTTGCCACAGCTACCTCAGTCTTCAGCAACCAGCACCCTCATCAGTCAGCATCTGTTAACATCCAGACAATATCCTCCACAAGCAAAAAGATTACAACTCACTGAAGACTCAGATGGTCATTAGCAATAAAGTATTTTTTAAAATTATGCTATGTATGTGTTTAGACATAATACTATTGCACACTTAGACCATCATATAACGCAAATATTACTTTTACATGCAGTGGGAAACCAACAAATTTGGGTGACGTGCTTTATTGCAGTGGGCTGGCAGTGAACCTGGAATATATTTGAGATCTGCTTATATTTACAATCACAATTTATTACATATTTAGTTGCACATCATTTTATGTTACGACTTCCAGACAACTTCAGAATTCCTGAAAGACTGCTTATTTGCTATCCCAAGTCGCTTTACTTTATTAGGCCCCATTACCAAACATGCCCGAGGCCTTCAGGTAATGTAACATGTGCCATCAGGATATATCTGCTGAGTGTAGGAGATAGCGCAACATACCTCATTTCACCCCCTGATATTTCTCTCACTCAAAACCATGATGCTCATATGTAAGTAAAGGTGAGCTTACTGCACTGCTATCTATTCTGTGTAACTGATCTCTGTGAGACATGACTGTGATAAAGGAACTCTGTAACATTTACAAAGGAATAGTCTGGAAATTCTAGCAAGCAGGAAAAACGGATAGCATCACATCTCTTTAGATAAAGCCAACATTAACTGTTCTGTTTTTGATAAAACCAAAGTTAAATGTTTTAATAATGGTTTATTATTTGATATATTAATACATCATCAAATTTTACACATATGTTGAGAGAATAATAAATATGCAAGAAAAAATAAGGATTGTTTCTACATCAAACTGCCATGGAACTAAGTAAATAAAAATTATGATCAACACTTTTTAACAGTATAAGAGCAAATTAGGAAACATGGTCATCACCATTAAATAATCAATTTCCATAAATCACTTACTTTTGCTGGTGAATTGTATCCATTTCACTCTTAAAATGGAAGGTTTGAACTATATGATCTCTATGTTCTCATCAAATCTATCATTCTATGGTTCTAAAATCAGGATATGATTGGGCACTGATTAGAGCAAGAAGTTTGCACATAACAAACAAAAACTACTAAAAGAAGGATCAGTCATAATGTAGTTATTCTTCCACACAGAGCACACAGTAGGCAAAAGACTGGCAGATGTCTACATCCTAATCCTGCAAATGTGTTGCCTAACTTGTCAAGAGGGACTTTGCATATTAGATTAAGTGAGGGTCCATGAGACTGGGGAGCTCTGCTGGAGTACCTAGGCAGGTCCCATCTAATCACATGGGTCCTTACAAGTGAAGAATCTTTCCAGCTGGGGATCACAGAAAGAGACGGACCACAAGAGTAGGGTCAGAGAGACGCTACATTGCTCATTGTAAAGATGGAGGAAGGGGGCTAAAAGCAAAGGAATGTGGGAGTTCCTAGAAGCCAGAACAGTGAAGGAAATACCCTCTCTCCTACAATCTCCAGAAAGAAAACAGCCCTGTTATCACCTTCAATTTAGCCCGATGAGAGGCCCCGTCAAACTTCTGGCCTATAAAATGGTAACGTAATAAATATATGGTTTTTTAAGTCACTAACTTTTTGGCAATTTTTTGCAACAGTAATGGGAACTAATACAGGCCAAAATTAATAAAAGACAAATTGGATTTCTCTTTTCAGAGGAAACAGAATTATTTTTTAATGTGTTTATGCTAGACTGTGAATAATTAACAACCAGCTAATTATCCTCTGATCTCCATAATTTTAGGAATTTCTCAAAAAGCTTTATAAATATTGCTGTCATTTATCAGGGATTCAATACTGTGTCCCAGACAAGAGACACGATGAACTATGCTGACAAGCACTCACAGCTTTAATACTGAAAAATCTAATAACTTGCCTACCAAAGTCACACAGACTCTTAAACAATATGTTACCTAATTTTATGCCCCCACTTTTGTTAGTATAAAAGGAAACATCACTAATAATCACTTTTTACAAGACGTTAGGATTTTTCTAAGATGTCAAAAGTCTAAAAAGTACCAACTTCACTTAGTAACTCTGGCTTTATTCAGCTTGATTATTATAGCATATGCCGGTTTCCTCAATTCTAACTTCTATGCTGTTTGGAACACTTTTTAACCCAGGGTAGAAGTGATATCTTTATCAAAAGGACTGGTGATTGACTTGGGTTTTCCGTTAAATGAGACTCAAGTCCCTTCACAGAAAATACAATATTTAATTAATTGGCATTGATTTATCAAGATTGAATGAAAGACATGTATCTGAGTTTTAAGATCCTAATATAAAATATTCACTAAATACAGAAGAGGTGCCACTGCCTCCTATTACTTAAACTTTGCTGTTTGTGTGTTAGCTTTCAAAAAAGAACTGCTTTCCGAATTAAGTTAAGCAACTATAGTTAATGAATGGTTCTCCCACAACCTCTCTCAGTTGGCTTTTGAAGAGCATACTTCTAAAATATATAAAGCAAATCTGTCATTAGAAAATTTATTTCCACTGGGCAAAGATAATCAAACGTCAGTGGTGCAAAGCTAAAGGAAAAGTTTGACTTTGCTTTTACGTTACTTTAAAGAAATCTGTCAGTATCCCCTTAGTGATCACTCTAGACGGAAATAGACAAGGATTCTTCAAATTTCCTCCCCAAGGGTCTTTGCTTCAGTTCACAATGAACAGGAGCTTCCCTTTCCTTCAGACGATCACTGGGCCTCTTGCATTGAAGACACAGTTTTTACATACCCTGAGGAAGAAGTCATTGATCTCACTGGGCAATCTTTTAAATTTTCAGATGAACCAAAAGAAGGTTCTCAAATATGGCCAAATGAAATAAAAACTTTGTTGTCTTTTAGAAACTACTTCAGGTAAAAAAAAATCTGTCTTCTTTTTGTTATAAACTACAAAAAATTGAATAAATAATTGAATATAAGATAACACCCTCCCTAACTTCTTAGAATCAATCCCAAACACAAGTATGTTACTTCTCCTTAGAGTTTCTGAGGAGACAGAAACAATTCAAATGCTACAGAATGAAGGAAAAGTATATTTAAAAATTTGATTTATGAAACTGAGGACCAAAAAATAAGTGGATGCTAAATGCAAACAAATCTTTATATCTTCCATATATAAAGCTAAAGTTTGGGGGTCCAGGGTAATAATATATGACTTTAGTTCAGTTGTACTGGGAATAACATGAATGATTTATATTTAGATTTCAGTTGAAGTTCCTACATAGAATTAAACTAAGGAAATAAGTGTTTGATGTTAATTTATACAATTGATCATTTAGTAAGTTAATAATCATTGATTTTATTATTAACATTTGTTGCCAACCAGTTGTGTCATTTGGTGTGGTGGTTACTTGGGTTCAATTCCTACCTCTGCCATGTAACTTGAGTACATTACTTAATTCTTCTGATTATTAGTGTACTCATCTATTAAATGGGGCCAAAACTGAAGAGCTGTGAAGATCAAATGAGTTATATAATTAAAGTAATTGGGACAGTACCTAAGACACAATTAGCAATGAATGCCTGTGTTTTTTGGAGGGTGATACATGGCATTTCTAGTCTCCTGGAAATCTTATCAGTTGTTTTACTAGTGTGATAAGAAATTCAAAGATGAGATTAAAGCCTTATTGTAACATTCCCCACCCCACCCCCGCCCCCCAAAATCAGTAAGGACTGGTAAAAACCTTATGTTGAATCTGGAAGATCAAAGAAGATATAAGTGGTATTACCTCTCATAACAGAACAAAGTAAAAAAAAAAAAAAAAGAGCCAAGGGACTTGTTTAACAATAATTTTTAACTTCTACTAAAATATTACTGTGTGCCAGGCACTTTGCTATGTTCTTTTCATATGTGTGATAAGTCTCGAAAAGTAAACTTCAAATGCACATGCAGTGGTTCTCAGCCCAAGCTGCACATTGAAATAGCCCAAGAAGCTTTTTAAAATATCAAAGCCTGAGCCTCACAGCTGGAGATTCTAATTGGTCTACGTAGGCTGGAAATGGGATATTTTACTTATTAAAAGTTCTTCTGCTATTTATAATGTGTATATAGGGTTGAGACTCACTTCAGTAATATGCTTGCATTAAAAACATGTATATCCCAGGTGAACACTACCTGGTAAAGCAAATGATTCCCTCAGGCCAATGTCTACTTAGATCTTTGGAGCAGTCTGTGCTTGCTAACAACGTAAATCAAAATTGCAAGTAATTAAAATCAACTAGATTTTTGAATTTCCAATAATAGAAAGTGAAGAAACTGTTATGGGTAGGTGAGTTACATTTTTGTCTTATTTTGGTCATTTTCTTTTATTTTGGTCACATTGTTAATTCTCTTCCTCTCATCCAGGAAAGTTGACTTCCAAGAAAGTGGACATGCTTTTTAGTTGCCCCTGTCAACTTCAAATGAAAAATATCTGGGGAAAGAAGGTGTGCAAAGTCCTCTCTCTTATCCTCGAATATGTAGAAGTTAAACGTAATGGCTAATGGTACTGGCTCTGGTGCCAGGCAGAGTTATTCGGTACATATATTGATTCTAAATTTCATGTTGACTCATCATGGATGACCTTTTCTTGTTTTGTTTTCTTTTGTTAAGACAGAATCTCACCCTGTCATCCAGGCTGGAGTGCAGTGGCATGATCTCAGCTCACTGCAACCTCTGCCTCCCAGGTTCAAATAATTCTCCTGCCTCAGCCTCCCGAGTAGCTGGGATTACAGGAATGCACCAGCACACCTAGCTAATTTTTATATTTCTAGGAGAGACGGGGTTTCACCATGTTGGCCAACCTGGTCTTGAACTCCTGACCTCTGGTGATCTCCCCGTCTCAGCCTCCCAAAGTGCTGGGATTACAGACGTGAGCCACCTCGACTGGCTGACTTTCTTAACCTCCCTAGATCTTGCTTTTCATATCAGCAAAATGAAAGTAATTATTCGCCTGATAGTGTTATTAAAAGAAATAAATGAGATAATCATGTAAGTATATTTTAATTAATATAATGCCTATCCCAAAGGAAATGGTTGATGAATATGATTAATAATTATGTATATAATAAACTATTAAATTAGTAACTGATCTTCTCTAGAAAGTTCCTGTCTGATGATAGGCAAACAGTCAAAGGACAGTATAAGAAATAACATTTAGAAACAACCTACTATACTAAGTCTCCCACTAGGATGGCTTGTATCATTTAGCCCTTCCTCAACCTTGAGGCAGAGTTTCCTTGGATCACTGTCTTGTAGTTCTGGATGGTATGGCTCTTCTGTTCTCACAGGATTACTTCCCTCGTCAACATGTGTATGGTGAGGAAGGCTTCCAAATTGCACCCTCAGTCTAATCGCTGCACAGGTCTAGAATCAGTGCCTTTTCTATTTCAAATGTTAATTAATCACACCTATAGATCATAATGAAGTCCCTGGAGGTTATAAGGCATGATGCCTATGTCCTTGCATAGTCCATGCTAGTATGATACTAAACTCTTTACCTTCTTGCAACTGTATTGTATCGACAAATGGCCATTCACATCTTTTTCAAAAATTCCTGGCATGTGTTATGTCCTTGTTCTTGGAAATATCTGATTCACAAGTATCAACTTTGAAGTCCCCTCCTGTCATTCGGTTCATATTTTATCCCCTTTCTACCAATCACTCAGGAAATACTTGACTATTTCCTATGTAGAAGGCATATCCAGGCATTTGGGGATAGAGGCGTTTTCAAAAGAGATGTATTCACTACCCTAGTAAGGCTTGTATTTTAGTGGTGAAGAAAGACATTTTAAAATTATTATTTTGTAGTTGATTTATAATTCAAGTAAAAAGAACAGATGTGTTTAGTATGTGTATACTGAGTCATTCAATAAGGAACTCTGAGAAAACAACTTTTATTATAAACTTAAAAAAATAGAATGAACATTTTTTTTGTGGAGACAGGTCTCATTACACTGCCCAGGTTGGTCTCAAACTCCTGGCCTCCAAGAAATCTTCCTGCCGCAACCTCCCAAAGCATAGGGATTACATGCAGCCAGAAGCAACTTCTAAGGTGTGTTTGAAGGAGGAGGAAAGATCCAGGCAAAGAGTGATGGGAAGGCAAAGCTATGCAATGGGAACAGCCTGTGTCAGGGTGCAACAATGTGAGAAACAGCCAAGGCTGCTGCTGAACCTCCAGATGCAATGGGAAATGCAGTGCAAGACGGGCTGCTGCAGAAGTTGGCAGGGTCACAGATAAGAATTTGGCACTTTATTCTAAGAATATATTGGGCCAGGGATTGATTTAGTTAGGTTGTGTTCTTAAAATATTCTTTTAATTTCAGAGTGAAGTATACATTGGTAAAAGCAGGAATAACATGAAAGGTGGTTATTGGACTTGGGCGACATGAACAGAAGTGAAAAGATTTGAGAATACATATGAGCTAGAATCAAAAGGATTTGATAATGGATTATATCTGAGATGGGAAGAGTCAAGTTTAAGAATAATTTCCTGGTGTCTGGTTTGAAAGAGCGAGCAAAGGTGCTAGTTTGCAAGATAGAGAATACTAGTTGGAGATTAGATCTGGAAATATAAAAGAATAATTCAGCGAGTGCCTCCTGTTCAAGATGTCTGTATATTGTATGTGTTGTGTGAGGATATTATGAAGGTAGTTGAATAACTGAGCTGGGGTTTAGAGAGGAAATTTGTTCTGGGAAAATATATTTCAGATTTTTTAAAAATCAACAGATAAATCCATGATTGTGAAGACAATGTAGAATAATTTTTAAAAGTTGCCAAGATGATTCGATCTATTTGAATATTGAACTTTTTACCATGTTAGAGATTCTTCTTCTTTTTTTTTTTTTTTAAGAAGCTGTTTTCCTTAAAAAGGAACTGTAATTTTTTTTTTCCTGGAATTAAGGGCAATCACATAATAGCTGCCTTGATCATAGTTTATCAAAACCCTTTACATAATGTCAGCTTGTTGCAATGAACATATATTTTAGGAAAAACTGTGAGTTAAAATATTTTGTAAATCTCATAACCACTTTAGTAACTTGCAATTTACGATCTCCTTGCCCACAATCCTTTCTTCCTTTCTTTCTCCCTTATTTCCCACTTCCCTCCCCCTCTTCTTCCATCTGTGAAATATTTGTGTAACAACTGTTAACACTTGAAGATACATGAAATGAATGAGATTCTTCTGACCTTAAAGATTTTGTAGTCTAGCTGCCAACAAATAATGTTAAATTACTAAAATAAAAGCACAGAATGTGATTCAAAGAAGGTGCTACGAAGTTGCTGATCTTCGAAAATGAGTAGCCATTTCCTCCACAGACTAGGGAGGTTTGCTAGGCAGGCTGTACAAGGACGACCCTTCACACTTCCCACTGCACAGACAAAGCTTCCCCATGCTTTGAGGCTCCAGGCTGTAAATGGCTGTGCTCGGTTCACTACCTGATCCAGAGGGCATATTGGGTTAAGTAATATAATCAGATTCTTTTGACCTGGGGAGGTTAAATGGGAGAGAGCAGGGTAGAAGAATATCCCAGCCTATACCTCAAAATGAGTACGGAAGGAGAGAAGGGAGAAAAGACGGAGGGAGGAATAGAGGAAGGGAGAAAGGTGAAAAGAAAGAAGGGAGGAAGTGAAAGAGGGAAGGAAGGAAGAGGAGGAAGAAGAAGAGGAGGAGGAGGAGGAGGAGGAAGAGGAGAGGAAAATGCTTAAACATTGTAACAAGTGCTAAGAGATAAAGTGAGTATTTGGTGACCTTTATGTAGTTCTAGCAGAGGGTACCTGCAGTGAAAAGGTCTATCGTGGGGTGTTTTTCTCATTCTCTGAGAGGAGACCTTTCAGTGAACCAGATTTTTCTCACGTGTTCTCTGGAAGTTGGATATTTTATAAATATAATAAACTCTCCCAAGCCCCTACAGTAATTTTTGAAATCTCTCTATAACAATTTTATCAGCACAAGTCACATCCACTTGACTCTAGCCAGACAAGGGAGGTTTGCTACACAGGCTGGAATAGTTCTTAAAAACCAAAATAAATAGCTCCTAGTAATGGTAAATAGTGAGCATATCTTTGAGGTAAAAAGTACAGGCAGAATGTAAAACTTAAAAATCAACTGATCTATTTTTTTCTAACGAATGATGTGATAAATCTCCAACAGCTCTAGATTCTACCATTTCTTCAAGCATCCATTGAGTGAGTAAGGCTGAAGCTGCCCTACAGTCAATTCTTGGGCAGGAAGTTTGGACCCGATAATGATATTTTGTAATCTGTATGGCACAGAATCAACCAATGAAATCAACTCTGACCCAGCAGAATGGATTCAGGCTTCTAAACAATAAACCCGACTATACCATTAGGTCTAGGATGAATGGCAGCCCTGACTCTACTTTCCAGCCCATAGGCAAAATATCTGTTGAATCATCAATCCTGAAGACCTTAAAGACCTGTCATTATAGACTCAATATCAGGTTTAATTTCAATTCAGACATCAGTGAAACTCATGTTGAATATCCTTTCATTTGTAGATTAGGAAATCTGAAAGATATTTTATTGAAGTCAGATAAAAGTGCAAATTGCACGATTATCTTTGACTATTATCTACGATTCCACTGTAACATAGCCAAAAATCCAGAATCTTTCTTTAAAAATAGGGATTTCCCATATTGACCCACTACAGAAACGCTGAAAACTCAAACGTTTTCACTAACTTGCACTCTAATTTACATGATTTATACCCTGAATTGAAAACCTTACTTATAAAGTATTTATTTTTATGGACTGTGATACTCTAGATAGCTCAGGCTTTGAGGTTTGGTAATTAAATCTATTAATACCAAGATATTTTAGTAACAAATTATTTTGTTTGGAAAAAAACGCTTACTCAAAGGAAGAGAGCTTGAACTCCTGTTATTCTGAAACTTGGCACATTTCCATCATAAATATCAATCTAATTACACATATGGACTGTAAAATCTCAGATCAAACTGCAACTTTTACTTGGGAGACTCTTCTATTATCCTTAATGAACCCTAAATTAGGTAAGCACACTTAAGAAATAATTGCTCCATAAAATCCTGTGATGACTCACGGGTAACAACAGTTTTATGATGAGTTGAAGGAACAGAAAGGCATCTGGCCATTATGCAGGGGGAGTAGCTCCCAAATACATGTGATGAGTCACCCACACAAGGTCATTGGTCAGTCTGGACCTCGCCAATGTGGTTATCAACAGGGAATACATTAAGAGAATAAAACGTAGGGATATACGTTTCTCCTTTGACAGTACAGCACTTTTAGTTATTGCTAAAATTGTATTTGATTTGAGATTGAAAAAAGCATCAATCGCAATTTTATTTAAAGGATATTGTATATGTAAAATGTGTGAAATGTGTGTATATGTAAAATGTGTGAAAAACTGTTAGGTCCTTCACACATTTTGGGGTGCATGTTTTCAGGTGAAAAATATCCTTGGTCTATGTAAAATATCCTTTGTGTATGGAAACAGTCCTTCTCACATTCTGTGGTAAAAAAAAAAAAAATTACATATATTTTGGGTAAAAATGCATAAAGCTGCGTCAAGGAACGGACATGACAATGTATCCTACAAATGAGACTTAACGGACGATACCAAGAAAATATATTTTTTTTTATGTTTCATGTGCAGGAAATGTCACACTAAGGTAAAGCAACGGTGGGAGAAAACAAGAATATCCTATCTATAAGTAAAAATAAAGCAGGAAACAAAACATGACAAGTTGATTCTTGTTTATAGCACCTAGCAGGAATAAATGTTGACAGTCAGCCTTTGGCAAGGGGGTAAAATCACTCACTAACTGGTATAACATATCACTAATTGTAATTAACCATTTTAATATCCAATTTATTATACATTTTAGCGGACACTTTATTTCAAACTATTTGGCTCCATAACTGCCTACACTCACATTTCATGAGTAAACGTTTCACTTCTTAGCTCTGGTAGGACAAGAGAAACACTAACAAAAGCCAGACTTTTCATTTCTGGAGGGTTCCCTCTGGACCTCTCATACCCAGATCCCTCGTCAAGCTCCTTCTCTGCCTGTGTTCCATCTACTGTTTGGGGTTCCTGGTCTTTTAGTTGTTTCTCCTGTCTTCTGTTCTTAATCTTTTCTTCTACAGTTTGATCCTCTCTGCTGAGTAGGCATTGCCTGGAACATTTCCTATCTATTTCAACCTTTGCGACTTGTTCAGAGTGATGTCTTGCATTATCCAATGCCTCTGTCATCTCTGAAGTTTTTGCCCAAGAATTCCCTGGGCCTGAGTTTTCCTTGCCTGAAAAATCAAGTGTCAGAAACCATGTGTTTAGATACATGACCTAAAAATAAATATAAACCCTGATTTCTCAAAATTCAACTAAAATAGCAGGAGCATCTTTCTGGTTTGGGTGAATACCTTTGTACTCACCATAACATGAATACGGTATTTGGTGAATACTATGCCAGTCTCTTCAGAAAGCTGTCTACTGAAATTAGGCTAGTCTTGACATTGAATTTGATAAAGAAAGATATAAATATCACAAAACAAACATGTTTTATTTCCTGCAATTTTCTTTACAATTCTTAAGCACAGACAAACATTCTAGTTTACTGGGGAGGTCAGTCACCTTAATCAGGAATACATGCTTTATAGTGGTTAGCTAATATTTACTCAGAAGTCTACTTTTGATTTTGCTACCACAAATGCCTAAGTTATATGGATTTCTAATGAGTATCAACGTCTCCCTGATTACCAGAATGAATGTTAGAAAAATGATTTGTAGGGTGGGCACAGTGGCTCACGCCTGTAATCCCAGCACTTTGGGAGGACGAGGTGGGCAGATCACGAGGTCAGAAGATCGAGACCATCCTGGCTAACACGGTGAAACCCCGTGTCCACTAAAAATACAAAAAATTAGCCAGGCGTGGTGGTGGGCGCCTGTAGTCCCAGATACTTGGGAGGCTGAGGCAGGAGAATGGCCTGAACCCGAGAGACGGAGCCTGCAGTCAGCTGAGATTGCGCCACTGCACTCCAGCCTGGGTGACAGAGAGACTCCGTCTCTAAAAAAATAAAAATAAAAATAAAAATTTGTATTGGCAAAACTGTGATTTTCAAAACACGTGAATTGACTAGAAATATGTTTCAAGTATCACCCCTGTTATATTAACAGTATATAAACAGCTCTGAAGCTCCTACTCTCGCTCCTGAGATGATGCCAGTGTTCTGCGTCCAGCTACGGAGGCAGAGGGTTCTGGTTTCCTTACAGTAACTTTAATCAAGTCCTCGTGTTATAACATCTGCCTCAATGACTATAGTGAGTCGTCAGAAAACCTGCAAAGACAGAGAACTGAAATTTCATCAAGCAAATGTTTTTAAACATTCTCATGACAAATGGCAAATACTTGATAGTGTCAATATAGTATCGTTTCTGAGACTTGCTCTCATACCAAATAAAGATACAGCAACAGAGAAATTTGATGATCCTCACCACTAACCGCGGACAGACTCTCAGTAATTATTTAAAACAACTAATAATTATGAAGAATATACTGGCTTAGGTTTGCCTGTAATAGCATGCAAATCTTGAAACCCTGACAAAACAAAAAAAGTAAAGGCAAATGGGTTATCTGGGTAATTATTAAAGTGTTCTCTAAGTATTTGAGTCTATTTACTGAAGAATAAATAAGTAAAAACAGAGATAGATGACAAACAGATAAACGGGTATTAGCCATTTATTAGGCTAATACCTAATTATTAGGTTGGATAAAATTGGAAAAGTTTCAATCAGTTCTACAAAATAAGAACACTGTCCTGGAAGATTAAGATTTAGAAAGAATGTCTTATGTATTATGGGAGGCTTACATATTATTTATTGTGTAGTTTTTAAGAATAATGTATAGGGACAGAGTACATTATATACTAGACAAAGTATGAGTGATTATCTCAAGAGTCCATGAAATTATTCAGAAACATTAGAAAGAAAGGAGACATACTGCTGAATTTGGGTTAAAGTGAAGAGGATTTAAATAGAATAAACACACAGAAATCTAGGTAAGATTAACCGCAGGAAGGCTTTACATTAAGAGGGTTAAAATATTAGCTCAAGATGCTTCTTTTCTCATGATTAGTAATATTTCACATCAGGAAATTCTGGACCACTCAGTAATGTTAGATGATGAAATGGTGAGCTGGGAAATACAAACATTTTTAAAAGTCAACTAAAGGAAATAATGTATTAACTTGTTGATAAAGCTATCACAGTCTTTCTCATACTAATCACGCATTATTATGCACCTTAGAGCTTTTTATGAAATACATTTCTATTAAAATATATTAAGATATACTTAATGGGGAAAAAATGCAACTTGAATTGCTGCTCACACCTTTCTCTGAAAATTCTTCCCCGTGAACTTCTTCCTTTCAGAAAAATACGCTTGATTTGTCCATCCCTGTGGTCATTCCTGAAAACAGCATTATTTTCAAGGACAGAAAGTATAGCAGAATATTTTGGTATAAATCTTAATGTAATTCCTAAATATCTCAATCCTTTCCAAAAAAGAAGATTAGATGCAGTTCAATATACCACGCAAAAATCTCATTATCAAAGAACACAAGAACTTATTTCTGTAAGCTAGAAGCGTAATTTTACCTTTATGTAAACTAGAATACGTGAACTTATTTCTGTAAACTAGGAAAATTGTACCTTGAATAATTCATTATTAAATAATTTCTGTGGAAAATTTTAAAATCTTTTTGTAAAATGGTAGTCATATCAGAATTACATTCATGATGAGCTCTTAATTTCAACAACTGCACAATTTATTGAGGTTTTTAGTGAAAGAGATTCTCTCCTCATTAAGATTCATATAAAGCATTCTACTTAGAAAATATTCTCTATCTATATTTTATAATTAGATTTGATATTCTATGTTACTGTTTTAAGGCTATCCGGGTTTTGATTTATTTTATACTTTTTGCCAATAATACTTTTTTCTACAAGTTGTCAAAGATTTTATCTTTAATCTTATTCCTTTACAATGTTTTACTCAGTATTATTTCTTCCTTAGATAACCATTCTTTATATTTGAACTCTCCTCCTATATTTTAAATCAAAGCTTACTTTTATCAATATATATTAATATAATGTACCTTTACTATTATGAAAATTTAAGTCTTGCCTAACACAAAAATTAAATCATAAAACTATAAAAGACAATATCCTTAGGGCCTTTGGTTTGGAAAATGTTTCTTGACACTACCCTATACCCACTTCCCAATCACAAATTGTAAGGAGAAAACTTGATGAATTATACTTCTTCAAATGTATATACATGTTTTTATCAATTACATCATAGACAAATTTAATAGACAAGATTTTACTATCTAAAATATAACAAACACTCCCTTAATCATTTAAAAAAATAATCTGGAATCTCAATAGGAAAAATCAGACAAAAGCCATAAAGATTGAACAAAGGAAAAACCAATTAAAAATATAGTAATGGTAAATGGTAGGGATGTTTCACCTCATTAATACTCCAATAAATAAAAATTAAGACAACATAGATGTGATATTACACCGTTTACCAGGAAAACAATAAAGTCAGATAATACTAAGAAAGAGAGAGACTAAGGACACTAATTTTCTGCTCACTGGAATTTAAACTGGGAGAGCCAATCTGGACCACCATCTCCAGTATTTCATAAAACTGGGTACGCGTACAAATTGGCACTCAGAAATTTCTCAAAGTGCACCAAAGAAAAATCTCTGCCCACACACAAACTATGAAAATTATTCTACGATTAAATTAATTACAGTGTTTATCATAGTGTCAAATAGTTGGAACCAACCTCAGAATCCATGTAGAGGAATACGTAAGTGAAGATATACATAGGCAAAAATGTCATCAGAAGCTATAGGCCAGATGGGCAGCAACACAGACAGACAGTCAATTAAACATTGAGTGGGACAAAATAAGAAAAAGAAAACCCTAAAATGTAAAACTCAAAACCATTTATACAAACTGAATGCATACACAAAATAACATATATTTATATATAAACATAGACCTATACATACATACATATGCACTTATTTTGGAAGCACATCCACAAATAAAATAAATAATAGGTCTATGAGGAAGAGATAGTGTTAGGAACGTGGTTGAAATATTTTTTTAAACATTAGAAATATATTAAAATACATTTCAAAAGCCAAAAGAAAGGCTTTTCGAAGATTGATGTTGATATCATGCCATTCACTGAGATCAACAAAAGGCTGCATATTTGAGATATAAGAGATAAATAAATTAAATAGAGGGCTAATTAGACATTAAGAAGATTAACACTCTGTTACACATATTGCAGGAGCTAATTCTCACATTAATTTTAAAGATGCCCCCTAGAGTTTTATAAAAGGAATTGTTTGTGGAAAATATGAGGATCACAATAGATGTGTAGTCCAACAATTCTTGAGACAATATGAATATTTTATAAATGTTACTTTTTGAATACTCTTTAAAAGAGAATATGTTTAAATCAATACCTGCAAAGCTTACAAAAGAGTAAAAGTCCAGGAAGACACTAGGTATATTCTGAACCAATGGCTCTTAAACCATGCTCTGGAAAATTCTTAACTTCTATGGTGATATAGCAGCTTACCCACAATTAACATTATTGTTTTACATATTTGTTTTCTTTTCTACCAAACAAATGTAAACTGTTGCCTCTTACAATTTAATTTAAAGAGATATCTGGCTTCTAAGATGTTTGAAACATCATTTTAGAAAAGAACTACTCACTTTGGTATTTGTATTAAATCTATACTATACTTACCCCTCATCAATACTGAAATCAACTAACTAGGATTCATCAGAATGAATATTAAACAACAGAACTTGGTGGGAAGCACACATACTTCTGAGAAATCAACTGGAGACTAACAATGAGATGCTTACGGTCCTGATTAGCTCTAGAAAACGATCTTTTGCCTAACTTGGGTTCTTAGGAGAGAAATCATTTCTTTCTAAGGAGTACATGTCACAGACAGAGTCACTAAGTTAATAAATTAGACAATGACATTGTTATGGAGTCAAAGTATTTTCAAATACATGTACTTAAATAAAAGGTGATATTTCTGCCACTGTCAGAGAATTTATAACAATTCAATAACCTTAAATGATTTCCCATAAACAACTCACAATGTTACCATAAAACTTTTATTTTTGTTCTCCCTGAAAGCGTGGTGCTAGTTTTAAGCATGTCAGTGGGTCACTGAAACGTAAATAATTTGCCTGTAAACTGATAATTTAGTTTATCCAGGCACCTCCATGATACAGAGTCTAGTATTTTTCAGTGTGCTTCATGTGTTTTACAGTTAACTATTTTTATTTTTTGGGGACAGAGTCTTGCTCTATCACCCAGGAGGAAGTAGAATGGCAAGATCATGGCTCACCGCAGCCTCGTACTTCTGGCCTCAGGGTATCCTCTCACCTCAGACTCATGAGTAGCTGGGACGACAGGCACACCACTACGCCTGGATAATTTTTATTTTTTGAGATGGTGTCTCACTGTCTTGCCCAGGTGAGTCTCCAACTAGTCTCCAACTCCTGGGCTCAAATGATCCTCCCGCCTCAGCCTCTCAAAGTGCTAGAATTGCAGGCATAAGCCACTGCTCCCAGACTCAGTTAACTGTTAAGAAGTGCTGCTTCAACTATGAGCTAAATGCCTCCCATAACCAACTATTCTTAATAAAGAATAAAGGCTGGCCACAGTGATCCCAGCACTGTGGGAAGCCAAGGTAGAAGTGTTGCTTAAGGCCAGAAGTTCAAGTCCAATCTGGGCAACACAGCAAGACCCTGACTCAAAAAATAAAATAAAGAATAAAAATTGAGTGTGACCATTAGGGTTGTCTTCCCTCTCTGTCTCTACACTATGGCCTATATAAGCTATATGTACAGAAACGAGCCACAGATCGCTAACTTTTCTGTAACGAAGTGCTAATTCCACCTATTTCAACCCTATTATTAAAACATACTAAATACATCTAAAATAATATTTAGGATATATACAACTAGGAACAAATAACCATTTGAGGAGTAAGAACAGTCATTCATAGTACAGTATAATTAACTATAATTACAGTATAATTAACTAATGCATTTTAGAAAGGGCAGTTGGAACTAGGAAAAATTACATATTAGGTTGAATCATGTGAAATTGGTATACTTCTTCTTTTCTTTTAGGTCAGAAACAGATAAATAGAAACCATTGAGAATAAAAATTTCCGGTTTTTGTTACTTATCCAGTATATCTAAAGTCAGGTCAAAAAAGGTAGTTAATAGAACTTCTTCTGTCTCTTTGATGAGTTGATGGGAATAATTTGTAACAATTATATAATATTTTTATGCATTACAGCAAATTTCTTTAAATCATTTTTGTCTAAGTTACCTCAATTGGTCCCCAAAATGTTCAGTAAACTTGGAGACACAGGTATGGTCCTTGTTTTGAAAATTTGGGGAAAAAAGTTCAATTATTCAACAAATATTTACCTAGTGGCCATTGTATAGCAGACACTAGGGACATGGCACAGTCTCCATGAGACTGTATTCTACCAAGGGGTGTAATAAACAAGGAAATAGATAAATGGGCAAGTTATAGATTTTTGTTAAGATTCAGAGAACTGGCCAGGTGCAGTGGCTCACGCCTATAATCCTGGCACTTTGGGAGGCCAAGATGGGCAGATCACGAGGTCAGGAGTTCAAGACTAGCCTGACCAACATGGTGAAATCCCATCTCTACTAAATACACAAAAATCAGCCAGGCATGGTGGTGGGTCACTGTAATCTCAGCTACTAAGGAGGCTGAGGCAGGAGAATCGCTGGAATCTGGGAGGTGGAGCTTGCAGTGAGCCGAGATCGTGCCACTGTACTCCAGCCTGGTGACAGAGCGAGACTCCATTTCAAAAGAGAGAGAGAGAGAGTGAGTGAGAGAGAGAGAGAGAGAGATTCAGAGAACCTAATTCACAATGAAAAAATATTAATATAAGTCAAAGATACACAATTTCTGATATTTGGAATTCCTGGAATTCTCACTGCATTTATATGAGACGAATAGTTTGTTATTTAATTTCAAAGTACATTGTATTAGGTTCTCCAAATGTTTTTCTTGCAGATTAAATTTATCTCTATAATTATGTCCATGTATTTTATGTCATCATTTCTCTCCTAACACCTGGGACAATGCCTGACATAAAATCGGAACTCCAGTGATGAGTCAATTTTTCCAAAATTATTAAGCAGAGGTTTGCCAATCGTTTGCATCAAGTTGATTAAGTATCTCATCTAGTTTACAGTATTAATCCATTCAGTTAATCGTTTTCCTTTAACATCCAGCCCACTCCTTATGTCAATTGCTATAATTTTCAATTAGCAGAGACCAAATTAAAGGAGGCTTGTTGCATGCATTCACCTGTCCTTAAATTATGAGTTGTTAGATTGTGAAGCTATCTAAAAATCTTCTGAATCCAACTGCCTACCTGCCCAAATACATCCCTGTTAAATAATTCCTTTCTTGAAGTGTTTAAATATTTTTCTTGGTGTGAAACTCACTGTCTTTAATTAATTTCATGTTTTAATGTTATGATGTATTTCTCTTATTGAATGGAATTCTGCCTTTTTATATAAATTTTACTTGTTTTTCTTTTAAAATCTTAAGAGATTATCTTAAATTCTCTGTGTCTGATTTATCTGTGCTAACCATTCCCAAGTCTTACGTCATATTCTTTTGTAGTAAATTTTATAAGTCAATATGATTTGTTAGGCTTTCAATATGTTTAACACAAATATTTAAGTGTGAAGTCTTTTGGTAAATAACATGTCAAATTTTTAGTTTGGAAACATGGGAATTTTAATTATAAAGCATAGTCCTAACCAGTAACTCAGACTGGTTTGCATCAACACCAATATGGAGATGTTTATTCAGCTATTTAAAATTCATTATACCTCATCCTCCTCAAAGCACTCTGGTTTGTCCATCTACTAGTTAAAAGTGTCTCTCAATTCTGTCATCTAGAAACCGACAACTTTCCATGGTGTGCTTTGACCAGTGTACCTATATAGTGAAACCTCGTACTTTGGACAGCATATTTCTATCCTTAGCCAAAAACTGTATTATATTTTAACCATTTAACTCTATCATCCCATAAGAGAACTTGTTTTCAGTTAATCTCTCCATTTGTAATGCATTGACCTCTTACGTCCCCCATCCTGTGCTTTAATAAAAAGCTGTCTTATCTAATTATAAAACTATAAGCTTATTATAATTACATTTCATCTTATTTGAGATGCTGCATTCTATAAAACTTATGACCCTATTTAGTCTTTAAAAGCTTGTACCATCTTCAAAACCAGTAATATATCTTCCATCTACTCACTTAATCATTAGTTAAATTTGATAAGGGTAATTCTCAGTTGGTTAAAACAGTATTTCTCTAATTTATAATGATTTTCACCAATACACATCGATAGATATTTATTCAGTTAATTAAAATGTATTACACATCTCTCACAATACCATTTAATACATGAGAATATCAGGAAACAGCTTAAAAATGACTTGTCTCAGTGATTGTAGCATTGACCTAAAACTTATTTTCAGTAAATTTGAAATCTTACTAAATGTATTAAATCTTAAATTTAGTAAATCTTGAAATCTCTTTTTTTAAGTATACACAGACATTTGTTAATAACATTCCCAAAATTCTGGCTGGTATTGATAAACATTTTCCTTAACATTAATATTTTCTTAATATTTGAATCTAGAATTCTAGTTCATTCTTTGTGTATACACTGATATTTTATGATGGACATTAATAGAAAACATTGGTAAAGTAAAAACAAAATGAGCTATTGATTCTTTTAAAACACTTTGCCCATAACTTATTCAAATTTACATATTTTTATTATATCTATTATTATGAAAATAGGAAGACAATGATGTCATTATGTGCCTTATAATACATTTAAGAAATTATTCAGCTCGGCTTATCTTGTACATCATTTCTATTGTTATTAAAAACCAAATGGATTTTTCAGAAGCAAAAGTTGAATACATCCTAGAAGATACATAAGCTTAATCAATAACCTTAAAGTAAATATACTAACATATTCTGCAATCTATACCAGAACAATGATCACAACATTTCTAACAATCACATCACTAATTTTTCATGAATAATACACTTTCAGTATAACGTCATATATTAAAGGGATACTTCTGCAGATGTGCTTTACTATTTTTATAAACCGTTTACATGAGAAAAAGAGCATTTTGACTCCTCTGACACAACTCAGGTTTAGTTTTCACCTTTTAAGAGATAACAGAGTAAGCAGAAAATGGCTGTGGCAGGGCTGTAATTCAAATTGTCAAAGTAATCACCATGGTGTCCACATCTGGCTTCATTAGAACCTAATGACTCACATTTCACATCTGCCTCCAGTCTACTAAACCGCAACAAAATCAGTGGATTCTGACTGATTTACTGATCTCCATATTTCCTTGGAATATGCTGATACCAATGCCTATTTTTCTTACAAAAAGACAGCATGAAAAGAAATCTAGGACATTAAATAGCTACTGAATTAAAAGCAGCTGCACACTGAAGAAAGCATTTGGTTACTAAGAAAGAGAATATATAGCTTGGTGTCAGCCATATAATCCTAGAAAGCTAAACCTGGGCTACCAGTCACTAGTTAATTTAAAAGCCAAATACAATTTTTATAAAAATTAAATTTCAGAAATGCTAAATACTTCATTGAGAAATGTAACTTCAGTTCTCATAATAAAATCTGGTTGCAGAGTGCTTTACTAATTAATGAAGTAATTTGTTACAATGAGAATATATCTTGAAATGTACATACCTAGTACCATAAAACTGTTTGTTTAAAAATATTTATATATATATATGAATATATGAATACCATTTTTACCTCTTTCAATCTATTCCTTTATTTCCTAAAATATTAATTAGGTTCAGAGACAAGACACATCTTATCTTCTACACAGAAATTCAAATAAAACTTGAAAAGCTAAATAATAAAAATTAATATAAGCAATATTTTATCTCTATATTGAGATGATAAATGGATTTTGCACAGGTCAACAAGTTTTAAAATATTACTACTATTCTAATAAACTATTGCTTACACTATTTCTGTTTCTTTTCCCTATATTCAAGGTGAAGAGTAGCTGCACTGATGCTACGTAAGCTATTTGCATCCATTTTACTTATACCAATTTATTTCTTGTTGTTTCTAGACACTTAAGCACCAACACCCAATAAAGTATATGAAATCGTGTTTTAAATAACAAACAATTTACACGGATACTAGAGATACATCAAGAAAACGTTACCTTTGGAAGTCCTTCTCAGAAGATTACACACATTAAGAGACCCACCTTGCTCTGGCTTGACTTAATGACTCAACTGCAAAAAGTTATGGTTTGTAGTTTTTATAAAGCTTAATGAGCCCTAGCAAAAATGACGGAGGTCTCCAATATGGAAAGTCTTCCCAATAGACACAATTCGTAAAATGTCTCTTGAGAAGAAAATAAAAATCCATCTTACTTCAGCACAGAAATGATTAAATATTACTTTATACTACATGTTGAGAACTATATATATTCAGAATAAAGATTCTTTCCAATGTACCATTTCATAAACATTTACAGAAACTGTGCACCTCAAATGAGGACAACATAAGACGGGATATAGTTGTGATGTTTCCAAGTTGTCATGGTTACTTACTTATCAAACAATATTTCTAACTCAAACACCATGACTGTCAGGAATAGAACGGCAGAGCAAAAGTCTGAAAGTCGCCACTCACCTGCGAAGGCCAAAATAAAAATGTCAAAGATGATGGCATCTCTACAGATTTTGGCGGAAATTTGATGCACCACTCTTTTGCCAGAATGCAGAAGCTTCCAAAATTGATGAAAAATGAAACTCTGCCTTAAACAGTATCTCAACAGGAAATGAAATACATCTTTCTATCTTTTGGAAGGTTACCAAGCATGTCTTCTTGCAACTGATCTGCTTCCAGTTCTTAATTGGAAAAAGAAAAGACTAACACTCCACAGTGACAGAGCACATTGAGTAGCTATCCATTCATTTAATCATTTGTGTTTGGTTTTAGTTAGCAATTAATTTTGTTTGTCCTATTTTATAAAAATATCATGACAAATTTTCATAATGCATGCTGTCATAAATATGTATGCCCAAAGTGGTAGAGTAAAAAGAAAAAATGTGAAAAGGTGTACAAATATTGGTAAATATCTTTATAATACATATTCTCACTGAATGAAAAATAGAGAAAATCTCATCCTTATTAATCAGTATATTCTTAGAATTTTGATATTAACATAACATTCAAAGACATATTTGCATGAACTTAATATTAAAATGTAATTATTTAATAAATGCAGAAAATGTGTAGAAAAATATGTATTTGTGTACCTCCCTCTTACATGTCTAAATATCCAGAACAATATTGTCTTAATCCTGCTCTCAAAACTATATGGTCTTAGAGAGTCAAGTTAAATAAATTTGAGACAACTGCATTCTTAAAGATTCACTATTCATTTTTGCATAAGAGCTATGACATGTTTGTGCAAAATACAGCAATAATTTGTTTAATGCATAATATCTTTGTTCATAATAAACTTTTATTATACAGGCCTAAAAAGTTTATTGTTTCCCTAGAAGGCTATATTAAGATGTCTCTGCAACAAAGGTGTGCAACAGATAAGACTTTCAGACTTTTATTCTACCATAATGTACATTAATTTATTTGTCATCATCCTTAGAAAAATCTATTTTATGCAACTGTCATTTTAAATTATGTGTGGGATATATTTAATAAATGATAAGGTTGCGTTCATTTAAAAATGTATATAAAAACAGGTTTTGGAAAACTACCAGTCACAAATCAATGTAGGAAAATGGCACCAGGCAAGAAAGGCAATGTATATTTCTTTAGTCAATTGTTTTCCAAATCAAGTTGCTTAACAGAAGAATCTATGCAGCTCTCTGGTCGTTAGAATGATAAAAGCACAACTATTTGTCAGAGAAATCCCTGAAACATCTCATTTTCAAAAATGTTAGAAGACAAAAAGAATCAAGTTCGTAGCATTACAAAAAAATAGCTTAGAACACACAAAACTCACATTCTTAATAGTGAGTTTATAAAATACAAATATATATGTACATAGATGATCTACGCCGCATCCTTTTTTAAAAGGTATGAGAGATTATTCAGAAATAAACACTTCTAAAGGGTCAAATTTACTTAGAGAAACTATGTAACCTACAACTATATATCTCTCTCTATATAAAATACAGTTATACACAAACATCATTCTATATATATACATATATATGGAAAGTGAGTGTGTAATGTGAATTAACTAATGTCATAAACAAAGCAAAATCAGAATATATCAGTATCATAAATATTTTAATTCATTTTTTGTATGTATATCCCTCAACTTTACTCCTAATTCTCACAATGACAGCTGTAGCTTTTTCTAATCATCCCGTATTTATGCTCCTGGTTACCACTGAAAGCTCTTATGCTCTGTTAGAGGAATTTTCTCTGTCACTGAATTTTGTGGCCCACAAAGAAGTACTATTTGGCAAAAGGTTGTCTGGAAGCAGGTAAGAGACAGTGAAAAAAAAATGCATATAAAAAAGGCTTATCAAGAGCGTTCTTTTAGTCATAGTCCATACATTCTACAAATAACACCTATCAGGAAAATAATTCAAGATCTAAATGGAGAAACATAAAATAACAAAGGCATTTAAAATAATTATAAAATATTCTTTCAAATGCTATTCCAAAAATGTTATCAAAAAGCACGCAAATCCAGAAGAAAACAGATGTTTCACAAATACAATTCATTTCTTTGTATACTTTTGAAAAACATGTTAATCCTTTTAGCACACTGGGGAGCTACTCTGGGAAAGACTGTTACGCAGGCACTTCAGAAGGCCTCACAATGTACAAGAATTTGCTCCTTTGCTGGGAGCCAGTCCAGTATAGCCCCAGATCATTTTTATTCGGCCACCAACACTGCAAAAATCTTTGCCAGCAAAAGATGGATTGGGAGAGAGGCATCATTTGGCAAAGCGCATGACACATCTTTGCTACATCTAATGCATGTTCCTTACCCCAGTAAAAATATTTTCTTTCAGCTAGTAAAAGCTCTTTCATATCTCTCGTATTGCTTTTTCTACCCTCTTTCATGAAGACTGTTCAGAGATTTGGAAACTACGGATATCTTCCAGTTTTAAATACATACAATGTTGGCATGCATTTAGATAAATAACAATTTACAAATATATCTGTAAATGCAATATCAAGCCTGTATTAGGAAAGAAATCTATCTGAACATGTGTATAAGCTGTCATGGTAATTCAGCTTGGAAGATTAAACACTATAGAGACAAACAAAAACATCTAGTTATATGGATGTAAGAGTTAAGAAATCACTTAGGTAGGTAGTAAGGGTATAGGAATCCTCAGTAACACTTTTCTCTTTAATGAAAAGCAGCCCCAAATCGTTTTCTAACAAAGAGCGGTCTGTAGATTCAAGCTGCAGACATAGACAAGCAAGCTGGGACCTTGGGTTGGTGAATGTGGGCAGGAACTAGGGCCTAGACAGGTTCAAGATGGCAACTCCATCTTCCCTTTTCTTTGTCAGCCACATGTACAGTAAAGAGCAGACAAGATGACCCCTATCAACCAGAAAGCCTATTTGCATAAGATTAGGGTGGGGCGACCAGCCTTCCCCCCCGCTATGTAAACATCATCACTGATCAAACCAATCTGTGTCCCCTAACTGGTAAATCAGACACCATCTTCTCCAGCCTGCCTCTAAGATCTGCTGTGGTCCCTGCCTCCCCGCTTTTTCGTAGGTCTCTCTCTCAAAAGGAGTTGCTCTTCTCTCTCCGTTCTTCTGTCTGCTAAACTTTCCACTCCTTAACCCACCCACATGTGTCTGTGTCCTGAATTCTTTCTCGGTGACAGACAATGAAACCCAGGGTATATACTCCAGGCAATGTAGCCGTTTCAGTATTTCTGATACACGTTAGCCATTTTAACATGTTTTCCAGCAGACTGTTAGAAAAGTTCATTGAGATTTTTAAAAATTGCAGGTAGATTTTGTTTTAGAGTGACAACTGAAACACAAATATATTAATACATAAGTCATGTAGGTTTGCAGAGTAAGGTAACAGTAGTACCATCTATATAAGAATTGAAATCCTTTTGCGTAGTAAATTTTTTAAATCAGTTTAAAAAAATACATTCTAGGAGACATATGTAAGTGACAAATAATCTATGAGATTTCTACTAAAACTCTGATTTCCTATCTATTACCTTAAGATTATATAACGTAAGTGTAATTCAAACATAGCAGGAGTCACAATGTGAAGATTATATAGACATAGCATGGAAAACCCAAATAAGATTTCTTACTCAGGAAAGCCCAAAGTTTCAACACCTCAAATACAAAGAAATATTTACCAGATATAGACACAGATAGCATGGAAGAAACAAGGGAAATCGTTGAAAAGTAAGGTCAGGTACCCAAAATGTAGATATGACAATGTGATAGCTATTTTTTCAAGAATGCTCCAAATTTAGCAGAAAACTTACCACATGAGTAAACCATACCTGGTACAAAGCAGTACTCAATTGTGAATGATCATATTTGTAACATATAAGTTAACAAACTTGCCTTTAAAGGCAAAAAAGCAACTTGACTTCATATTTTGTAGTTTTATAACTAAGATTCCATTCTGTGTGAGGGCACCAGATCTTGTTTTCACTTTGTCAATCTAGACATGAGCAAAGATCCTCTTTTCATACAGAAAACTGTTATTGTGTAACTAGTTCCCTATATGCATTTAAGTGGATAAAAACACTTACAAATATGTAAATATAGCCAAGGATTTAGCTGGGTACTTTGTAACAATGGAGGCTACTTTGTAACAATGGAGGCTACTTTGTAACAATAGAGGCATACTTACTTTTTTTTTTTAAGTCTATCCTGTTATTTATCAATTTTTTGTGTGTGTTTATCTACTGCTAGGCTGATATCTTTATTCAGCATCAGAGAAATACAGTCATACTCTAAGTCATCCTTAAAGTATAATACAAATATGACTTTGTATAAAGCAATAAAATTTTGGTAACAGAAATAGTCACAGCTTTTCAAACAGACAGCTTGACATATACATCACACTCATTAGATAAAATATGTCCTGGTATACTCAGCAGGTACAGCTATTAGCTAATCAACATATACATTGCCAAGTAAATTCCCCAGTGCCTGAATTATTAATCATAATTTGTCAGCTTTATGGGGGAAAGGAGGCTCAATGCAATCTGATTCTGATAATTAATTTCAACAGTGTTCTATTGACAATAATAATGTAATATTTTCAATGCTGAAAATTCCAATAACAAGTTAGCCTATTTAAACAAGAGATTTTTTTTTTTGTAACTAACTTACGATTACTCTTTTGATTTATTTACATCATAACTTTAACCAAGTGGAAGGGAAATTTACTGAGGGGATTCTGAATGCCAAATTCATTCCTAAACCAAATCTCTTACAGTTTAATCAGTAAAATTACTGGGCAAGAGAGACTGCTCAAATGATTCCTAGTAATATAACACTGAAACTGGATTCTTTGTTTGAATTTTCAATTCTTCTATTAGTTGCAACATTTCATGGTGATCTATTCATCCACAGCAAATAACCTTTTATTAGAAACTGACCAACCAAACACAGACTGTCAACTCTGAACTATGTTAATAGATCACTTACTTTGCATCCTATTTCTACACAAGTTTCCAGGCCACTCATAATGAGGCAAGGAAAGACTGTGTCTTTCAAAATGAGTATTTTTCTCCACGTATATGCTTTCTGTCTTCATTTGGAAAAAAACCTAAATGATTTCGGGTCTTCTATTTTGCACCATATCACATGTGCCTTTCTCACATCATTAATTAGGAGGTTAGTAAAACATATGGAATGATAATGCGTAATATTTGACTTTTAAACCTTTCAGACTGTTTTCAGTTATACTGCATCATGTTACCCTTACTGGTTTTCTGCAAAATATTAGGCTAGTAGCTATTACACCTGTTGTTATTATTTTATTTAAATATGAAAGACATATCTATTTTTAAAATGCCCTCTTGGCAAGTATAGAGATAGCAGCAAAGCCAAGACTTCTGTTAAAAATGATTGTCTACTTTTGTGCTTCAGATCCAAGAAGATACTAAGCAATCTTCTAAGAGGGAAAATGAGGTGAATATCCTCATATTTCTTTTTTCTCCATTTTCTTTGGTCATCCCTGTAACGGAGAATTAAGGTGATGAGACTGGCTGAATTTGAAGTAAATATAGCAGCAGAGTATCTGTATTACCATGGTTACACTCGTTGACCTCATCCTGCTAGTTCTCAGAACTACATCCACGATTTCTGGGTGGTGTGAGTTTAAGAACATTTTCTTCTTCATGAAGAAGCACATGGATTAAACACAACGTTCTGGGGTCATTTTCTCGGGGTCTCTCATAATATTGTTTTTAAATAAAATGTGTAATTTCAGTTTCAAACAAATTTTACATAGCTGTTATATAAACTCAAAGTCCTCTAATAAGAAGGATCTTCCTACTCATTAAAAAAGTGCAATATTCATTTGAGGTCTAAGGATATTTGAGTGTAAACAAAACAAATGATAATACAGTAGCCAATCAATTAGAATAATTCGTTATAGTAGAAACAACCTAGTATTTTACATTCTCACTGAAACTTCCTGTAAGATTATCTCCTCTGACTAAACAACTAATAGTTTTGTATCTTACTGTATTTGGGGAAGGCTTCATTATTTTTCTGAAGAGATCATACAGTCAAAAATACTTTAATTGAAGTTATCATCAGAGAATCAGCCTTCCTCATTTTAACTGAGAACAGTAATGTGGACCAGCATACATTATGGGCTTGGTGCCAAGAGGCAGCTAAATACATTTTTTGAAAATATTTTTGAAAACTGTGAATTGATACATAAATGTGATCAATCGGTCTGAAGGCAGCATATGCTTTGGTTAACAGCATAGATCCTGAAGGAAGACTGGGTGGTTTCAAAATCTCTCCCAAGGTGCCAGCTCTGTGACCTTGGATAAGACTTTATCCTCGTATCATGTCAGTGGAGGTAAAAGCAATACTCACCTTTTAAGATGTGTTGATTCAATTAGTTAATAAAATTATTGATAACAGTATATATCATATGTTAGTCATATTTATGGTTGCTAAATAAATACAATTAAGGCCAGGCGAGGTGGCTCATGCCTGTAATCCCAGCACTTTAGGAGGCCAAGGCGGGTGGATTGCCTGAGCTCAGGAGTTCGAGATCAGCCTGGTAACATGGTGAAATCCCCTCTCTACTAAAATACAGAAGAAATTAGCTGGATGTCACGGCATGTGCCTGTAATCCCAGCTACTCATGGGGTGGAGGCAGGAAAATGGCTAGAACCTGGGAGACAGAGGTTGCAGTGAGCCAAGATCATGCCACTCCACTTTAGCTTGGATGACAAAGCAAGACTCCATCTCTTAAAATAAATAAATAAATACAATTAAAATACTTCAGATGCCATTGTCAATTGAATACATATTGTTCTTGGCTCTCATCTTGAAGAGCACATAAATAGAGTAACATAAATGATAAAAAGTTAAAATAAATTCCTGTTTGAACAATGAAGAAACTAGTATTAGTGCATAGCAATTTTGACAGTAGTACTGCCTATTTAAAAATCAAGCTAGGAGTGATGGCTCATGCCTGTAACCTCAGCACTTTGGAGGACGAGGCAGGCAGATTACTTGAGTTCAGGAGTTTGAGACCAACCCGGCCAACATGGTGAAACCACATCTCTGCTAAAAATACAAAAATTAGCCGGGCGTAGTGGTGCATGCCTGTAATCCTAGCTACTTGGGAAACTGAGGCAGGAGAATAACTTGAACCCAGGAGGCAGAGGTTGCAGTGAGCCAAGATCACGCCGCTGTACTCCACCCTGGGTGACAGAGTGAGACTCTGTTTAAAAAAAAATAAAGAAAAGAAAACTATTAGCAATAATTACTGCAATGTTATTTTTACATCTTTGAACACAGCCTCACCATACTCCTTTTAGTAGACTTTATGTTTCTACTTCGAAAATAAGGAAACTAATGCCTGTAAATGGTAGATATCAGACTAACTGCCATTTATCTGGGCTGCTTTGGATAAATTTTGTATCATTTACAAGTTGAGCAAATGAAACAAAAACTTGGAGTGCATGGTAGCTTCTGACTGTGTGGAGGGCTGGGCTTGCTGCCTACTGGAACAGGATACCAGACGCTCTGGAGAAGAGCCTCAGAAAATCATCATAACCCAAACTGAAGTAGTGCTATGATAAGATTTGAAAGTGGCAGCTAATGATTCATGGATCACATGCCAGCATATCTGTCACTTCAGATACTACTGTCTGCATTGCAAAGAAAGCTAGGCAACCTGTTCAAATGCACTGTTTTTATCAAAAAGTTCTGAGCCACTTACAAAGATTGCATTTAAAAGGACGAAAGGTTTAATGGAGTTGGGACAATAAAAACACTGGAGCTCATACATCCAATAAAAATAAAAATAATTTAGAGAGAAGCAATACAAAGACAGCTCCATAGACTGGTGGGCAAGTCAAAGATGAATTTGAGGAAAGAGAAGAAGAGATGGTAACAGATTAAAAGGATATGGGAGAGGAGGCTATTAACATGCCTAAGCCATATAAACTAAATAAAGAAGAACAAATGGAGAGAAGGGAGCTTTGAAAATATGATAGTCTTTCCCTAAAACTGTAGCGGGAATTACTTTTAATATAGTTAGCTATCATTAGGATACTTAATTTATACCTAATAGTATTTGTTGAACTCATTCTAAAATAGATAATTGAGAGTTTCTTCTGGGAGGTTTCATTAAGAACTATTTGTAATAGCATTGCTACAGTGGCACTGTGGTGGGCACCGCATGCCTCAAACAGAACTGAAACAATCATTTCCCCAGCCATCAGCATAGTGGTTTCTATGCTCAGGACATTGAGACATCGACCTTGACTGTACGAAGCTGTGTCACCCAAGATCACAGTAGTGTAGCCCACATCCTATAGTGCTGGATTGAGGGTAAAAAAGGGCAACCCTTTTATTTTAATGAGGGACTATCCTAAAGAACTATCCCAGTTTCAGAGCTAGCAGTGGAGTGGTTGAGGACTGTTGCGATTGGATTAGGCTTCAACCTCTCAATCTTCTCAACTCAGCTTCCTTCATTCCCTTAAGAAAGTTCCCCAAGAACACCCCCAGACAATGCTCCCACTTTCAAATCTCCACATCAATGTCTCTCCTTCAGACCCAAAATGATCTAGGAGGTGGTCAAAGTTCTCCTGATTAGTATAGTGGTTAGATTTTGAACCCTGAAGTCAGACTAATCTGAGTTCAAATATCAGTTCCTCACAATCTGTGTGATCTCAGGCAACTTCTTCATTAGAAAAGGAGGACAACAAGGACCTCTATCTATAATGTTGTAAACAGTAAATAGCATAATACATTTTTATAACATAAATGCTTAGTTAATAAATATTCAATAAATGTCATCTAATTTTATGAGCTATGCTTATCTAAATCCCCATTCAAACAAAAAAGGAAATAAGCTACTCAGTGGGCATTTGCTCTTCTAGAAAAACAACTCCAATCAGCCATCGGGATGCTCAAAGTATAAATAGTAGTAGCCAGGATTTGCTTGCAATGGAATTGCACAAGTTCCTGACATCATTTTACAGATGTAAAGTTAGTAACAGTCAACAAATTGAACAGCTGCTGTGATGACAACTTTGTATTTTTTCCACAGATTTTGTTACCATTTACTAAAAGTTCACTCCTTATATATTCCCATTTGTTTCAATTAATGAGCGACTTGAGAAAAGTAAGAGATGGTGTGAACAACTGAAAGACAAGATTAGAAAATAAAAGTGAAACGGTGTTAAGCAATTCATATGATTTTTACATACCAAGCAATAGTAATCTATGAAAACATACTTTATATAATGCTACAGAATAAAGCAATATTTCTGGTGGTTTAAGAACATTCAAATCACTTTTTATTTATGTGAACACCCTTGATTTTATTTTCCGTACCATCAAATGTTGATGGAACTTGAAGCCAAGCCAAGTGGTGCTTAATCCCTGCTTTGACTGCTTTATTTCAAATATCCCTTAGTCAGCTTCAGACCTTGGGGAAGGGAACCAGCTGTGTAAAAGACGATGCAGGAACAGCTGGAGAAATACCACAAGTAGAAAATGACTGTGTACAACTGTCCTTCTTTGTGAAATAGGTGTAGGCACTTATTCTTGTGCTGACCATGTCTTATAAAATATATTTGATACTGAGGGATTAAAGACACTCTTTCAGTAATAGTGCTTGCAAACTAAAAACATCATGCACTCAGATGTGTTTACAGAAATGAATTATTTTTTATAAATAAATATTGAGAAAATAGTGATTCGAGTGAATATGGGCTACCTAATTTTTTTTCTTTTTCTTTTCTTTTTTTTTTTTTTTTTTTTTTTTTTTTGAGATGGAGTTTCGCCCTTGTTGCCCAGGCTGGAGTACAATTGTACGATTTTGGCTCACCACAACCTCTGCCTCATGGGTTCCAGCGATTCTCCTGCCTCAGCTTTCCAGGCTACCTAATCCTAAACTATATTCCTGGACTCTCAAAGTGTTTAGAACTTCACCTTCAGAATTATGAATACAAAAACACTTACAAATGAAATAGTTTGCAGTATTCCACTAGACCCAAGGGATATAAAGAGATCTAAGATATGGTTCTAATCTTCTAAAGCATTTTTGCATATATGCAAGATGAAATAACAATTCGGTGCAACAATACATATTACAGATGGAGAACAAAACAATTTTAACATAAAAGGAAGTAAAGACTCAGTTACAAAAATCCTGGGAAATCAAGGAACGTTTCTTAGGAGAATTATCTTCCACCAGTTTATGTATTTAACATTCAACCACAGAGGAAGACGTTTTCTCATAAAATTTTCTGATCAGTTTTTAGCATTGACTACAACACTTTTATAATTGAATGTCGAGCTTCTACACATTAGGTTTTGCCTTTGTTTTGTAAATATATTTGAATTTTTTAAAGGGCAATTATATGTCTTTTCCTAAACTGAAATTTTACAACTTGTGTTTGCAAAGTTATCTACTGACAGGAAAAGGAAACTATGAGCTCAAGTAAAACTGCCCAAAAACTTCAGAGTACAGATTTGGTTCCTCTGCTCTCACCAGCAAAACAGCATTGGCTTCTGGAAGACATTGGCCAGGTAGGCATCTTTTATTCTGCTTTGACTCAATGGAATGGTTGCTATTATCTATTTCAATATTTCTAATAACATGGAAAATTTTTCCATTCAGTGCATGTATTTTTACTAAAAGTATATAAATTTACCTCCCTTAATATTCAGAGGATAAGAAACGAGCCTCTCTGGAAGTAGATAACAGAAGTTGGATGTGCAGAGTCAATGTAGAGATGATAGCAGTTAACTGAACTGAAATGGTTCCCATAGTATTTACTTTTTATAGAGATTTTTCATACAGTTACAAAATGTATGAAACTCCCAGGACACATATATTCACGGTGTCCCTATCTGTTCAATTAATTAAAAATCACTTCAACACTTCTTCTCTACTTCACTGCATAAGGGAAGGGAATTGAAAGTCAAGGAACAATTCCAAGTCCATTGGAAACATAAAGTCGCAGGGAAATTACATTACAAGAGAACAATTGTTGCTGTTTAGTCAAAAGCTCATTCTCTGCCTTATGCTTACAGGCTATTGTATATTTTTAAAATCCATGTTTTAAAATTTTATTTTATAATCATCAGTAGAGCTGATGATTCTGCTACAAGCACAACTAAAATGAAATTAGAGACGACCGACTGTAGAGATCCATTGAGAACCCCAGAGGTGGTACGAAGATTATTTTGAACGCAAGAGATTTGAGATTCAACAAATACAGAAAGAAGCTTTCTCATGGCTTCCCTTATCTGACAAAAGGCAGCAACTTCCGGAAAACGAGGCTGCCATAAATTACTCCCAGGAGAGAGACCGAGAGTAAACCTTCCCTAAATCCCCCCTCAGGGGGAGTTTCATGGCTGTAATGAAGGCAGTAAAGCCACTCACACCTGCATAAACGAACATCACAAACTTTTCTCTCACGTTTGTTCTAAAAATCCTTTAGTCTTTAAGAAAACCTATTTGTTGTTCCCACAGTAGTGTTTTCATTTCTTTTCTTTCTCCTACTAAATTATGTATACAAGCCTCTAACTTTAAGCATTTAGTAAGCTAGTTACGTTTTCTCTTAGTTCCTGTACAGAAATGAACTTTTTCACTCCTGTTAATCTATGTTTTGTCAATTACTTCGTAGACCTGACATAAATGAACCAAAGAAGGCCGAAGAAAATGTTTTCCTGCATCCATGTCCCTACAATGGACCCTAACTCATCCTTTTTTATGGCTGCATAGTATTCCATGGTGTGTATGTGCCACATTTTCTTAATCCAGTCTGTCACAGATGGACATTTGGGTTGATTCCAAGTCTTTGCTATTGTGAATAGTGCCACAATGAACATA
>NW_012114488.1:4069519-4091078 GCF_000951035.1 Colobus angolensis palliatus | reverse complement strand
AAATCCATTAATAGGTTTTATACTTTGTAGTATTCTTTAAAAAAGGAGGATAACTTAAATTATCATGAATAAGTACTAAAAAAAGCATGCCTTCCTATTTACATCAAAAGCTTATCCATATATTTCCAGATTTTTTAAACACGGAAAATAGTACTAGTGTCCATGGTGGGCAGTGTTTGTTAGTGATATTTGTTTAGCATTTACTTTCTAAAAAACATAAATTTCAGAAAGATAGTAATTAGGTAAATTCCCCAAATATTTTTCAACATAGTAAACTGAGTTTGAAGTTAAAAAACACACAATGTTAAAAGTTTAATTTTTTAAATAGTTATATTAACATTATCATTATCATTGTTTTATGTTTAAGTATGTTCCTGTATGTCTTTATCTGGGAATTTAAGACTTTTTTTTTTTGTTTTGAGACAGGGTCTCACTGTGTCACCCAGGCTGGAATGCAATGTTGCAATCTCTGTTCACTGCAACCTCCGCCTCCTGGGTTCAAGTGATTCTTGTACCTCAGCCTCCCGAGTAGCTGGGATTACAGGTGCTGGCCATGATGCTGATGCCTGGCTAATATTTGTATTTTTAGTAGAGACAGGGTTTCACTGTGTTGGCCAGGCTGGTCTTGAAATCCCGAGCTTAACTGATCCACCTGCCTCGGCCTCCCAAAGTGCTGTGATTATAGGCATGAGGCACCATGCCCAGCCGAGACAGTTTCTTTACTGCAGCACTTAAGTTTAAAAGTCAATTTTCTTTTTTAATGCATATGTATACCACACACTACCTTAATATGGTCTCTATCACTGTCAAAGACAAAATTCTCTTTGAGTAGAATATTATTCTAATTCACACAGCATTTCTTATGGCTTTAATTAATATCTTAATGTCTTAATATTTTATTTTATTGTATTCACAGCATGGGAATCCTGAATAAAGGAAAGGACAATTGCATGCTAACAGTTTTGTACTTTATTTTTATGTACTACGAATGAAAATGTCAGGACTTGACCTAACAGAGTAATTTATAAGAAGATGCTTCTTAAAGGCTAAGTTTCCATTCTCAAGGAGATGCACTGCCTGTAAACAGACAGGCAGAAATTCCAGACACCTACGGCTTGCCCGTGGAGGTTGAGAAGACATTAAGAGTAATGGCAAAAACCGCAATTCCTTTTGCACCAGTCTAATGAATCCTTCAAGAAGCATCCCATGCCAGATCCAGTATGGCAAGGTTTGAGTCCCTCAGGCATGACAATACTTCCAATTTCTAGGATTTGATTTGACTTCACTTTCTCATTGCTGTACCAGATGGAGAGGACAAGGACGGACAAGTCAATTTCATGTCCCTTATTTTCTATAAGCACCGGAGAAGGAACGTAAGCTCTAATAACAAGGGATACCTTGGGAATTTAGAAAAACAAGGGATACCTTGGGAATTTAGGAAAAAAATGCATAAAAGGAAGCCTAGCTATTTTGGACACATTTTACGGGCAGAATAATGACAACAGGGCAGAGATGTTGCTTTCTACACCGTTGAGCAGCAAGAGTATGATTTGTAAATGGATAGCTGAAGTACACATTATCTCAGTGGGTCTTAAAGTCAACTATCTGAAGAATGTAAATGAATTCCCAAAAGGAGAAAGATAAATCATGATTAATGTGTAGGACAATCCCTAAGAAGAACACAGGTGATTAAAAGCAAACTTTGATTTCAGTAAAAATATTTCATTTTTTTCAGCAACATAGGTATTAGTGCAAACAGCTTTTAAAATAATACATGCATGTTCTTATACTCATTTGTCATTCAAATTTTGGGCAATTTTATATAAAATAAGCATAAGTATAAAAGGTCATCAAACTATTGTCATCATGTTTCACTTACACAAATTGTTATATCTGATCTAGGTTATTAAACTCAACTATGTTGATAAGGTAAATACATATAGAACCATCAATATTAAAAATTCATACTTTGATTTTGCTGAAATTTTTAGATCTAGGTAAGTATCATCCCTATGACACATGCACATTTATCATCTAAGCATCTCAGATATACTGTTTCTCCTCCTTGTTCTAAACAAATGTTGTACTGAAATTGTATTTCACCATCCTGATTTCTTGGGGTTGCCAGGCAAACTTAGTAGACAGTATTTTGTTTGATTGATTGATTGTTTTGAGACAGAGTCTCACTCTGCTGCCAGACTGAAGTACAGTGGCATGATCTCGGCTCACTGCAACCTCCTACTCTCTGGTTCAAGTGATTCTCCTGCTTCCGTCTCTCAAATAGTTGGGAATACAGGCATGTGCCACCATGCCCAGCTAATTTTTTTTAATGTTAGTAGAGACAGGTTTTCACCCTGTTGTCCAGGAGGGTCTCGATCTCCTGACCTCTTGATCCACCAGCCTCAGCCTCCCAAAGTGCTGGGATTACAGGCGTGAGCCACCACACCTGGCCGACACTTTGATTATAAGGGAGAAATGACATCAAAAGTCTTTCCTTACATTTCCAGAATATCACATTCCTATGGACACACAATACAGTCTTTCACTATCAACCACATTTTTTTATAGAAAATTTAAATTTAAAATATACCATAACAAAGTTTCTGATTCTTAAACTCCAAAAAAAACCCAAAAAAACAAAAAAACACTTCAAGAGTGGATTTCGACATATAAAGTGTAACGGAGAGAGAGAATAAAGAGGGTAGAAAAATAAGAGGAGGAGCAAGAAGAAAGAAGAGGGAGAGAGAAGAAAGGAGAGAATTTTAAAAAAGAGAAAGACCAAGGAGGAAGGAGGCAGAGAGATAGGAAGAGAAAGATCCAGAAATATATTTATTTGATGAGGTTGTTGAAATAATTTTACCATGCAGGTATTTCATCTCTTAATGCAGTAAAACACTGAGAAAAAGAACACGTTCATTTTAGACTTGAAAGCAAAATGAGTTGACTCAGTATGGTCTTACCTATTTAAAGGGTTAAATTCTCCTCTGATCCTATGTTTCTTCTTTCAATAATTAATACAAATAATACCAAGATTTCTCTACCCATAACAGAAAAGAGAGAGAGAGAAGTCATAGAATCTAACCAACTTCATTAGTACCGTATTTGATGATTTTTGAACATCCCAAGAACCCGAATGTCACTGACTAAGGTCCAGTCACAGTCATCTCCTTTTCCCTGGCCTTAGCTCAACTCCAGATTCTTGAGTGTTTGTCCAGCATCTGCCAGAGGCCTCTGCCTTTATGAAGTTTTAGAGTGTAGTCCTTCCTAACTGGCTTGTCACCCTGCCAGCCATGCTGTGTGAAAAAATTTATCAAAGCCATGTTGTAGATACATTTATCTCTTGCTCAGATTATCTCTGAGTAACAAGGAAATTAATGACATCATTCAAGAATGAAGACTGATTACATAAAATATTTCAATCAGAATGTTGGCATAGGACTTCTAGTTATGATCATATACCATGGAATTTCTCATTCATACTCAACGTCAAATAGCCTTTTGTTTCCATAAATATATCTGTGCTCAGGGAGAAAAGTGTGGTTACTCGTCTTACATTCTACAGAGCTCTACACTAACTGAATAATGATAGGGAGGTTAAAACTACTATAAAAAGAGACAACAACATACTAAAATAGAAACTATCTGATCAGAATAGAGGAAATATATATTACCAGACATAAGAGATTTGCTGATTTTTACAATTTGCCTCTAAATTTGACTTTAACCATGCTAATTAAGGTTTAAAAATGAACATAAAGTAGTTTACACAATTTTAATCTCAATTCGTAGAGAATTTTATTACTGGGGTCCTCAGTGGTAGAAAATTATTCCATTGTATCTTTGTTAAGGACATAATTGTTATTCAAATTGACATTTTAAAATACAGAATTACTATAAATGTTAAAAGCATAACAGATTTGAAGGTATTTCTGCAGGTAGGAACTGTGACAGCTTCGCATATGTAATTTTTCTGGCAATCTAATTTAATATACAGACAAAATGTGTTTATTTTAATATACAGAAATGAATGGATAACGTGCCTATTATACCGTCTCTCAAATATCAAATTTGTTCCATTATCAAATGCCTTTATTTGACAAGAGCTTGATGTCATGAAATTCATGACTGAATTTTTTAAATTATTCATTTATTTATTTATTTATTTATCTGAGACAAAGCCTGTTGCCCAGGCTGGAGTGCAGCACGATTTCGGCTCACCGCAACCTCTGCCTCCTGGGTTCAAGTGATTCTCCTGCCTCAGCCTTCTGAGTAGCTGGGACTAGAGGTGTGCGCCACCATGCCTGGCTAATTTTTGTGTTATTTAGTAGAGACAGGGTTTCACCATGTTGCCCATGCTGGTCTTGAACTCCTGACCTCATGATCCACCAGCCTCAGTCTCCCAAAGTACTGGGATTACAGGCATGAGCCACCACGCTGGGCCAATGACTGCATTTTTAAATGTGCTCCTAGTGTAGACATTCTGGGCCGCTGTAAAAGTGAGAGGCATATGTTTAGGTATGAGAGGAAGGCTGAATTTTCATACTATAAAAGTTTAAGTGCCAAACTGATATTCTCACCCAGATATGTTGTTAGGAAAGTATCTTATCGAATGCCTGGGAAATAAATGTCCCATAGACATTAGCTGAATCTAAGGCTGACGTAGGCTAACACACTGACCATGGGCCTGTGGGCCTCCGGGGAGTCAAATAAATTCAAATGTAATTTTGGTAAACTATTCTGAGCCTGCCAAAGAAGGAATATACACCCAGTAGACCCCCATTAGTCTCTAAATCTGCACCGTGGAGCCATCTTTTGTAAGGCCCTTTGTTATGTTAGAAATAAACTAGGTATGAAATCCACAGCTGACACCAATGGTATGAATGCATGTCATTGCATTCATTGATGCATTCATTGCATTCATTAATGTCTTTATCGCCAGAAACAGATAGCACCTTAACGTTAGGACGATATGAAATGTGGTGGAAGTAGTTTCCCTCCTCATTATTTCAACAGATTGACAGACACGAAACATGACTTACACTGGATAATTGCTATTTAACAAACAATTACGGCCAGGAATCATATTATTAAGTTTTTACCTAACAGCATTTTCACTATTTAAAACTTGGATTTTCAGTACAATTTCTCATAATCAAGATAAATCCTGACATCCCTGAACTTTGAGAGATGTTTGTTTTGGAGTCTTAGCAAGCATTTCAAAAATCCGGAGTTGTTCTTCATTAAACTGGGAATGACTTAAAAATCAGAAGATATCGTGAATTAAATGTAAGTTGTTTGAAATTTACAAGGAAAAAACAACCCCATCAAAAAGTGGGTGAAGGAGATGAACAGACACTTCCCAAAAGACGACATTTATGCCTCCAACAAACATATGAAAAAAAGCTCATCATGAATGGTCTGGAGAAATGCAAATCAAAACCACAATGAGACACCATCTCACGCCAGTTAGAATGGCGATCATTAAAAAGTCAGGAAACAACATATGCTCAAAAGGATGTGGATAAATGGGAAAGCTTTTACACTGTTGGTGGGAGTGGAGATTAGTTCAACCATTGTGGAAGACAGTGTGGCAATTCCTCAAGGATCTAGAACTAAAAATACCATCTGACTCAGCAATCCCATTACTGGGTATATACCCAAAGGATTATAAATCATTCTACTATAAAGACACATGCACACATATGTTTATTGTGGCACTGTTCACAATAGCAAAGGCTTGGAACCATCCCAAATGCCCATCAATGATAGATTGGATAAAGAAAACGTGGCACATACATACCATGGAATATTATGCAGCAATAAAAAAAAAAGGATGAGCTCATGTCCTTTGCAGGGACATGGATGACGCTAGAAACCATCATTCTCAGCAAACTAACAAATAACAGAAAACCAAACGCCCCATGTTATCACTCATAATTGGGAGTTGAATAATGAGAACACATGGACATGGGGAGGGGAACATCACACACCAGGACTTGTCATGGGGGTGAGGGGTTAGGGGAGGGATAGCATTAGGAGAAATACCTAATATAGGGGAGGGATAACATTAGGAGAAATACCTAATTTAGATGACAGTCAATGGGTGCAGCAAACCACCATGGCACGTGTATACCTATGTAACAAACCTGCACGTTCTGCACATGTACCCCAGAACTTAAAAGTATAATTTAAAAAATGTAATTTGTTTGAATACTTTATTTTGCTTATTTTTCTCAAATACTTTATGTTTTCTCAGATTCCAAATGTGGTATGAGGCTTTTAAGGAGGTGTCTTAGATATTACATTAGCTGCATAATTTCCTTCTTCATTTCAAATTAACTTTTACTAATTTCCTTGTTGGATTATTGATCACATAATCTCCACTGGTGATTTAATCAGAACTAAGGGGTAAAAAAAAAATTATTCACTTATAGTTTATTACCTTCCTGATGACATAAATTTGCAGTCATTGTGTAACTTTTCTTAAGTTAAATTTCAAATAGTTCGATCCATTCTTGAGTTCCTACTTTATTTCTGTTTTAACAATAAATAATAGATAAAATTCAATATTACAGAAAGATATTTACATTGCACCTTGGGTATATTAACTAGTGTTTCTAGAAACCCAACTGTACATTATTTCAATTCTCTCATTAGTGCCACAGGTAAAATCAAGAGCAATAACAAAATGACATGCAGCATAATCTTGAATTTTTTAGCAACCTGGATTTTGTTTGCAAAAAAACTGATTCTGTCTTTTCAAGTGAGCTGTGGAGCCATTTAGATAATTTTCAGATATTATACTGAAAAGATTGAATAAATTCATGTTACGTAAGTGAATTATGGAAGATCATAAAATAAATATAATACTTGACATTCTTTCTTCTAACAGTAAAGCCTTTAGAAGTCATTAAAAAGAGCTTTGTCCAAGGGTTGAACATTTAATGGAAATTCATCAGTCAGCCACTCCTAACAATGTTATTTCACTTTTCTTATTAAGCTTTTTGTTTCTTGTTATTTATTCATAACTGTTTTAACCTTGACACACTGCAAATCCCTATGAAACATTATCTTGACCAATAACCAATAAGATGTTTTCTTAGTGTGTCTCTTCATGGAGACAGCTTGTATAATGTTAAAAGTGAGTCCTGTAACACAATTTCATAATTAAATATACAATCTGTTAAATATAAAGTATGTACATTATTTCAGTATTTATAATTGAGATTACATCATTATTACCATAATGCTGGAAATAGAATCTGACTTATATAAATTTTATTTTCTGAACTGTATAAATATTAAGAAAGAAAATAACATAGTACATAGTTCCCTGGTGATAATTAAAAACCATTCCTGCCTCTAATAAAATTAAATCCATGTTAACAATTTATAAAGGTTAAAATGCTTACATTTTGAAAGTTTCAAAATACTATAACATCAAATCATTAGTTATAAAAATTTTTAATTTCTTCATAAGTAGCTTCTGGCAAACTCTAATAACAATGTGCTCTTTTCATTTCAGGCCATTTTCCATTCTAATATGACTGGATAAATGCAAAATGTCTCTTACATCATGACGCAAAGGATGCAATAAAACTAATTTTGACATCAGGCTCTATAAAGTAAAGTTGGTGCATTCATTCTGTGCAAAGAATTTGGCACTTCAAATTTTCCCTTGCTTAATTTTAAGAGAGAAAGAAGGCAAAGGGCAATTATAGAATTACTATTATACTCTAGCTACTGAAATTATAATATATTTTGCTAAAAGAACCATTATTCTCCAAATAGCTCTCAGCCAAGCAAGGCAAAATAAAAATAAATGTGTAAAGTGCTAATAGTGTAGAATTGTGGATCCAACAGAGAGCCTACATTACCTTCAAGCACATATGTAATTTTTTAAAAAATTAATGGTCTAAACAAACTTTCCACTCCAAAACAACTAATATTTCTTGGTAACATTTTAATAATCTTTTCTAAATGCATTACAGAGCTTAAACGAAAACAAGAAAAAATGTCAAAGGCCAAAAGTGTGGTTTGAAAAGCGTGCATCCAGTGGTAAGGAAGCACTAAATCTGGCATTCATTTCAAGAGGGCACTGTCTTAAGTTAATTAACACAGGAATGGAAAACCAAATACCACATGTTCTTGCTTATAAGTGGGACCTAAATACTGAATACTCATAGGCACAGAGACGGAAACAAGAGACACTGGGGACTACTACAGCAGGGAGGGCAGCAGGGGAATGAAGGCTGAATAACTATGTTTTTCAACATAGTTTTTGGCTCACCACCTGGGTAACACAGTGTTTGGCTCACTACGTGGATAAAAGCATCATTTGTACACCAAACTTCAGAAACACACAATTCACCCATGTAACAGATCTGCATCTGTACCTCCTAAACCTAAAATAAAAGTTGGAAAAAAAACAGTATCTGCCAAAACCTGGTAACTTTCAGCCTCATTTGAAGGTTCATGCAGGCAGAGAAAGAGGACCCAGAAAACAGGGCTCATCTAAGGTGAGAGGTTTGAGATGAGCTCTCTGGAACATTGGAACCCCAGACTATTTCAGCACAGTTGCAGGAAATTTTTTTTTTTTTGGAGACAGATTTCTCGCACTGTCTCCCAGGCTAGAGTGCAGTGGCACTATCTCGGCTCACTGCAAGCTCTGCCTCCCGGGTTCACGCCATTCTCCTGCCTCAGCCTCCCGAGTAGCTGGGACTACAGTCGCCCACCACCACGCCTGGAGAATTTTTTTTTTTTTTTTTTTTTGTATTTTTTAGTAGAGACAGGGTTTTATTGTGTTAGCCAGGATAGTCTTGATCTCCTGACCTTGTAATCCGCCCAGCTTGGCCTCCCAAAGTGCTGGGATTACAGGCGTGAGCCACTAAGCTCAGCCTGCAGGAATGATTTTTAAACAGTGCACATTGATACAGCTATGCCAATAGCTATGGCCAATATCTAGTCTAACTGACCAGTGCTCGTACCACACCAATTGTTAAATATTTTGATTGTCATTTATTTTTCAATGCATGGGTGAACATCAAAAACACACGGGGACAAAATATACAGACAGAAAATGTTCTTTTTTTTTTTTTTGAGATGAAGTCTTGCTCTGTTGCCCAGGCTGGAGTGCAGTGGCTGCAAGCTCCGCCTCCCGGGTTCACGCCATTCTCCTGCCTCAGCCTCCCGAGTAGCTGGGACTACAGGTGCCCACCACCACGCCCGGCTAAGTTTTTGTATTTTTAGTAGAGACGGGGTTTCACCATGTTAGCCAGGATGGTCTTGATCTCCTGACCTCGTGATCCACCCGCCTCGGCCTCCCGAAGTGCTGGGATTACAGGCGTGAGCCACCGCACCAGGCCGAAAATGTTCTTTTCTTAATCTTTACGGTGGATCAAGAAGAAAAAAAATTCAAGAGAATTTGTAATTACCAACAGGCCCTCTTATCAGTGTGCTTCTCAAGTTCTCATTATCAGAATTTTTCCTGAAAAATGGCCAGTAATTAATAAGAATTCATAGCCAATAATTTCTACTAAATATTCCCAAGTCATGAGTCCTTACAAAAACATATCCTTTCTAGGGCAATGTATTTACAAATAAAACTTACGGACAGCGTCTAAAGAATATGTATTCATAATTAGAAGTCACCAAACCCAGAATGGAATAGGTCACCACTGCATGCAAACCACCAGAGAGAACAGATAGCAGAACAAAATTGGCAGAAATGTTAAATACTGGGGCTACTGTATATAAAATATACGTGTCTGTGATTAATATATTTAAACTAAAAGTATCCATGAGGTGCCAGGATTGAAAGTATAAATAAGGAAAGGGAGATCATAAAATAATCAAGATTCTTGAGCAAAGACCAAAGGGAACTTCTAGTAATTAAAAAGTAGAATAATTAATAGAAAATTAAACGGGCATTTTAAAAAGCAGATTAGCCACAGATGAAGATATAATGAGCCATTCAGAAGGTAGAACTGAAGAAAATACAAAGACTACATTTCAGAGAGACGAAGAATAGGGAAATATGAAATAGGGGTTAAGACACTTGAGGATATATTGAGACACTTGTACATTTCTAGAAGCAAAATTAAGACAGAATGAGGGAAAAACAACATGTTAAGGGATAATAATAAAGGATAATTTTTAAAGTGATGAAAGTTATAAATTTTTAAATTCAAGAAGCCTAAATAAATGCATACCTAGACACGTCAAAGTGAAACTAAAAACAAAAAAGACAGGAAAAATGACTAAATATATCCGAAGAAATAATATAGGCTACCTACAAAGAAACAACAGCTAGACAGACAGGTTTCTCCTAAACAAGAAAAGTAAAAATCCTAAAATCATTGAATAATCTCACAGTACTGAAAACAAAATAATCCTTCAAAGCCCCTCAACCCCTCAACCTAGAGCTATTCACCCACAATAAACAGCTTTTAAAAAGGAAGACAAAAAGCAAAAAAAAAAACAAACAACTTTTTAAAGGTTAAAACTGATAATTTCTAAAAGTTACAATATAGCTAAAGAATATTATGATGAAAATAATTTAAAACATAAAAGTGGCAAGAATAAATTAAACAGACTGATTTTTTTTTAAAGTAGATGTTAATGTCTTATTAAAAGATAGAGTTAAGGTATTGGATAACAATCATTACATTTGATTCAGAGATAAAGTACTCTTAAAATCCTTGAATCACTTTGAGCAGGAACAAATGTATTGATAAAATTTAGATATTTATTAATTAAAGGTGCAGATAAAAAGTCAAAGGCAATTTATAGCAAATGGGGAAAACAAAATAAATACAACAAAAGTATAATTACTCCAAATATTGACAAAATAAACAAGAAAAAAGTAATTTTTTAAAAAGTCAGCAGTTCCAATAACTATAAATAAACTGGAATTTCCAATTATAAAACAAAGGCTATCAAGATAGATGAAAGATCAAAGCAGCAAAATACATATAAAGGGACCATGCTAAATCAGAAGAACTGAAAGCATGGAAGAAAAAATGATGAAAACCAGAAACAAAATAATCAACAAAGAGAGCTGATTTGCTTTATTTACATCAGACACGGAAAATAATTTAAAACAAAAATGTACTCATGGAATAAGGAAGACCACTTCCATGTGAATAAATGACCGATTGACTAAGAGAATGTAACAGTTCAAAACTTCTATGTACCTAGACTTTAAATGTTAAACCAAAACTGCCATCATTATAAAAAAAAAGTGGGCGAATTCCCCTATCATAGATCAAGACTTTCTACATGTGATTCAGGAATGGGTAGAACAGGCAGAAAGACATCCAATAAAAAAGTATAAAGCTTGATTTAATAAACACGCAGATGCTCCTAGACTTACAGTGGGGTTACATTCTGATAAACCCATCATAATTTGAAAATACCTTAAAATGCGTTTAATACGTCTAACCTACCAAGCATCAAAGCTTAGCCTAGCCTACCTTAAATGCTCAGAATACTTTGCTCATGGTTAGGCAAAATCATGTACTACAAAGCCTAGTTTATACTAAAGTACTGAATATCTCATGTAATTTATTGAAAACTGTACTTGAAGTTAACAACAGAATGACTGTATACATGCTCAGAGTATGGTTTCTATAAAATCATATTAATAGTATCACTTGTGCACCACCATGAAGTCAAAAAATTTTAAGTTTAACTTTTATAAGTTTCATAAGTCAGGGTCCTTTGTATATAAAACTTTCAACCCAGTCATTATAGAATTCCTATTATTTTCTGGTTCATATGGATAAAAATAGACCATAAACAGAGGCTAAATAAATTCCCAAAGATTAGGCCATACACACCACATTACTTGGCTTTACATTAAAGTGGTTAAATTAAAACAAAGTCAATGTTTGAAAATGAGATTAGAAATTAGGAAGAAACTGTAACTAATGATTCAAAAAATAAATCAAGATAAAAATATAATCTTCAAAATATTCAGTTTTAATGGAAATATATATCAAAATTTGTAGAATACATTAAAATGGTATTTATTAAACTTTATTACACTAACGTCTTACATTGGAAAAATAAATCCTAAAAATTAAAAATTACAAGATTTCAAATTTAAAGTTTATAAAAGAACAGTAACATTAACCAAAGAGTGTGTACAAGAGACTGTAATGATAAGAGCAGCGATTAATAAGATAGAAAATAAGATAAAATGAAAAGTTTAAACTGGCCAAAAGTTGATTATCTAAATACATTAATAAACTTAAAAACTCTTTGGCAACATTGTTCAAAAGAAAAGAGAAATAGTAAAAATTAGCAATATTAAACTTAAAGCTAGATCAAAAGTATAGACATTCTAGTAATTCAAGAGACAATTAGATGTTATTTTAAACAACGCTGCATTTAATTTGACAACTTAAATAAAATATTTCATTAAAAAGGATAACTTACTGACACCAAATAGTGAATAGATGGGAAAACTGAAGTCTTATGAACATTAGCAATATTGAAGTTTTAATTATTTTCCCAAAAAGCACAGACCCACGTTGTTTTTAAGGTCAGCTTTAGCAAACATTCAAGCCACAACTGATTCCAATGCCTTCATAAGAAACAAAAATTGGAAAATCTTACAAAAACCCTACAACTCATTTTTTAAAGTTATCTCTTTGTTATATAAGCCAAGGAAGAAAAATTTCAGAGAGAAAGAAAAAGCAAACTAACTCATGAACACACATACGTATGCATATAGAGGAACCAATGTAAAATCTCATTTTTATTACGAAAATCTCTTTCATCGCAATAGAAAATAACATTGAATTGTGTTGAGGTCTTAAATTACAATTTTACTTTATATATCCTTTTTCTATAAGATTTTTTTGTCAAATAATTTTTTTCTCTGTTTTGTTTTTAAATGTTATGTAATAAATTCATAAATAAATGCAGATTGTAATGAATGAAATATATGTTGAACAATCACCAATGTTATAAAGGCATAACATCTGATATTTTAAAAAATTCATGATGAAAGAATAAGTAATATAACACATTGGATATAATATAATCCAGGGTAAGGTCAGGATTCAAGAGCTAAGTACATACTTCTATTTGGAAAGTCAGCTTAAGAAATGTTTGGTTTGAAATAACTTTATGAACATTTGAAATTCACTCTGTAATTCTTGTACTTTTAGAAAATCATATATACACTAATACATATATACATAATGATGCATGTTATATTTGTAAAACGTTTTTTGTTGCCGTTTACTGTTTTACATTGGTTTATACAAGTTCTACCTGTTGAAATACATTATATTCATCCACTTTTATACTGTAGCTGTAATTGGAAATAGTGTTAGAATAAGCCAGAAATGAAAATAGTAGAGGAGGATATGGATTCAAAAATAAATATGCAGTTGGCCCTTGAACAACATACTTTCAAACTGTGCTGGTCGACTTAACGTGTGGATTTTCTTCCACCTCTGCCACTCCTGAGACAGCAAGACCAATCCCTCCTCTTCCTCCTCCTGCTCAGCTTACTCAATGTGAAAACGAGGAAGATGAAGACATTTATGATGATTCCCTTCCACTCAATGAGTAGTAAGTATATTTCCCTTCCCCATAATTTTCTTAAAATTGTTTTACTAGCCTACTTTATTGTAAGAACACAGTATGTAATATACATAATGTACAAATATGTGTTAACTATTTATAGTATTGGTAAAGCTTCTGGTCAATAGTACACTATTAGCAGCTACTTCGGGGGAAGTTAAAAGTTTTATATCCACGGAATACTACTTAGCCTTAAAAAAGAAGGAAATAATACCTTTTGCAGCAACTTGGATGAAGCAGGAGGCCATGATTCTAAGTGAAGTAATTCAGGAATGGAAAACCAAACACCGTATGTTCTCACTTATAAGTAGGAGATAAGCTTGGTACAATGACAATTTTTTTTTTTTTTTTAGATCTTTACATGTTCATTACAGATGCATTCCTCCCATTTTTTTCCAAGTATTTTTGTATCCGCAGTTGGTTGAATCCGCAAACGCTGAACCCATGGATTCAAAGGGCTAAGGGTATTGCATTCTTTTCTGCTAAGCCCAAGACTCCCTCAGTGTCTTTCAGTCTGTGCCTCGGCCCTGGCAAAGCAGGAGCCAAACAACCAGCCGCTACTCCGTGGAGTCAGTCGGAGGCAGAGCCAGCACCTCACATAGGAAACTCATTAAAGATCTCTAGGATCTTTCCACGTAGTTCAATCTGTTTCAGGATTCCTGATGATTTCTATCTCAACGTTGGATGCGCTTAGCTGGTTAGAATCAGATTCCAGCGAACGCTAACGCTCAAAGATAGCATTCAGGACTTAAGTTAGGCCTGACCCAGATCTCGGGTACCTTTGTCAGCAGCTGGAATTCAGCTAAAGACACAGTGTGTCTCCATTTATACTGTAAGGATCAGCAATGTAACCTTAAGGTCTGAAAATTAAAACCTAGCTCAAACTGTTAAGTACCTACCTTGCTCTCAACATCTTCAAAACACGGTCAGGATTGAGATTCCCTCAGAATATAACACTTTCTAAATTAGTGGTTCCCATTTTTTGAAATTTCATCTACTAAAACACACACCCCAAAACAAATTTAATGAGCAAATAAAATCAGGCTGACAACTTTTTATTGTATGAGGACAGTTAAATTAAACAAAATGAAATTAATAAAGGAACCAAACTTAGCACAGTAGCTTCATCAAATAAATGACGCTTTAAAATGAAAAAGAGAGTGAACGTCATCTCAGAATACTGGACAACAGACAGATTAGTATTATCCTATATCCATATTCATTTTGTAAGAACTCATAAAAATTCCTCACCAGTCCACAGATACATTTGATGTGCAAATATAGAAACTCCGAGGTAAGTCTGGTGCAAACAGCATTCACTCAAGGGAAGCAGCTTTTACGATTTCCATTCACACACACCACTCTCCTGATTTCCTATCCTCTCCAGCCTTCATCCTACTTTGTCACAATTCAAAGAATTAAAACCACACTGATTTCAGCTCAAGTATTCTTCCCTTCCTCCTCTACCTAGTTTAATGGCATAGTTATGAATGGGGCTGTTCTTTCATTGAAACATCTATTTCAGTTCTTAGGGATTAGCACAGCAGACAATCAATAGAACTAATTCAACTAGGCAACTGTTTACAAGTTTTATGTTTTTACAAGGATATGTTCTTTTTTTTTTTTTTTTTGAGACGGAGTCTTGCTCTGTCGCCCGGGCTGGAGTGCAGTGTCCGGATCTCAGCTCACTGCAAGCTCCGCCTCCCGGGTTTTACGCCATTCTCCTGACTCAGCCTCCCGAGTAGCTGGGACTACAGGCGCCCGCCACCTCGCCCGGCTAGTTTTTTTGTATTTTTTAGTAGAGACGGGGTTTCACCGTGTTAGCCAGGATGGTCTCGATCTCCTGACCTCGTGATCCGCCCGTCTTGGCCTCCCAAAGTGCTAGGATTACAGGCTTGAGCCACCGCGCCCGGCCCAAGGATATGTTCTTAAGGGCCACTCAAGTCACTGGAAAACATGTTCCTTTTGAATCTGTCTATCCTATCTTCTGAATTTGGTGATAATCAAAAAGCCAAAATAGCACAGCAACCCAAGTTCTTGAGATTTATACCAGACAAGAAGTCCAGAGATATACTGAAATTTTACAAATTATATAGCAGCAACATACCCACATTTAACTACAGCTACGTGACAAAAATACAGAATCATCAAACATTTGCCATCTTACCTAAGACATTACGCATCATAAAATATAACTACAAAATGCCCTCGAATTTAAAAGCCAATGATCTAAATAGACTCACTTATGTAAGTTTATTGATTAGATGTTATATTTATGCACTCAAATTGTATCAACATGCAGCAAAGAATATACATCTTAACATTATTAGTAAAGTTCACACATTTCCTAAGTAAAATATATGTGCGTGTGAAGAATACAAATTTGCAAATTTAAGTAAAAGCATATATAATTAAATTAAGGATGGGCTAAAGGGTTAAACATATAAACAAAAAGATAAATATCATGAAAAATTTATTAAATATTCTGTTAACCATTGGAGGCCAGGAGATCTTTTTAGCAATATATAAAACCTGGGCACCAAAAACGAAAAGGAAAAGCAACAAGTAAATGTATTTGACCATATGTGAATGAAGTGTGTGTGTGTGTGTGTGTGTGTGTATACACATGGTCAAAGACACTGTAAATGAAGTCAGAAGTGAAAGCATAGAAAGGGGGAGACGTTTTATGGGTTTTACAACACATGTAAACCAAAAAGAGACTACATTGTTAACATATAAAGGGCTCCTACGGATTAATAAGAAAACGGCATTCTAGTGAGAAATAAACAATTATTAGATAATTTACAATATCTGTTGTATGCAAAAAAGCAAATCTCTAACAAATATATGAATAAATGTGTCAACTCCCTAGTATTCAGAAAAACAATAAATAGAAAGGAAACAAATAACATTTTTACCTAGCATTAGGCAAAGTTTAAAAGAAGAATTAACATACACCGTTGGTGAGAATGCTGGGAACTGGGCACTCTTCTTGTTTGTGCAAATGAAGTACTACAGGTATTGAAGACACTTTTCCAATACAACTTTCTAAATTTTGAGAAACGTTAAGTTTTATCATAGTAATACCATTTAGGGGGAAACCATCCTACAGATACAAAAGCAATAGTGTCAAAGCGTCTGTGTTCAAGGATGTTTACTACAGCATTATTTAAAGTGACAAAAACCAAAAAGCAGTGTCAATGTTTACCACAAGGAAAGCAAACAGGTATATTAATGCTTCATTCATACAATGAAATATTACGTGGCTATTTTAAAAGTGTTTTTAAAACACTATCTAATTAACAGGAAAATAAATACAAGTTGTGGAGTAACATGGATAGTATGTTTATATTTTCATTATAGCTACTTAATCCCCTACACAATATGTAGGAAATTATGAAATACAAAGATTTACATATATGTATAAATATAAGATTTACATATATACATTTACATATAACATATTACATATGTTAAGCATTTTCTCCAATGCTGGATGTTAACTCTTTTTATAAACTTTGCCTAATTCTGGCCAAAAATGGTATTGTTGCTTATTTAGTATTTTTCCAAATATTAGAGAGTTTGCTTATCTATTCATATGTTTATTAGAGATTTGATTTTTTGCAAAAAACAGGTATTTTAAATTATCTCTTAACATATGGTACATAACATGTCATATATATGCATGTTATATGTGTGTAAATGTATATGTAAATCTTTATTCTATTTTATATATATGTTATATATATGGTAAAAGTTCAAAGGAAAAAGTTAAAATATAAAATGAAAAATGCATGAGTCTGATGTGAGAACTGAACACTGTTCCATATATATGATGATACTATATTGGAATTTTGCTAATAGCCCAAGAATTGTTTAAATCCTCCGTAATGGGTCAACAGCATTATTAGAAATCCCCAGCAGGAGACATGCCCTGAAGCTCTGCTGTTTCCCTAGATATCTCTCAGACTGGTGTGCATTGTCTGGGTCCAGGATCTGGTACTACATCTTCAGCATGTATAAACCTAACTCAGTCCGTGTACAGAAAAGGACTTACCCTCATGGCAGAGCTCATGGTCAACCAAGAGAAATGTAAAATCTGAATAATGGACTCCTTAAAATATATAATTTTAATCAGAATAAAATCAAAACACTAATGTATACATTTACCATGAGAAATAAGGCCAACTGTTCTTTCACTGGTATGGAGAAATTAGATTAGTAGACTAGCTACTAGTTAGTAGTAGTGAGCAATTCATTCCTGGGGTAACTGTTCTAACAAACTAAAGAAATTGCAATCCACACGTTTCCTATAGGATGATATAAATTGGAGAATAAATCATAATCAAAAGATTGCTTGGCATCTAAATAATGAGATATTTAAGACTAGTTAAAGCTTCAAATAAACATATCTAAGGAAGACTGTTCATTGGAAAAAATGGCTTCTGTTTGGCAGCATTTGAATGAACCAAATGTACGCCTCCATAACACCCATTTTCCCAAATTTCCATCACTCACAATCTCTTATTCACAACTATATTTCCCCCTTTTGTATATTCTAATATATTCAATCATGTTATAGCCCATTGTTGCCATGGTGAGAACTATTTTGCCTCTTTCAGGTGCTTGCATATCTGCATACTGATTGATTAGGCATTTATCTTACAACTTAACTGTATAAAAGGCCGTCTCATTACACTCATTTCCAAGTTCTCAGAGGCACTTCATTGCATTCCCTAAATACTGACAATAGGCTATATTGCTACTCTTCAGAGAGTACTGTTTAACATATGCACCAGTATTTTTAGATTGATTGCTGAATCATGCCAGTCTTATTCAGACACATTCAGCTCTTACATTTTCTAACTGTGAAAAATAAAACATTATTTACAAAGAAGAATTGTCATAATGCAGTCATACTTCACTAGAACTCACAGAATATACAAAAAGTGATTCACAACATTACATTCAAAATACTTTCCCTGTTCCCTTGACTCACTAAATCTACACTGTTTAAGTGTCAGCAAAGGATCCATTTCCAAAGATAGAAAACAGAGCCTCTGAATGAGGATACAACCAACATTCTGAAAATGTGGCTATATACTTTGAAAAAGTAACAGCATAATTATTTTATCCTTCTACCTTAAATATTTAACAAGATGTTGAGTGAAATAATTCTGTTGCTCCAGAACAAACAGGGTCAAAAAGGCACTAAGTACCTTGCATTCTGAGTGGAGCCACTAACATTTGAAACAAATAAAATATTGACTCTTTGGATCTATACTGATGCCTGTGAGACTTGCTGCGCCTCCTCCCGACATAGCCCAACTGGAAGTTAACTAGCTGTCTCATAGCCTCTTTCCATCTATGAGAATGGAACAGAAAACCCAATGCATTGCCTGTTTTCTTTTTTAACTTTTATTTGGGTTTTGGGGTACATGTGCAGGTTTGTTCCATAGGTAAACTGTGTGACATGGGAGTTTGGGTTTTTGGTGTACAGATTATTTCATCACCCAAGTAAAAAGCATGCTACTCAATGTGTAGTTTTTTGATTCTCTCCCATCTTCCAAACCTCACCCTCAAGCAGGCCCCGGTTTCTGTTGTTCCCCTCTTTGTGCTCATGTATTCTCATTGTTTAGCTCCTACTTATAAGTAAGAATACGCAGTATTTGGTTTTCTGTTCCTGCATGAGTTTGCTTAGGAAAGCGACCTCTAGCTTTAACCACGTTGCTGCAAACGATGTAATCTTGTTCTTTTTTATGGGTGTGTAGTATGCCATGGTATACTACATTTCTTTATCCAGTCTACTGTGTTCTTTATACCATTTTCTTTATCCAGTCTACTGTTGATGGGCATTTAGGTGAATTGCATGTCTTTGCTACTGCGAATATTACTGTGATGAACATACTCATGAATTGCCTGTTAAACTAATAATTCAAAGACTGACTTAGCCATCCTCTCCCCTCTTCATTCGAATCATACAGGCAGGGTGGGGCCTGCAGGCTGAAGGTAGCTGGATCTTCACCTCTGACTCAGTTTTAACGAATGCTGTTGCAGTTCTTGGCAGATCTCTTAAGCACGTCGTAGTCCTCAGTTTTATAACCCAGTTGTCAACTTGGGGTTAATATAATCTCATGCCAAGAGAGAGATAAATGTGACTTTGTAGAATATTTTTGAATAACCAGTGTCCTGAATTGGTGACCACACTTTCTGAACAATAACCCAATATGATCATCCCTGTTGGAGCATGATTTTCATAAAAATGGTCAGAATATGTGAGTTATGAGTATACTGGAAAATTTTAAGCTATGTGGTGGATTCATTACCCTGAAAATGAACTTTAGGCCACTCTATCACATCAATTTACTGAGAAAGTAATTAAAAGATGTAAATAAAATCCAACAGAATGCAGTTAACCAGTAAAACAATAGACCAATAGATTATACGGGTATCCACATGGGCTCTTTGATTTAAGATGGGGTTATATCCTGATAAACCCATTGCAGGTTGAGGATTTTGCAATCTGAAAGTGCATTTTAAGATCTCTTCAACTTAAGATGGGTTTATTGAGATTTGATCCTATTTTAAGTCAAGGAGTGTAATGAAGGCATATCCTTCTCACACCATCATAAAGCTGAAAAATCATTAAGTCAAACCATTGTAAGTTGACGACTATCTACATCTCCACATTATAGCACTTCAGACATGAAAATCAAAATATGAGCTATGCTGTTCACAGTTCCTTTCAGGCAACCTGCAGTACATGCCATCATCAGTGCAAGACATAACCATCAGTCTTGGAACCACAGAAGGCTGATCTCCATTTCCATCATGTGAAAGCTTGTGCTAGAGAGAAGCACCTAATTCAAGGACAATATGCACAAGGAAACCCCATGAGAATGAGAGAGTTAAAAACAGGAGCTGATATGGATAGGCAATGTTGTGCATGGCGGTTGGGGGGCGGGCAGAGAAATCCTTATGATACATTTACAAGCTGAATTTATGGAGAACACAAATCATAAATAAGACAAACTATGATACAAGAAAAATCTATGGCTGGGCGCGGTGGCTCATGCCTGTAATCCCAGCACTTTGAGAGGCCGAGGCAGGTGGATCACGAGGTCAGGAGTTCAAGACCAGCCTGACCAAGATGGTGAAACGACGTCTCTACTAAAAACACAAAATATTAGCCAGGCATGGTGGCACGTGCCTGTAATCTCAGCTACTCCAGAGACTGAGGAAGAGAACTGCTTAAACCTGGAGGGGTGGAGGTTGTACTGAGCCGAGATCGTGCCACTGCACTCCAGCCTGGGCGACAGAGCAAGACTTCACCGCCAAAAAAAAAAAAAAAAAAAAAAAAGAAAAAAAGAAAAATCTATATAGATCAAATTTGTATTATGATCTTCCAATTTCCTCCATAATCTTTGTCAAATAGTAGTCTTTCCTAATTAATTCTCTCACATCCTGTGTGAGATCCATGGTAGTTACTCCATTATAACTTACAAGGTTGTGTGTTGTACTATTCTAAGGCCTCTGTGCTTGGCAGTCATCCTAAGTACTATCATGAAGATTTGGTGAAATTTCAATGATTGACAAGCATGAAAATTCTATTTTGGATCAAGACTGCTGTGGTGTCGACTTGAGTGGATTAAGGAATGGCTAGAAAGGTGGTAAAGCATTCTTTCTGTATGTGTCTGTAAGGGTGTTTCTGGATGAGATTGGCATGTGAGTTGCCGGACTGAGTGGGGCAGATCTGCACTCAATGTGGGCAGGCATCATCCAATTGACTGGGGCCCAGATAGGACACAAAAGGGGAATTCTCTTTCTCCCTCTCCTGAAGCTGGGACATCCTTCTTCCGCCCTAGAACATCAGAACCTTATTGTCTGCAACCTTCGGACTCAGCAACTAACACCAGTTATCCCCTCAGGTTCTCAAGCCTTCTGTTTCAAATTGAGAGTT
>NW_012114488.1:4002479-4069243 GCF_000951035.1 Colobus angolensis palliatus | reverse complement strand
TTTATATATATAGTTATATATATACAGTTTTATATATATAGTTATATATATACAGTTTTATATATATAGAGACACCCACACAATCATTCATATATATACGAGTCATTCTGTGTACTCTTGGTTCTGTCATATAGGGGCTGTCTCTCTAGAGAACCCTGACTAATACGACTACATTTGTTTTGCTTTACTACTGAATCAGGAGCAAGCGGAGGAAAGGATATTGACGTCACTCTCACGGTGAGTATATGCAGATCCTTGAAGCCTCCCCAGTTCCTCACAGTGGTCAATATAGTCAAGCAGAGTGTAGACTCTAAGTAGAAGATGTCAGTAAACTGTTTCCTGGGCTCTTTGTCTCATAGGCTGCTAGTCTCAGAGTGGCCACGTATACTAATCACTCATCACAGAAGGAAATGCTGCTCTCTGTAGTCCCAAACTTTGCATTTCATTTCTAACTGCCCTGTAGCCAAGAGCAGCAGGGTGGTTTCTGCACACATTAGTGTGTTCCTCCGTGATGTGCTGCAGGTATTTCCACCTGTGTAATTGGGTTCCCCCTCTAAGTTATGAACCATCAGGCAGGGACTGAATCATCTTTTTCTTTTGTACTCTGCTGAGTGCCTGGCACAATGTTTGCATATGCAGCCAGTGTTCACTATGTTATCCTGTAACGGGACTGGCACTGCTTCACACTCAAACCAGAGAAATTTGTTAGAAATCTGTATTTTTGCTTTTTTTTTTTTTTTTTGAGATGCAGTCTTGCTCTGTCGCCCAGGCTGTAGTAGACCAATCTCAGCTCACTACAACCTCCGCCTCCAGGGTTCAAGCAACTCTCCTGTCTCAGGCTCCCGAGTAACCAGGCCTACAGGCATGTGCCAACATGTCCAGCTAATTTTTGTATTTTTAGTAGAGATGGGCTTTCACCACATTGGCCAGGCTGGTTTCGAACTCCCGATCTCGTGATCCACCCACCTCGGCCTTCCAAAGTGCTGGGATTACAGGCTTGAGCCACCACACCCGACCTGCCTCTTTCTATAATTAGGGTTTGAAACATAAAATGAACTTTTGAGAAGGAAAACCAAAATAATCTTTATATTTGTTTATCCAGCCTCTCCCCTCCTGAAAAAAAAAAGAGAAAGTAACCCCAGTACCTCAATAGAGTTTAATCCAACTTTGAAAAGCAACACTCTCATCTATCATGCAAGTGATCATGTGAATGTTTGGGGAAGGACAAGCTGATCTGCCATAAGCAAAATGAATGAGCACAGAGACAAAAGCAAAATATCCTGGAAGGATTTCAGATTTCTTAATGGACCATTAGCAAACGCACAGTGAGGCAAAGCTCTGGATTTGGTTGGATGGCACCGTTTTTATCAGTGGTTAACATCAAACAGTGAGATCGATTTAGGCTCACAGTGCACCAGAGCACATTGATTGGACCTTTTTTATTTATTTGTCCCCTTGTAACTCTTTCTTTGTCCTGATGTGGACAACTTCTATAAGACATAAAAGTGCTCAGTCTCTGATCCTTTAAAAAAGATGCTCTGCTACTGGTAAAGTGGTATGGTGCTGAGGTAAGGGGCAGTGGTGAGGAGAGTCAGCATCACTTTATAATGCACCGACTATAAAACTTTTATACTTCCGTTAGTAAAGGCATAGTGCCCCTTCAATGCAAATAATAAGCTATGGGTCATGAGTAAGAGCAAATATCATTAAGTATTTCATTCACTGTGTTTAATCCATTATAGATGACACCTGAAACAAAAGCATTAAATATAATGCTACCTCACAAGGATCCTGTAATTTTAATTCATGAGACATTAGGACATCTCGTTCAGTGTAACTTTGACTGCAAGCACAGCATTAATGTTTTAGTAAGCCATTTGGTTTGCCTTATAGGCAGCTACTGAACAACAGGGATTTCTTTATAAAATGTATCAGATTGAATTTTAAAATCTGATGATGTGAGTTGATCTAATTATCTTTGTTCTACCTCTCTCCAACAAAGCTGTATCTAATGACAGTAAAAGCATTTTAAAGGCATTTTTGCATTGTTTGAAGAAGGCAAGGCTTCTGAAACTTCTTCATCATGGAGGAGAGAAGAGAAGCTGCCACAGGCCATAGGAGGAATAGGGTTAAGGAGGAAGAGACTGGTAGTGTTCTTTTCTGTAAGCAGAATGATAATATTCATTCTCTTACTAAGCTTGATCCTAGAACTGATCAAGATTTAAATTACTGAGTGAAAAAGGCATATGAAAAAAATCGTAATCAATATTGCCTAGTTAGTTGAAATAGGAACTGTCAAAGGACTTTGAATTATAATAAGATGATGAAAATTGAGTATTCTTTCTCTCCTAATGTACTGACCATAGGAAATTTAACAATAACAACTCAGGAGGCCATCTAAGTCCTAAAATCCACTCATAACACTAAGAAAGAAACAACAGAGAGATTATTAATTCTCTTTGAATGGAAAAAAAATCTTTGAAAAGATTGTCCTCAAGCCCATCCCTCTTATCTAATAAAAGAGAGAGAGAGAGAGAGAGAGAGAGAGAGAGAGAGAAGTCTCCCCTAGATCAAGCTATTATTACCCTTCTACCCTTCTCAGTAAAAAGCAGAGCCTGTTAGTCTTGACTTCCTCAGATGACATTTATCCCTTATCCTACTCCAGGTAGTTTCCACTCCTCCTTTTTGATAAAAGTGCTCCTGCCAAGGTCACTACCTACCTCTTATTTTGCAAACTCTGTGAATACCTCAAGCCTCATGTTACTTTCATCAGCAACGTTTCACATGACTAAGCCTTCTATCCTACTTGAACTTTTTCTTATTCTGACTTCCAGATCCAGACTCTGCTGGGTTTTATTTGTTTTTGTTGTGCTTGCTTATTTGTTTTCTCACTCCCGTGTTTCTTCACACTCATTCTTTAACCCTGTTATAGGTTTTTGTTTTTGTTTTCTTTTCCTCTCTCAAAATTCCCCGTCAAAGCCGGGATTTCTCCACTTCTGTTTTCTTCCTTCTGTCTCTTGTGTTCTCTTTTCCCTCTGATTTCCCCTGGGTGATGGTAAATACAGGCATATCCACAAAGATTCTCCTCACATACTCCCAAATCACAATATCCAAAGTACACGGGGTACCGTGTATATCCAAAGTACACGGGGTACCTATCCTCTGAAACTTACACTGCCCAGAACTCCCTCTCTCAATTTCCCAACTAGAAAATCGAGAATTAGCCTGAAAAGATAACTAAAATATCCGTATATATATTAAGCATTTTAGCTGGAAGCTGTGTTTTCACATTTCTCTTCAAACTACGAGACAGTAGTACTGCAATGATAACAGTAGCTATAAAATAGTTTCGTCTTTCAAGAAAGAAGACACTGATGACATTCTCTAGTGAAACGTAGTAATTAGAAATATTGCTGTACCTTTGACCTTAAAGTATGTAAATTGAATTTTAAAAGTACAGAAAATTAGGTCTGAAATATGCACCTATTCCTTTAAAAAGAAAAACCTTCACTCTGTGGACAGGAGAAAAAGTTACTGTATAAAGAGAAGATTGATTGCACTTCACATGACTGATTTGTCTAGAGTATGAAGATTTATTATCATAAGAAGTTATTATTTCAGGAAACTAAAGATAAAATCAATACTTTGGAGATCATTAAATCTTGGCATGAATTGAGTAGTGAAGGCAAGATATTTTATTGGGACATGGAGACATTTATATTTTGTGAATTCTGGAGGTCATTTTGCTGGCACATTTAATTTTGGCCTAAATAAAGGCAAACAAATTATCTTTTTGGATTATCTCTGCTCAGTGTTTCAACAATATGTGCTACTCTGCATTTAATTATAAAGTTTTGTTTTGCTTTATAATTGTGATCAATAAAACCAAGACAGATGAGAAATGAAGTAATAAAGGTTTATAGTCAATATAATAATTCTAGAACAAAAATCGTTTCATCCAAACAAAGTATAAAAGAGTTTGGCAAAAGATTGAAAGTTAAGGTAATTCATGTTTAAGACTGCTGTTTTAAATGTAAATAGAAGTGAGCTGTTTTCAATTTAAGAGTAACCAATAATGAAAATACCAGATCATTTCTTTCTTAAATTTTATCCTTTCCAAATACTGGACCCAGCTATTAAAGGCTCTCAAAACAGATTTCAATAAATCAGGATCCAAATGAGTCTAAAACATTCCTGAAATACTAAAACTATACTCTCTCCAAGTGTAGTGTATTTTCTTTTTTTTTTTTTTTTTATACTTTAAGTTCTAGGGTACATGTGCATAACGTGCAGGTTTGTTACATATGTATACTTGTGCCATGTTGGTGTGCTGGTGTATTTTCTTTTGCAATATGAATTCTATCTTTTGGAACCTTCAATAGATAAATGGCCACTCACAGGTCCATCTTGCAGATAAAATGAAAGATAGGCCAGAAGGTCTTCACATGAAATAATAAGTAGGATCAGACCAAATGATGAAGTTCGGTATTGCCAAGTACTTTATGTTTTATGTATCTCCCTCCCTCTTTGTCCCTCATTTCCTTCCTTTTTCTTTCTTCGTTCCTCCTTTCCTCCCTTCTTTCCTATTTTGTTGTTCAGTCTTCTCCCCCTCTCCTCTTTCTCCCTTCCCTTCTCCTCTGCTCTTCTTCTTTCCTTTTATCAGAAATGTCAAGAAGACCAAGCACTAAATATCTTTAACTCTTAACAATCATCATTAACGTAACATGTTCATTAGCAGTATCTTTGAGCAATAACATTGGATAAGTCTAATTGAGTTTGTGTTTTCAACTTGATAAGAGAAATAATACTTTTACAGTTAGGATATTGGCAAAAAAAAAAAAAAAAAAAAAACACACTTCAGAAAAAAATTCCAGAAATACAGGCACTCATGTAGAAGCAAGATTTGAGAAACACAGATGTGGTGAGTCAATGTAAAACATAAAACAATACATAAGAGATGAATGCATGAGGATATGTAGTCTAAAAAAAGTATATTTAGATCGGTATTATTAATATTACCCATAATGAAATTGGCTTAGAAGTCTAACAAAAAATGTAAACGGTTGGTTCAATAGTTGTTAACAGAAATAATTACAAGTCTTAAAATTAAATGGAAAGAGCCAAAATTAATGAATACTCTAGCTAAAATTCAAAGTTTTGAATGTAGATGAAAGTCAAAACTGGAGAATAAAGGGATATAGTAAATAGATAAATGAATAGTGCCTCTCTTAGCATCAATAGGGTGGAGTAAATCACAGGAAGGAGCCACGTTATTTTGAAAATCTGGTTGTTACTGTATTTGTGAGGATGTTAAACAGATGGTCCTAATGTAATCTTCTGTTTAGTCCCATTTATCACAGAATTTGAACTAAATACAGGCTCTCTTTATAGTTATACCTCAATCATATTGGTTATGCTGACTTAAAACATGAATTATTAATTTTATGTAAAATAATTCATAGAAACTGGTTAGGAGATAAGCTATAAAAATTAGCATTAAGAACATTCTAAAAATTATTTTATTTTCCTATACTTTTCTTGTAAAGAACTCAAGATTTCTAATAAGTGAATTTAAATCACTATAGTGCATGTCAAATTCATTGTCTTTAGAAAGAGCAAGAAAAGAGGATATTTTTACATACTGACCACAATAACTTATTCTTAAATACTTCTGTGGGATTCTATGGTGATATAGTAAATGTGTTCACCACAAAAATCATTCCTAAATGCAGCTATGTCAAGAATTATCTGAGGAAAGTGAATTTATCCAAGTTTAAATGTAGAAAACATCACAGCTGGTTCAACATCTCCAAAACTAATGAGTTACCAGCATAAATACTATGTCTAAATGGTCATCTGTAACTTACAATGATCAAATGATTAAAGATACATGCTTTGAAAAACACCAATACCCCAAATTTATAGGTTATTTCAAGAACATGGGATCTTAACTTTACTGTATCTGTGCATATAAAAATCTTTGTGATTAGATCAATGGCGTATTATTAAACCCATACAATGGTCATGTATAGCAGAAGAAAATTAACCATTTTTATATTAACATTTTCAAATCTGTTCTAAAAAGGTAGCTATTTTATTTCAAACAGATACCATCTGCTTGCCTAGTGGGCATTCTTAAGCATCTGATTGACCAGCCTATCATAATTTATGAATTCATTTGATGGGAATTTTTTGCAACTAACATAATTCAATTTTATTTGATACTTATCTCGTGTTCACTCTGTATCTTGAGTAAAATTTTTTTTCTCAACATTAAGATATCATCAAAAATGAAAGGTAAGAATTCTGGGGTCAATTATAGTTTCAGACCAAGATAAACTGCCACACTAAAATATATTTTTCATACATCCAAGTTATTCCTAATCATAATCTGAATTATCATTACTGTTTTATTATTTCACCAAGATAATAGGAATTATAAGCATATATTGGCTTACAGGTTAGACATTATTACTCTGGCTTTGGTTTATTTTAAAAGCACTTTGAAGTTATATCTGTATTCGTGACTCGGCCTTTTCCTTTTTTCTTCCTACTCTCATTTTAGGTTCAGGGGATACCCATGTAGTCCGTTACATCAGTCAGCTGCACATTGCTGAGGCTTAAGTGATGCTGATTTACTAGTAATGCTGCAGTATTTACATAAAAGTTTAGCTCTAGGTCCATCAATAGGAAGGCATCATTGAGTTGACCTTTGTTTGATAATGTTGATAAGTTCGCATTAATTTTGTTTTTCACATTTTTATCCTCACCCTCTAGCAAATAACAGAGTAATTTTGCAATGATGCCTGTTAGTAGAACTATGGCCAGGATGAAGGATGGTTTATAGACCCTCAGGAGATAGTCTCTGTGACTCTGGCCTCATGAAAACAAGCCTCTAAACAATTACACAAAAGAAGGAGGGCAGGAACATTGATTTTCTTGAACTCTAAATTTCCAAAGTATTTATTGTTACCAGTGTATTAAAGACAGAGCTTTTAGTAGGTTGAAATCCTTGTTAGCAATACAAATTGGAAGAAAGATGTCCTGATACAAGGTGTTCATCACACCTTACTGTGTGCTCAAAACCGTCCTGGAGAAAACAACGGTACTTGGATTCAGCTACAATTGAAATCAACACTGCAAAATTCTAGAGCAGGAGAAAAATATCCCAGGTGGGTTGGTGGATTTTGCTGGTCAGGGTTGGCCATCTAACTCCTTGAAGACAAGGTAAATGAAGCATATGCATACACAGGGATGAAACAAAATCAGGCATTTGTGTTTTATCACCTCTATGCGTCTGTTCTTACACTGCTATTAATAACTACATGAAACTGGGTAATCTGTGAAAAAAAAGAGGTTTAACTGACTCACAGTTCCACAGGATGTATAGGAAGCATGGCTGGGCGACCTCAAGAAATTTACAATCACGGTGCAAGGCGAAGGGGAAGCAAGTACGTCTTACCATGGCAAAGCAGGTGAGAGAGATGGTGCCAAGGGGGAAGCGTTAGGTGGGGCATTCAAACAACCAGACGCCTTGAGAACTCTGTCACTATCACCAGAACAGCAAAGGGGAAATCTGCCCCCATGATTCAATCACCACCCAGCAGGTCCCACCCCCAACACTGGGAATTAGAATTCGACGTGAGATTTGGGTGGGGACTCAGGGCCAAACCATATTATCACCCCTTCCAGCCTAACTCAGAAACCATCCAAAGATGTAGTCTTCATCTGTCTCACGTTACCATTGCTGTAGCCATGGAAATAGGGTAGCAGAAGTGCAATAACAGAGGTGAAGGACCTCAGCTCTGAAGCCACATTTCTAGTTCTCAGGTTCATTTCACCACTTACTCACTATGCAGACTTTTAACTCACTTTACTATACTAGGACTCAATTTCCCCATTTGCAAAAATGGGATAATAATGGTGCCTCTAGCATGGTGTGTTTAGGAAGACTAAATGAATTAATTCAGGCTAAGTGTATAAAATAGTACTTGATACAAAATACTCAAGAAATATACACTATTATGAGAGTTCAGTTCTATAATTCTTGTAAACACTCACCTCTCTACTTGCCTTGCCTAAAATCTGTTTATGTTTAAAGCATTTACAGGACACATGGGCTAAATAATTTTTCATCCCCAGTTCTGTCAGGGTTACTGATAAGTTTAGTTAAGTCTTTACACAGTTTAAGGAAATCTATATGACAGATAAAACAGTCAATGTTGAAAAATTTATGAATTTCTTCTGAAGTATGCTCTTGAAATGTAACTTAATTTAGCCTTCAATTCAAAACAACAACTTCATTCCATCAGGTAGATAATGTAGACTTATCTAAAGTACAGCTTTACTGTGCATTTTCAGAGAACATAAAAGATTTCTTAATTTATTAATATATACTTTCTTTGATCTTCCACTATTTGCAAGGTACAATACTACTAGGTATGCATGGTATGGAAAAGGTTTATAAGTACAAAATAACGTGAAAATTGATCAAAGATTTGGAGTTACATATAGCTACAGAACATACGGCAGACAGACTCTCTCTGACTTCGTATCCACCTTCAATCATTGAAGGCTGTCTTCAATGATTTCCTGCTGCTGGTTTCATGTCCTGGAGATTTATTTTCCTCCACTAAATGTGCACAGGACTTGCAGCTTGTTAAAACCAGTAAAAGATGGCAAAGTTATGTGATGCAGCTTCCATGACTGCATTACACAAAATTATAACTTTTCTTCTGCTGGCAGACTCTTTTTCAATGCACTCCCCTACTGGCTCTGATGGAGCAACGGACCCGATGAAGAGGTAAGGGGCAATGAGCAGCTTCCAACCAACAGTCAAAAAGGAGCTGAGGCTTTCAGTTCCACAATCTGTAGGAACCGAATCTTCCTAAAACCTCAGTCCGTTTGGATTCTTAACTGATTGAGTCTTAGGTGAGACTCCAGGTAGGTCCAATACCTTCATTACAGCCTGTGAGATACTGAAGCAAAGGACCCATTCTTATTCCTGACCACAGAAACTTGCATAATACATGTGAGGAGTGTTCAGTCACTGTTCGTGATAATTTGTTACATAGTAACAGAAAACAAACTTAAATTTGTAACAGCTTATAATCCATGTTTTTGCTTTCCCACGTGCTATGATATAGTATTATTACATAATCAAATAAGATATAGGATATTTTCCTTTAGGTATAGCTTTATTTCAGATTGAATTAACATTCTCAGAACCCTAGAAGTCTTCTCTGTGCATCTGCTAAACCACATGTCTCCGTTTTTCTTCAATCAATAATCATCATCATTATTCCCTTTATTTTCCCTGTAGTTTTATTGACCATGCATCCATCTCCAGTGTAATTTAGTGAAGTTGAAAAAAAGAAAACTTCAAAACTTCACAATATTTTCCACATGCTCGTGACTTGCTTCTTTTCTTCAGCGTTATGTTTGCGAAACCCATTTATGTTGATGTGTGTAGCTGTATTGTCATTCTTTTTTGTTATGTTAGCCCATTGCATAAGCCTATCAATTTGTCCTTCCAAATACAACTGGAGATCCTGGTTCTTCCCAGCTGCGGCTCAAACGTACAACGTTTGTACTATAAGCACTGCTGTGCCTGTTTCCTGGTGCATATTTTCACATGTGAAGTTCCTCAGAGACAGGGATGTGCATTTCAACTTAAGTAGGTAATACCAAGCTGTTTTCCAGAGTTACAGTGTGAGAAACGTACGACATTCATGCCGCTCCATATTGTTACCAGTACGTAGTGTTGCCACCTTTTGGTTTTACGAAGGTACAGGGTATATAATGGTATCAAATTATGATTTCACTTTCCTAGTTACTAAAAAGGTTCATTTTCAAATATTCAATGGATATGTAGATTTTCACTTTTACTACCTTTCTATTGGATTCTCAAGACTTTGTCTTCATTCACAGAGGTTTTCCAAATACTTTGGATATAATCCAAAAATCACTTTTGAATTATGTATATCAACTCAAAACTCTTTTATCAGTTTTCGTGTTGCAAGAGTCCATTTCTACTTTATGAGTTGTCTTCTCACTTCTTATGGTGTCTTTTGAGTAAACGAGAGTTCTTCATTTTAATGTCATTGAATCTACCCATATTTTGCAGCATAGTTAGAGCTTTTCTAAAACTTCATAATTTTACTTTTCACATTTGGGATTTTAATGCAGTTGAAATTGATTTTTAGTGCTTAATGTAAGTAGGACTCTACTTTTTCTTTTTTTCTTTTTTTTTTTTTTTGAGACGGAGTTTCATTCGGTCATCAGGCTAGAGGGCAATGGTGTGATCTCTGCTCACTGCAACCTCCACCTCCTGGGTTCAAGCGAATCTCCTGCCTCAGCCTCATGAGTAGCTGGGACTACAGGTGTGCACCACCACACCTAGCTCATTTTTGTATTTTTAGTAGAGATGGGGTTTCACCATGTTGGCCATGATAGTCTCGATCTCTTGATCTCGTGATCCGTGTGCCTCAGTCTCCCAAAGTGCTGGAATTACAGGTGTGAGCCACCACGCCCGGCCTACTTTCACTTTCAATAAAAGTCCCAGTATCAGTTTTTGAACAGTCTATTCCCTTCCCACTAATCAGCAATCTCAGCGCTTTCAGGCATTTATTAATTTTTAAAATATTAAATGGATGCTCATATTTTACATATTTTTATAACACTTGTCTTCAGGTCCCAAACAAATAAATGGGATAGTTTTTACATTTCGCGCACAGAATCTCAAAGCATGCAATGTCTTATAAGAGACAGACAAAAACACGAAGCAACACAGTAGCAAAATCACAAAAAGTATCAAAATAACACAAAGTCATCCTCTAGTATAAAAATATTTTGAAGACCAAATTACTGATGATTGAGTGGTATAAAAGTCATGATACAACTAAATTCACATTTCACTGGTGGCCAGATTTGTTGTTTGTAAAATATTTTTTAAATCTATGCTCAGACTAGAATGCCCGGTTTGTTTTTACATTGTTACACTACCAGGAAAATAATAATACATTTCTACTAGTCTGCTACTTTTTAGAAAGAGTAATGAATTTTACCACTTGTCTGGTATGTTTGGAACTGGCAATCCTTTTTAATTGACAGCATATGTTTTCTCAAACAAACTTGGTTCTGTGTGCATATACAGACAGAAACACACACACACACACACACACACACACACACACACAATTACATGTGCCCTAGCATGATGGAAAAAACAAAGCTGGAATCTATATGGTTAATTTGAAGGATAAGAGAAAAATTAAATTTTTGGCTACAAAAAAAGCAACTTCTACATAACATTGAACTTGATTACAATTATTATCATTAAATAAATTCTATAAATATGTATAATTTTATCTCTCTTATGCAAATAGCCATGTAAATATGGAAACAGATGGTGATATTGTTCTGTAGAATGAATATGTATTAACATATGCATCCAAACTTATTTGCCAAATATAAATTTTCATCTTCTTTTTAAATTTAATGGTTACCATAAAACTTTTGTAGTAAAGTATGTATATGTGAAATAGCTTCAGTATATTTGTGGGAAATTCTTATCTACCTTATTTAGATATATATTTTTCAGAAAACTTATGGCAAATACATTAACCTTTCCATTCATTTTCACTTGGTCTTATTGATTCTCAAAAAACAGATTTTGACATTGAAGCATATTTTTTATTTAATGTATGTTTAACATCTAAACCTGAATTTTACAAACCATTCACATCATTCTTGGTGAGATAAAACTAGCTTACTTGTCATGTTTTACTTCAGGTAAACTAAAGATTTCTGATTATCTGGTACCCAGATATATTGTTTTAAAGCTACTTTGGGATATTCACACTCGGAGTAATTTTTGAAATCCCTCTATTTTTATGGCAAATTTTATATATTGCAAATTCAATGTTATGTATTGTGAATATATATTCCTGATGGTGAATTCAAGTTTTCTTCTCATGGTGGATGCTGTAGTTGGAAATACACATAAAATGAAAGTCAAGAAATTCTGGCTTTTTGCTATGCTGAAAATATAAAATGACTTACGTAGTGCATGTTCATTCATTTACTAAGAGATAGATCACAAGACTTACAGAAAAATACTTCTTATGTGTGACACTGAGAGCGTGAAATAAACTTACCAAAGTAATTTCAAGTACTGAATCCTACAGTACATGAAAGAAATTAGCACACTAAAAAGTCACAAAAGTTAATTTATCACATATTCATCTCTGTTTAGCATTTTACTCATGAAAGAATAATTTCACCTTACAGCATGTTGGGTAGAACCAGTAGGGGTCCCTTAGGCTATTTTATTTGAAATTTTTTCTTTTTTTTTTCTTTTTACAAATAAAAAGAGTAACAGTTTATTTTATATATTCTGATGAGTAAAAAAGGAACCCAAGTTTACCCTCCTAGGTTTTTACCGAAGAGAAAATATGTATCCATAAAAAATGCTTACCTAAAATAGTTCATAGTAGCTTTACTCAAAATTACCCCAAAACAGAAACAAATGAAATGTTGGTGAATGGATAAAAAGTCTGTGGTATGTTCATACAATGGAATATTTATACTTAGCAGGAAAAGGTATGCAATACTGATATGTTAGGTAACATGGTAAACTCTAAAAACAATGCTGAGAAGATGAACACAAAAGAGCACATCCTCAATGATGTCATTTAGAACTTATAGAACAGAAAAAAAACTAATTTGTGGTGGAAAAAAATGAGAACTGACTGTGGAGGTGGAAATTGACTGGAAAGGAAAATGAAAGAAGATTTTAGGTAGTTCAATCTACATCTGCATAGGGGTTTGAGTTATACTAGTTGTATGCATTTGCATAAACTCAGAAAATTTACACTTTAGATTTGTGCATTTTATCATGTATGTAAATTTTATTTCAAAAGTATAAAAACTAAAAAATATTGAACTCTATGGTGTTGCATGCTTAAATATTTAGGAGGAAGCACGCAGATGCCTGCAACTTATTTTTAAATGCATAAAAATATCAAGGTTGAATGATGGAGAAACAGACAAAGATAGGCAGATATTTAAGGGATAAAACAAAGATAGTCAAACAGTAATTACAGAATCTGTGTTTGATAGACAGATTTTCCGAAACTCTTTTAATGTTTCTGTATGTTTGAAATTTTTCTAATGTTTGAACAAAATAAAACAAATCATGAACTCCTACTACATAGTAAAACGAACATTTTTTCTTCCTTATGGCATACAAACACTAATGCCAACTTACTGTATAAACATTACCATCAACTACATACTTTAGACAGATTTCTAAGACACTTTTTTGAGCAATACAACCAAAATAAACAGCATACAATCCTAAATGTTTCAGAGGTCTGACAGATATCAGAAGTTATTCACATAAAGATCTATGAACATGATATGTAATTGGTAGATAATTATATCTATAGTGATACAATGGAGATGGAAATGAAGTTAGAATACATATTCATGATTCCTTTATAACTGATGATTTGCTTTCTTTGGTTGGTTGGTTGGTTGGTTGGTATATTACTTCTGGTGCAGCAGGAGTAAAAGTTTCAAATTATCAAGATTATAACTAAGCCAAGGATATCATACATAAAGTAGCCTCCAAATTAATGGGCAAATCCAATGTTGCTTATAATATATCTACCATAACTTTTTCTTAATAACATAAGATGACGTTGTTTTAAAATATACAAAACAGTTGAATGAACCATTTAACAACATCTAAAGCAGAATATCTATTTTTAAAATATTGGGTATCAGTGTATTGGCTTTTTGGTTCTTCTTAGTATCCAACAACAACAGAAAGCCATGTCATGGAACACCGAAGCTTATTTTACACACATGTTCCAGAAGAAAAGGTCCATTCAGAACAAACTGTTCTTAAGTTACTTTTTAAAGATTCTCTGTGATCGTTCCTGCTTTATTTCTACTGGTTGATGTATCTTTTCTTTCACCACCTACCTGTTGGTATTCAAGATAGTCTTTAGTCTAAATATACAGTCACTATCTTGATTTTAGAAAAAGGACAACGGGAGAGCAACATACAGGGAGCAGGTAATTAGCTTTTCCTGATTTTCCAGCACGCCCTGAGGGAAGGTCAGTTTTAACTGATTACTATGGGACTGAGCAACCAATCAAAACTCTGCCAAAAGTCTTCTATTTCAGAGCTCATGCTGTCATTTCAATACTCTAGTTTTACTTTGCTGCCAAATCTTTCACACAACTATGAAGCAAAGAGGTTGCACAGATTATAAAGGTGAAGACTGACATGCATTTGGAAAATGAAAATACAATAAAAAAAATTTCCATAACTTTTTTTCAGGATTTCCTCTTACATACCCATGAATCATTTTTACCAATGCTCTTCGAGGGTGAATGCAGTATTTTTTTTCTGTAAAAGGCACTACAGTGTAGACTGTATTTATTGTAACCCTTGGATCAGCTGCAATTGCAATACAATCTATAATTTCCTTGGCTTGATTATTTTATTGATGGCCAGAGGTTGAGATACCATGGAACATGAGTTGCCTCTCTGATGTTTTTTTATGGGTTTGGGAATTGTACCAAAACAACACTTCTGAGAGTAAGAACTAGCATCTGTGATGCAATGATTCAAAGGAAATTTTGCCAGATATTCATAGGCTAGAAGTACCACAAAGTATGAATCTCTGTTGCATGCCACTGAAAGCAGCTGAAGAACATAATCTTCATTTTTTCAATCTAGATCAGCCTCATCTTTTCTTGAGCAGCTACAATGGTCACTGCTCTGAGCTATGGGTGGTGCAATACCAGAAATGTGAAGAAACTGAAGCCATCGCTGTCTTAGAGCTTGAATATTACTGAGTCACAAACATGAAATACTCAAGCCGTAAATACCGTACCACTTCTCAGCTGCAAAGAAATAGCCAAAGAAGCTGATTTACTCATATAGCATCAAACAGCAGTCAACATTTCTACCATATCAATGAAAGAAATGACTGATGTTTTTTACACACCCCACAGCTAGTTTAGTTCTATGAAGACAGAACCATGTGGCCACTGAAAGTAGAATTGTATTCAATTAGAAAAGCACAAGGAATATTATCTTTCTATTGCAAGGAAACGGCACACACACACACACACACTCTCTCTCTCTCTCTCTCTCTCTCTCTCAAGCAGAAATTACAAAGCCAATTTTATATTTTACCTAAGAAGAGAGTGCATTATTGTTTATCCATAGATGTCCTTTTATGTGCTTAGCATTTTAACTTTAAGTTGCTTGGCGGCAAGCTATGAATCAATGAGTCAGTGGGGCCTGAAGTGCACTGAATTGTATCTTTTAGCCTCTGGGTTCTTTTTGTCTGCTAATGAGCTTAAACAATCTGCTGACCTTCCCAGCTCCATCATTTTCTTTTTATCAATATTTTTATTAGTTGGTAAATCTCTCCCAATCCTAAATACCAGCCTCGATTCAAATGGACTGTCTACTGACCTGTTGTTTACTGTAGAAACTGAACTTCTTGGAAACATCTTGGAAAATACGTCGGCTTCTAGATGCAAGCAATGAAAGTTACAGGATGACTACAGAGGAATAGAATGTGTATTACAGTAGATTCTCAGAATCCATGGTTTTACCCTCTGAGGGCTCAGCTACCGTGGTACCACACAATAAGATATTTTGAGAGAGAGATATCCCATTCACATAATTTTTATCACAGTATATTGTTATAATTGTTTTCTCTTACTATTTTTGTTAAACACTTACTTACCTTATTTATAAATTAAACTTTACCATATGGTATATGATAAACTTTAAGAGAAAACATACTATATATAGGGTCCAGTACGATCTGCAGTTTCAGGCACCTACTGGAGGGTCTTGGAATGTATTCCTGATGGATAAGGGGAAACTACTGTACAAATGTCTTCACAAGAGGAGAAAAGGCACGAATAAAAGCAATGATGTAGGGATCCATCAGAACCCCACAAGTAGTGTAAGCAGTTGGGTAGTACAGGATCACTCAACAGAGAACACAGAAACTGCCTTCAAGGTGTATGGCAATAGGATCTCAAATTACTCCCTATTCATAGCAAAAAAGGAGCCAGCCAATCTATGTCATAATTTATTGTGGCTTCTGAATATTTCTCCTATTCCTTCCTGCAAAGCACTGATTATATCATCCTTTATTTATTTTATTGCATATATCCGTTTCCAATTAATCTGAAAAATGTTAAGACCAAGTAATAAGCATTCAATAAACATACGACAGAAAGAAGGACAGGAAGGGGACAGAAAGGTAAGAGGTTTTGTCTCTTTGCTGACCTCAACATCAAGTGTATCATCAAATTCCCTCAATGGTATGTGAATTATTACATCAACCAGTTTCTGGTTTATTTTTCCCAATCTCTGTTTCCCTCCAGAGCTGAAGATTTCTCATATAGACCACAGTTCAAATATTTTTATTCCTTAATATATTATACCACGCATTTAAGAAAAGACATATTGCCTCAAATGTTAATAGCTATGACCCTTTTAACAAGGAATACTAAAAATGGAGAAAAAGTCAAATCGAGGTAATTATATATATATATATATATGTCTGTACAATTTATGATCTATCATACATACAAGAAAAATGAATGTGTGTTCTATTTTTATTTATACATACAATAAATGTCATAGAAGTTTCTCAAACAATACTACTTAAAGAAATATATGGCATTATGCAGCTTGAATAGTTACTGGTTTCTCTGTACTTTATTATATACAAACATATTTTCCAATATGATAATATGGAAAATTCATTTTTATGTATCTGACATAGTAACTGAGTAAGGAGAGTAACACAATCACTAATCATTTAAGTAAACGCTAAATCTATTGGATGTGAAAGATTGGCACAGAGATAATCGTCTAAACAGCATGCTTAAACATAATAAGGATCAATGCAACAAATGATGTTTGTACTTGGGCAAGTGTCCCACATTAAGAAATTTGTCGTGATAAGATATGCAGAACAAGAGAGCTTGAATCATTTCTGCCATATATTGTGAACAGAGTTTGTTCTTTTCCATTACAGACATGAAAAACAGAAAATCCATATTAAATGTCACCAGCAATAGGGGATTAACCCTGTTCTAGTAAAAAGTAGGTCTCCTCCGGGTTTGCTTTAGGCAAAACTGTGAAATAGGAGGAGGAGCAAGTTAAAGATTCAGAAACTTTTTGGACGGAAAGTTTGATTTTATTTAATTTCTGAATGAGATGTCAAATAACCTTTCTGTTATATTTCTTTACTAAAGCCAAAGCCCACAGACTTGGGTCACAAATGGGTTCATAGTTAATACACCCAGGAAAATAGAAAATTAAGCAGGTAATTGGATCGAACACCATGTATAACATACACCAGGTACTCTGTGAATATGCGCTGCATGAATGAGTAAGTGTGTGAAAAAAAATAGAATTAGATTGGCAAATGTAACAGTTCCAAACAGTGGGAGCTATCCAGTGAGGTATAAATTCATTTTTTTTTTGGTGACAGAGTCTCACTCTGTTTCCGAGTCTGGCACAATCTCGGCTCACTGCAACCTCTGCCACCCGGGTTCGAGCGATTCTCTTGCCTCAGTCTCCTGAGTAGCTGGAATTACAGGCCTGCACCAACACCCTGGCTAAATTGCTCTTTCTTTCATATTTTTAGTAAGGACAGGGTTTCACCATGTTGCCCAGGCTGCTTTCGAACCCTGACCTCAAGTGATCCACCTGCCTCAGCCTCTCAAAAGTGGTAGGAGTACAGGTGTGAGCCACTGTGCCTGGCCTAAATTCATTTTCTAATTTTCAAATAGTATTGTTTTGGAATTGAAGCTAGCTCTAGAAAAGTAATTGTTGGTTGTTAAAATTCAAGAAAATATATGGAAAACACTTTCATGCAGGTCATCCCTTTCAGCCTTATTCAAATTTCACTACTTCCAACACTGTTTATTCCTCTGTAGGAGAGATCACTCATTGCAATCCCAAAGTTTCACACTTTCCTTCAAATTTATTTCTTTTCAGTGCTTTCTAAAATCAGATTTTTTACCTATGATTTTTTTTTTTTCATCCCAGAACATTTTTTTTTTCTAAGTTGTTTAATATAGCCCTCAAATGATAGCACAGGGATCCAAGAAAGGTCACAAGCGTAAACAAAACCCTTCTCCTTTAAATCCTACGCAAAGGTTACAAGGCTAAAAATAAATTGATCTTATAAGTCATGCATTGAAGAAACAGACTAAGTCATACACATCTGTAAATTGAAAGGTTTGCTTTAGTTGCAATCCCCTCCACTTCTTCCATTAAGTGATTCTGTCACTATTGGTATTGCTACGTTACTTCTTGAAACCTTTTTATTTTTCTCTCATTTAGCCTTTATTTTCAAGATTGCGGCACAAAACACATTAGTCCACTACAATCACACAGATAAAACCTATTCTGTCATATCACAAGACATGTAAACAAGATAGCACCTCCACATACAAATCTGACTATTCCTCATTTCTTATTTCTCACTACCATGCCTTGATATAAAGAAGAAAACCTTTTCACCAATAGAAATCAGGAAGATGCCCTGCCTAGGACTTTAGAGCTTCACAGTTTTTGGAGATAGTGATGCCACCTGGGTTCCCTGCAAAACAGAGATTGTGATGTGCATGCAGGAATTTCATTAGGGCCAACTCTCAGGATCACCACTTACCAGAGAGGACAGAAAGCAGGATGGGGCAGAGAGAATATTTGAATTAAGCCAGTCCCACATGTAGCTTTGCAACGGGATAGCCCTGAAGAGTGGTCCGATTGAAACAAGCATTACGGGTTTTTTTAAAAAAATAATCCTGCATTGAGTAGTTATTGGAGATGGCTGTCCTCGGGAAAAGCAGCTCCCTGCAGTCCAGTCTGGAGCAATTCTCACAGAACTCAACTAGGAGCTGTCAGTTTCCAACAGTTCTGAATGAGGAATCTGGGAGTATACCACAGAACCCACTATTTATATACCCGTGAAAGGGAGGTAGAAAGCTATGCAAATTATGTGGGCTCTTCTACTGGACATCATTATTTAGTATCTTTTGAACTGACCAAACCTGGTGAACCCCAACGCTACTCAACTCCCTTGTGGGAGCTCAGGTGGACCAGACCATTTACCTTTTACCCACTTAGCTCTAACCCACCCAGAAGGAAACTCATTTGTGTTCCCTGTTCCCGAGGTAAGGCTTCTTATATGTTAGGAGTCACAAAATGCGTTTCTTGGGAGTGGGGACATAACAGCCTATCAGGACGATCTTGATACTCGGGAGGGGATCCACTGAGGACAAATCTCTGCGGCCATAGTTCCCAGAACTCAAAAAGCTAGTTGACATCACAAGCCGACCTGATTATGAACCTAAGATGTTTGACAGCTCCTCCTCAGTAGTGTCAGCCAATTCTGGTCCACCCAAACTGGTAGGTGTGATGTTTAACCTCCAGCCAATCACTTTCCCTAGAGTGAAATTTCCAGAGCTACATGCCATTTTTGATTTGACCGGTGCATATTTGAAAAAAAAATGACATGAAAGAGGGAAAATAAAGGAGTTGCCAAAGATGAGTGAGAAAACACAAGCAAAAGAAAACAGGAGTGGCATTATACAATTCTTACTTTAAAATGTAGAATTTTAGGCCAAAATATTAAACAAGAATAAGTGGGATATTATGTGATGATCACAATCCCTTATGCACCTAGCAAACACACTACAATACAAAAGAAACCAAAGGCCGTGAGCAATACAGACAGGAATTTAAATACAGTCTTCAACAAGATATTAACATGCCATTTTTATAAATCAGTACATTACGTAAAGATAACATGGAGAATTTGAATAATATAACCCATAATCTTGAAATCTGTGTGAATGTCAAATTTTCTGTGTATAATGCTTTACTTACCGTGAAAGAACATAAATATCCAATGCTCACAGAATAATTATATCAAATCCATCATCTACTAGGCCACAATTTAAAGCTGATAATTTCTAATAAGTACACATCTTTCAAGATATGTCATAAACTACAGCAGAGCAAATCTACTAAGATCGTATTAAAATTTGGAATTAAAAGAATAAACAATACTCTACCCATAACTCAACATCAAAGAAGAAACCAAAACTAAAATGGGAGATTGTTTACATTTAAAAACCTACAGGCCCGGCGCGGTGACTCAAGCCTGTAATCCCAGCACTTTGGGAGGCCAAGACGGGCGGATCACGAGGTGAGGAGATCAAGACCATCCTGGCTAGCACGGTGAACCCCCGTCTCTACTAAAAAATACAAAAAATTAGCTGGGCGAGGTGGCAGGCGCCTGTAGTCCCAGCTACTCGGGAGGCTGAGACAGGAGAATGGCGTGAACCCGGGAGGCGGAGCTTGCAGTGAGCTGAGATCCGGCCACTGCATTCCAGCCTGGGCGACAGAGCGAGACTCTGTCTCAAAAAAAAACAAACAACAACAACAAAAAACCCTAAAGAATGCTCCCAAGGAGCAGTCAAAAAATTAAGAGTCTTATTGTTCTTATTATGATATGAGTTAGTTAACTAATGAATTTTTTTATGTCAACAAGACTTAAAAACTGAACATGAAGAGACACCTGAAAAGCTATAAGAAAGGCTTTAGAATACAAAATAAACAAATTAGAAAATAAAAAATACACTGGAAAACAAGTAACCAAAATTATAAACAAATCCAAGGCAAGAATGACTCCTATAAAAAAGAAAGGAGAAAAAAGGGGAAATATTGATGTTATCAGACAAGAGAAAGGAAAAATAAATAATTATATCAAGAGGAGATGATATGCTATTAGGTTAAAAATAAATAATCTATATTCAATTGTATATTAATATTTTATTTTATAACAAAGAAAAAATTTATTCATATTCTCCCATCATATAATTGTACATTTATAAGATATCTAAAAATATATAAATTCTTAAAAGTGATTAACTCTACGAGAATACAAGATTACAAAGGATTTTGTGTATTCTAATGTTTATAAAGTCCAAGTATTAATTACACATATCAAAAATGTATTCCATTTTCAGAGAAGAATAAAAGTATTTAAAAGCCTAATTTTACTAATACCATATTTACTAGTTTCCATTTAGAAATGCAGTGCTTAATATTAATACTGATTTGCTTCTGTAAAAGCACCAGATTAACAACAAAAAACGAAATGAAATGTAACATGATATTAATGTGCATGCACCTGCTTTAAAAAGGCTTTGGGTTGTTCCCTTTGGTTTTAAACAAATAGTATAGAAAAGATGCGTTATCCAAGATGGAGAAGTTTAGGGAACTCAGCAATATTTCAACAAAATATTTGAAAGAAAGGGAATAGATGACAAAAATATATGGGAAAGCTGTAAATTTAAACGACAACTGAGGTCAAAGTTGAATAATGTTGTATTGAATTTGGGGAGGCGGGGTACAGAAAAATAAATCAATTCTCAATCACCTTCCATTCTCTCCCAGTTTTGTATTTATTCATTCATGGTACAATTATTAAAAATTTAATGTATGCCAGGCACTGTGCTAAGCACCAGAAATACAAAGATTAAAGTCGATCTTTCATTTTCAGTAGCTCACATGCTTGCAGGCAGTAGAATAAGTAAACTGTAAAGTAGTTATCATAGCATCCAGTGTTATACAGTAGCATACCTAAAACTAATACACATTTAAATTATCCTGGGATGTTATTAAAATGCAGATTCTCATTCAATATATCCCTGGCGGTATCTGAGACCTGGAACGTCTAATAAACATTACTGATTCACCAATCATGTCTGAAGTACAAAGTGATAGAGCTTCTAACTGGTGCTCCATCTCTGGTCTAACTGCCCATAGTGCACACACAGATTCTCAAGTAACATCAACCTTCCCTATTTCCAGGCATCTTCATACTCACTCTACTTTCTCCTTAGGTGATCTCTCCCACAATTCTGTCTTCAATTATGACTTAAGTAATGAAGACTCACAATAACTATCAATAGTCCTCTTCTGATTTCCAGACTCTCATACTCAATTGCTTATTTGACATCAAATTTTCTATCTTTCAAATGCATCTCAAACTCACCATGTCTGAAGCTGAACTCACTGTACTTTTCCATCCCAAACCACTCAGAAAGTACTGGTCATTTCATATCTCAGGGATGCTTCCTATAATTGAGATTTTCCCCATATGTCTATTTAACTGATGTATATAAGCGCCATAGAGAAAGGAACCATGCTGGATTTCACTTGCCATTTATTTCCATTTACTAGGACAGCATTTGAACAAAGTAGACATTCAAGAAAAGCTTGGAGTGAAACGTTGATTAAAAATTACTCTCTGCCTCAATCTGCAGCATCCCTGAGTTCAGCAGCCCTACTCCAGGGACAGTCACTCCTATTACACAGACCTCCAAAAGCAAATTATTTTCACGTACAAAGTGTCCAGTACACATTTGTTTGCAGTAAATGAATACGCGATGCAATACAAACATCTTGTACAAAATTTAATCCAACTAGAATTTATTGAGCCCAATCTGGACAAAGCTATATAATAAGCATAAGAATAAAATGTAGCCATTTTGGTGTCTCATCAGATTGGTTAAAACGATTGTGTGACTCTAGTTTAGAGATTGAATTACTATCAGAATCCCTATTCCATATGGCTCTTTCATTTGATTTATTCAAGCAATTTGTGGTATCTCATCTTGATGCTATCCAGCATACAGGGTACAATATAATTGTAGTTTCCATTATGATTTTTGTGGCAGATTGATTAAAATCACTTGAATAGATCCTCTGGGGACATTTAAAACCTCAGAATTTTATGAAGACTTACTAACATAGATCTACAGAGCAGACATAGAAGGAAAAGGGGGATTTTTCAGGATTTGCTATAAACAAGAGAAATATCCCAAAACTGGTCAACTTCGTTAACATTTTAATCAATATTCATCCTATAGCAGATTCTAGATTAGGATAAGAAGAAAATATCATACTCCATTTTCTTAAGATAGCAAAAATCTAAAGGGCAAGTTAGACCACTCAATGAATAATTAAAATGAAGGGACTCAGTGTTGTAGCGACGTGTGTACAAATGATTGAGAACACAAAAAAGACAATTATCAAAAGTTTAGGAAAGTGACATGGGTAAGAGGAGGAAGTTTAAATATAGCTACCTTGAGAAAATGACTTCTAAGTTGAGTGTGCAAAGGCTAAAATAAAATAACTTCTTAACTCTGTGATTGGGAAGGCAATTTGGGCAGAGGATACAAATTTTGTGATTTGACTTGTGTACATACTGTTGGTAACAACTGGAGGCCAAGACTTTTACATTTTATGAAGGTCTGAATAAATTGTTTTAAGGACCTAGATGACTTTTCATTGGAGCTGTTTTTATCATGAATAATATTTTCCTGTGCAAACAAAAGATGGAGTTGTAAAGTACAAAAGAACTTTTTCTTTAACTACATAGTCTGTATCAGCCTAATGAGAACATTCACATCATTGTGCTACTAATACTACTGTATTTTCCCACAAGTGTGATGCATTGAGAAATATGTAAAGCTATTGAGGAACTATGACCCAATTAACACCGGATTCTCATATCCAGTAAAATGAGATTGACTGTCCTCTTTTAAATAAAAACAGCAGGTTAAATTTTTGGTTTAAAATCCAATATGTCACCTACGATTTTCATCTTCTTTGTTATTAAATCATGTTATTATAGGAGTGTCCATGAGATATTAACATTCTAGGCCACTGCCCTAATTTTGTTGTGACACCCTACTCTTATCTGTTGCCTAGGACTACACCCTGAAACATCTACTTCCATCATTATTCTTTAAAGATTTATTGACTTGTAATTGACATAAACAAACAGCACACATTTAAAGTATACTATTTGAAAAGCTTTGATATATCTATACAACTACAGCCGTATCACCACAATCTAGATCATCCATCACCTCCAGATATTTTCTCTTTTTCCTTCTTAAGCCCCCTCTCTTCTTGACCCAGTCCCCAACCTTAGCCTCCAAGCAACCCTAATCTACTTGATAACACTGTAGGTTAGCTGACATTTGTTTCCGTTTTACGTTTTTTGAGTTTTATATAAATGGAATCATACAGTATATACTTTTTCTTGTCTTGCTTCTTTCACTCAGCATAATTATTTTGAGACGCATTCATGTTGTGACATATATTAATTACTCACTCTTTTCCATCACTGAGTAATATCCCATCGTATGATGCAACACCTTGTGTTACTCATTCACCTGTTGATGGACATAAATTGGGGCTATTGCAAGTAAATATGATACAGACATTTATGTGCACGCCTTTGTATGGAGATATTTTCATTTATCTCTTGGATAAATACTCAGGACTGAAACGGCAGACATGTTTCAACGTTAAGAAATTGCCCAACTATATTGAAAAGTCATTGTACCCGTTTACCTCCCCTAGTGTATGAGAGTTCCTTTTCCTCCACATCCCCTCCAACACTTAGTAATCATTTTAATTACAGTCATTCTCATACAGTCGTGTTAATTATAGTCATTCTCATTCATGCTCATAAATGTGTAGTGATACGTCATCGCAGTTTTAATTCATCTTTCTCTAATAACTAATGATGTTGAGCATCTTTCCACAAGCTTGCTTCCCGTTCACATACCTTGTTTAATAAACTGGGTTGTTTACTTTGTTATTATTGAGTTCTTAGAACTTTTGACATACTCTGACACAAGTTCTTTAATTTACATATAATTTGCAAATATTTTCACTTTATCTTGTCTTTCATCCTAATTAATGCTGCTCTGGAAGAGCAGAGCTTTTAAATAATTTGTTCTTTGACAGATTTTGATTTAAACAAATATTTGCCTAACTAAGGCACAAAAGTTGTTTCCCTTATATTTCCTTCTAAACGTTTTATAAATTTTAGACTTCATATGTAGGTCTATGATACATGCTGAATTATTTTTCTCTACTACGAAGTATGGAATATTTGCATATGAATAGCTAGTAATTCCAACACTATTTTTGAAAAGACTTACCTTCGTAGAATTACCTTTGTATTTCTGTTGAAAATCGGTTGTTCATATACGTGTGCACCTACTTCTTGATCTTTTTTTTCCATTGACAAATTTATCTATCTTTGTACTAATGCTGTACTGACTTTACTTTTATAACTTTATGAGCCTTGATATCAGAGAGTGTTAGTCCTGCTAGATTCTCTTTCTCAATGTAATTTTTGCTACTTTAGTTTTGTCCATTTCTATATGAATTTGTGTTTGTCAATTGTCATACACAAAAAGTCAGTTAACATATTGATTGGCATTGCATTAAAAGTATAGATCAATTTGAGGAGAACTGGCATGCTAATAATGTTGTATCTTTGCAGCCATGAATATTACATATCTCTATAACGTAGGTATTTCTCATTCCCCTTAACATTTTACATTTTTCAGCTTTATTCACATCTTCTGTAAGTTTTGTGTCTAGGACATATTTTTGATGCTTTTGTAAAATATATTTTTCTTATTTTCAATTGCTTGTTGCTAGTTTATGAAAATACAATTGATTCTGTATATCGATTTTTATCTTGAATCTTGCTATTACCAGTTCTAGTATCTTTTTAAAATATTTTGTCTGAATGACCACGTGGACAGTCATGTCAGTTTAATGTCTTCTTTTTCAGAAGACTCCTTGTGGAGGCTTTTTAAAATTTTATTTTATTTCATTTTGGTTCTTTTGCCTAGTTTTACTGGGTAATATCTCCAGTATAATATTGAATAGAAATAGTAGGAGCAAATATCCTTGTTTTGTTCCTCATATTAGGAGAAAAGCATTAAGTCTCTCATCTTTAAGTATGATGCTAGCTGAAGGTATCTCATAGCTGTTCTCCATCATTTTGAGAAACTGCATTTCTATTCCTACTTTCCTGAGAATTTTTCTCAGGAAAGAGCATAGGATTTTGTCAATGCTTTTTCTGAGACAGTTTTAGAGCATTTCTTCTTTATTTTGTTAGTATACTAAATTACACAGATTGGTTTGAAAATGTTAAACCAATCTTACCTTCCTGGGATAAATCTTATCTGGTCATGAGGCATTACTCACTTTATATACTTTTTTGTTGTTGTTTTTTTGTTTTTTTGTTTTTTGTTTTAGATGGAATCTTGCTCTGTTGCCAGGCTGGAGTGCAGTAACACGACCTAGGCTCGCTGCGACCTCCGCCTCCCAAGCTCAAGTGATTCTCCTGCCTCAGCCTCCCAAGTAGCTGGGACCACAGGCGGGCGCCACCACACCCAGCTAATTTTTGTATTTTTAGTAGACACGGGGTTTCACCATGTTGGCCAGAATGGTTTCAATCACTTGGCCTCACAATCACCCTCCCCTGGCCTCCCATCATTTTAAACACTCTTGCACGCTATTTGCAAAACTTTTGTTTTGAGGTTACATGTCCATGTTCATAAGATATATTGGCGTGCAGTTTTTTCTTTTCTCATGATAACTGTGTTTAGTTTCAGGTTATCACTAGCTTCACAAAATGAGTTGTATTTTTTCTTCTTTTCAGTTTTCTGGAGGATTTTATGGAGACTTTGGTATTATTTCTTCCTTAAATGTTTGATAGAACTCTTCAGTAAATGATGTGGAGTTTACCTTTCAAAATTTTAATTTTCATATTAGTAATTTAAAAAACAGGCATATATTTACCCATAATATTCCCTTATTACCATCTTCTTGTCTGTAATATCTGTTGTAATGTTTCCTCTGTCATTTCTGGTACTGATAATTTCTGTATTTTCTTTCATTTTTCTGATAAATTGACTAGTCATATATTAATTTATTGATTTTCTTTTTTCCATATTTTACTGTGAACTTAGTTGTGTCTTCATTTGTAATGTGTGTTTCTTGTAGACAGCATGTAATTGGGTCTTGATTTTTATAAAGAATGACAAGCTCTGTCTTTTAATTTGCTTATATAGATCACAAAATGTAATGTGACTACTGATATGGTTAAATTTAAATCTATCGCCGGGCGCGGTGGCTCAAGCCTGTAATCCCAGCACTTTGGGAGGCCGAGACGGGCGGATCACGAGGTCAGGAGATCGAGACCATTCTGGCTAACACGGTGAAACCCCATCTCTACTAAAAATGCAAAAAAATTAGCCGGGCGTGGTGGCAAGCGCTTGTAGTCCCAGCTACTTGGGAGGCTGAGGCAGGAGAATGGCGTGAACCCGGGAGGCGGAGCTTGCAGTGAGCCGAGATCACGCCACTGCACTCCAGCCTGGGCGACTGAGCGAGACTCCCTCTCAAAAAAAAAAAACAAAACAAAACAAAAGAAAAACAAAAAGAAATTTAAATCTATCATCCTGCTATTTGTTTCTATTTGTTCTCTGCTTTCTCTCTTTTTCTGTCTTACTTGGATTAACCGATTTTTAAAAAATTTATCCACTTCTCCTCTACCAGTCTACTTTCTTTAACTTTTTATGTTGTTATTGTAGAGGCTGCTCTAAGGTTTACAGTATTCATCTTTAACTTACCACAGTGTGCCTTCAAGAGATACACCACTTCAAGTAGAGTTTAAAAATCTTACAGTAGCATATGTCCGTATCTGCACTCCTGATCTTTGTGCTGTTGTAGTCATACAATTTAAACATGCTATAAATTCTACTCTATATTACAAATACTTTAAACAATTACATAGAAATTTGGCTAAAACAATCGTATGTATTTATTCACAGTTATCATTTCCAGAGGCCATCTCTTTGTGTAGATACATATTTCTTTCTGGTGTCATGTTCCTTCCTCCTTCTTTGTGTGCCTGGTAATGTTTATTTCATTGCAAACATTATGAATACTAATTTATTGTGTGCCAGATATTTGCATAATCTTAACATTCTCAAACTTTGTTCTGAGATACAGTTCTCAAATAATTTACTTTAGAAAACTTGTAAGTGCCCATTTATTCTCTGCCCCTTCGAGGTGTCAATCTTTTAAGAAGTCTTTTGACAGTTTTACAGCGCTGGAATATCTTTCTCAAAAACTAGGGAGCCATCCCTTTGAAATTTAGGCATCAAGGAAGACAGTATCCCATCATCTCCCAGTCTTTGGCTGGGTGGGAGCTGAACTTGTGGGCACCGTGCTGGAATTGTAAAATGACTAGAGGAAGTTTACTTTTCCTTTGGTAATTTTCCTGGCTAGTTGGTAAAGTCAGCTAGCAAACACAAGTGGGTCTATGCTCTTCTCGCCACAGCACTTAAATGTTCTGTTCAGTACTGATCTCGCTTGCCGATGGCAATTGTCTTGAATAAAGTCTCCCTTGTCCGTTTAACATTGTGCAGTTTTTGCTTTGACACTATCTTAATGAATGTGCATTCTTCCCTGACCTAAAGGAATCTAGATTTGAATATTTAAGTATTGACACCCAATGCAACTTCTTTTCCAAGAGATCAGTGTCCCATAACCAAAATCTCAATGGTTTGGAAGATGAGAGAAATAAGTTCTAGGATCTTCAACTACATCTTCTTAGGACCTTAAAAAAGTTGCTGATACATTTGATAAAGGGTATTTTTCTCAGAAAAATGACAGGTCTTGGTAAAAAGTCCTCTTTATTTGCCTGTGAATTCTGAATTTTTTAATATTATTCTTGCAGGAGTTCTTGTTAATTATTTAGATGAACCCAGTGCATATATGTTTTTATCAGTTAATTCACATTAATTTTATGTACATGACATAAGAGACTAGGCTTTTTTTAAAGCCTAATGGACATTTCCAAAATTACAACAGGAAATGAATTAAAGAGACATATTCTCTGAGGGTAAAAATGAGGAATAATTTTTCCTCTACCTATAAAGCAGCTGCTATCACCATTTGCTGACTTGCAAATCATTACTGAATGCTTGAGCAAATCTTTTTACTTGTTGACATTGTGCAAAGTCAGCTCTGGAACTGCCTATAATTGTTGGAGACATGATTTGCTTTTTTAAATTTCAACATAGAAAAGGATATGATTAGTAGTATAAATTACACAACATATTTTATGGTACTTTAAAAATGTATATGGTAATTTAAATTCTTATGCAAAACAGAAACAAAAAATTCTATTGTATATGGTATATGTGATATTGAACAACATAATTTCTGTAACTCCATTTTTTTTCCTGATACCTTTTGACCAGGAAGTTCAGAATCACACAGAAAATACATCTGGGTACTTGAAATCAACGTGTGATACCTGCAGCACCGTAACTTTCATCAAGATACACCTGGAAAGAGAAATCGCTAACCCGATGAGCATTTCCTAGGTGCTAGCTTAGTGATTCCCAAACTGGCCATGCATTTTAGAATTAAAAGAGGTCTCTCAAAACTTGCAAAGCCCAGAACACAACCCATACCAATTAAATCACAAAGTTTTGAAGTGAAACCCAACTTCAGTGTTTTTTGAAGCTCCCCAGCATATTCCAAGGTACAAACAAATGTGAGCACCGCTGCGCTGAACTCTCTGTTAAAAATTCTTCATGAATGATTTCATGGGAATTTTCGCAACCACCCTACGAGGCACACATCCTTTTGTGAACTACAGTCCATAATGCTGCAATGAACAAAGTACTTGGAAACAAAATTACTTTTGGCAAATTCAATTGGGTGACAACATAAGACGAATAAAGAGGGAAGCGATTTTAGGAAAAAAAAAAAAAAAAAAAGGGAAATACAGCACATCACTCTGCCTCCCCTCCGGATCAACTGTGGGAAGTTTGAAATTCCCAGTAATCTGTTGGGAACAGGGACTTAAGGTTATCCCTCTGTTTTGTCTCCAAGATCTAGGTCACGGCAATGTTCAAAAAGACACAGATCTATAAGAAGTCCAGCCTCGGATGCCAGCACTTCGGGAGGCCGAGGCAGGCAGATGATGAGGTCAGGAGATGGAGACCATCCAGTCTAACACGGTGAAACCCCGTCTCTACCAAAAATACAAAAAATTAGCCGGGCGCGGTGCCGGGCACCTGTAGCCCCAGCTACTCGCCAGGCCGAGTCAGGAGAATCACTTGAACCCGGGATGCAGAGGTTGCAGCGAGCCAAGATTGCGCCACTGCACTCCAGCCTGGGCGACAGAGCGAGACTCCATCTCAAAAACAAAAACAAAAAAGAATTCCAGCCTCATCCAAAGGGGAATTGTGTGGCAGCGGTCCATCAAAGCACATTCAGAAGAAAATCCTTTCCTGGTTCTTACCAAAAGCCTGGATGTCCAAATAGTATTCACAGACAATAATCTGAAAGATACATAGACTTCCATGCTAGCAATCTAGGTTTTTCTTTAAATGAGAGCTGACCCACTTGAACCCTGTTTTTGACCCAGTGAGATTATTTTCACCGGATCGTATCTTAACATGGGATTTTCAGCTTGCACTGACAGATATTATACGGGCATATTGTAGTATGCTTGGTAACCTCATATAGGACTCAATGTATATCTGAGGGACAATACACAGCAGTGATTTCTCCCCAGTTTGATGATCATAAAAGGCTGTTTTCTCTTAGGAAATAGTATGTTTTTACCTTACTGGCAATATAATTTCTGTAACTGCATTTTTTTCCATTTATATACATATATATATAGAAATAGTTATGAACTAGTTATCAGGCTTTAAAATCAAGAAAAATTTTACACACGCACCCACATATACCTAGACATTGTTTGTTTTTTTAAATGCATTTCCATAAACATGCGTGTGTGTGTGTGTATATATATATATATATATATATTTTTTTTTTTTCCTGAGATGGAGTCTCGCTCTGTCACCTCAAGCTGGAGTACAGTGGCACAGTCTCGGCTCACTGTGACCTCTGCTCCCTGGGTTCAAGTGATTCTCCTGCCCTAGCCTCGGGAGTAGCTGGGATACAGGCGCACACCACCACATCCAGCTAGCTTTTTGTATTTTTAGTAGAGACAAGGTTTCACCATGTTGGCCAGGCTGGTTTCAAACTCCTGACCTCCTTTGATCTGCCTGCCTTGGCCTCCCAAAGTGCTAGGATTACAGGTGTCAGTCACTGCGCCCAGCCCTCCCTATATATTTTGACCAGGAAGTTCAGGACCATATGTGTTACACTTTTTAGAAACCAATAAATCTAAACGTGCAAAATGTTACATACTGATATTCCCTGTGACTTAATATTACTACCTTTAGTTATCATTACCACTCCAATTTTTTTTATTTTTAACTTGTTAGATGTATTTTACAAGTTGCTTTGTTGGATATAAATATATTTAAGATATTTATTCCTATGACCCTTACAACATGTCTCTCTCTAACTGTGAAGTTTCTGACAACAACACATAAGGGCAAACACAGTTTCACTTACAACAATGTCACTTTCACATTACCAAGAGAATATTTGCGGCATTCAATAAAGAGCATAGCATAGATACAGAATGCAAAAATATGACAAAGCAAGATGGAAAACTTACACCATCCCACACCAGTGTTAATCTTGAGCTAAATGTTAATCCTACTCGAAAATTCATGAATTACAGAACATGTATAGTGCTTCTACTCTGAATGCTAAGAACCAAAAAAGTGTAGATAGGCCAAGTTCAGCACTTAACCTACCATATGTAGTGGCTTCAGTTCTAGAAAAAGATTTGCTTTAAAATTTGAGTGACATGTATTGTTGAATTTAAATTTCAGATGATCTCAAGTTTTTCTGCAATTTCACTTTCTTTGTGAGAGATGCATTTCAAACATGAAATAGCATATGGAGAATACTTGAGTCTACAAACACCAATGTCTCTGCCCACAAAGAAGTTGACTTCTTTCTGTTGTTCTGGTAACTCCTTTTCACGGAAAATATTTATTCACCAAAAGATACAGTTTCCCTGACAGACTGGGATACAGAAACATAGGAAAGAATGTTCTGTTAGACTGAACTCACTGAGAGAAGGCACTATGTCTTCTTCACAGTGAAGCCTCCACCCCATCCCTCCCCACAGATTTCTTTCCGGGTGGGAGCTCTCCCTTGCCAGTGGCTGCCACCAGCAGTGAGATCAGGGCTTGGTACATGAGACTATCCATGTACCCAGCACTAAATAGACATTTAAGATTTACTTAATATGCTGAAAAGCACTTACTTATCACCAATTCTAAAATGTAGTGCTTTATCATTTTATATAACTACACTACTTTTTTCATCCATATCATCTAATATTTTCTTATATTTTAACACAGACAGTTTATTATGTGCCAGGCTCAGTATAAGGTATTTTACAGGTCAACCATTTTAATCCTAATAACATCATCAATTACATTTAGAACAGAGGAAAGTAAAGACTTAAAAATACGCAAAATCTTGCCTGAGACTGTACCACAAAAACACCAAAGTAAAGCCCAAAATTTTGAATCAAGGTCAATCCCAAGACTCAAACCTCTCTCCCCACATATTTTTTCTTGTCTCACATCTCTTAGGGATGAAACCTTCCATATTTTAAAATGAAAAACCTCTCTAGGATTTTAAGACACATATTTTTCTAAAAATATTCAGCATATCATGAACTAGTTATGAGGCTTTAAGATCAAGAAAAATATTTCACACATACACACATACGTACATACACATATATCTAAATATTGTTTATTTTTTTCAAATGCATAAATTTGCTTCCTTTTCTTTACACTGTGGGGATGATGTCATGCTATCATCTTTTCTCCTCTGTTGGTCTCATATTTATAGCTCTGAAGTTTCTTTTCCTGTTATTGTTAGATGAGTCCTCTCATGTTCTCATATACCACCGCAATTCTACTCTATTCCTTTGCATTTTTACATTAGTTTCAAAAGATTATTTAATATTTGCTTCTCCAAAAATTGTGTCTGATGGTCGGCCGCGGAGGCTCACACCTGTAATCCCAGCACTTTGGGAGGCCAAGGTGGGTAGATCACCTGAGGTCAGGAGTTCAAGACCAGTCTAGTCAACATGGAGAAACCCCATCTCTACTAAAAATACAAAAAATTAGATGGGCGTGGTGGTGTGCCTCTGTAATCCCAGCTACTTGGGAGACGGAGGCAAAAGAATCACTTGAACCTGGGAGGCAGAGGTTGCAGCGAGCCGAGATCACGCCAGTGCACTCCAACCTGGGAGACTGAGTGAAACGTTGCCTCAAAAAAAAAAAATAAATAAAATTGTGTCTGCTTGCATTTGGTGCATTTTACCTTAAATCTCTGCCAGAATGACTTTTGCTTAATCTTATAGACCAGCTTTCATCACCATTCCACCTGAGTTAGGTTTTGCCAGCTGCATCCCAGCTTCCAGTAGGCCTGAAGCCTGTCTTCAAATTTCAGTTTCGTTTGCATTCTATGCTATTAAATACATTTCTTTAATAAAGTAAAGCTTGGTCGGGCATCTGCTATTTCTCAAACACTAAAGAAGACCAATAAATTGATGACCTATTTCCTGCCATCAGAGTTTACAGTTTCCTTTTTTTTTTTTTTTTTTTTGAGATGGGCTCTCAGTCTGTTACCCAGGCTGGAGTACAGTGGCACGATCTCAGCTCACTACAACCTCTGCCTCCCAGGCTCAAGAAATCCCCCCATATTAGCCTCCTGAGTAGTTGGGACTACAGGCATGTGCCACCACACCCAACTAATGTTTGTATTTTTGATAGAGACAGAGTTTTGCCATGTTGCCCAGGCTGGTCTCAAACACCTGAGCTCAAGTGATTCACCTGCCTCCGCCTCCCAAAGGGCTAGGATTATAGGTGTGAGCCACCACACTCAGCCAAGTTTACTATTTTCTTACAGAGGCAAGGCGTAAATGAAAAACAATGGAAATATTTAAAAATTACGAATACACTAAAAGGCATTAACTTGAATTTTATCAAGCATATCATCTCAGGTAAGATCAAAAACAAATTTTAATGATTCTTAATTCTTGTCATTAAAAAGTTAAACGTGTATGACTGTAACACTCACAAATGTCATCCCAACAGGCAGATGTTTTCAGAATTGCTAAATTTCATTTTCAATGTATTTATATTAAACTATCTGCATCTATAATTCAAAAACCAGGATCCAGGAAATTTGTAGCCATTAAAAATTAAGGAATCTACAAGGATGGGAAGTAATGTAGGAGGCTTACATAATCACTTTTGGAAATTTTAATGGATGTGCCTTTTTGTGTCCTTTCTGCTACAGTTGTTCAGTGTTGCTTTTTAATGTAAACTGCTACCTTATTTTCTCCCCTGAGAAAACTTTACTTGATGTAAATCAAGCAACCTTGGCCATAAACTGCTTTTTAGAAAATGTTTTCTAACTGCACTTGAATCAAAGGCACTGTTATTAATATCAGCATATGAATTCAAACCTGTGCCTTCTAAATCAACCAACATTCTACACTAAAGAAGTTCTTCATTTATTTTTTTCTAAATATGTTAGACTGGTTATTAGGATATGAATAGATAGTGATAGCTTTGGGCAGTTGATGACAAGTAATCTTTAAAATGAAACAAGTGATTGAAAAGACAGCTTTGTGCTTTCCCTTTAGGGCATAGTAAATTTCATAAATCTAGTTTCCATTTATGTGTTTTGTATTTTTTCTCACTGTGTTAAATGCTAGCAATAACATATTTGTACAAGCTTTTTAAATTTTAGGAATCATGCTTAAAATAATTACTTTCATGACAAACTTAGGAAATAGGTAAACACTCATTTACTAAGGCAGATGCCAAAATTTAGAAAAGCAAAGTGATGGAGATCATATTATTGAAAAGAGATGAGGGCTTGTGCTTTCGGGTGGCAAGGCATGGCCATGTAATAGAATTCTTACCTGTGGTCTATGGTGGATATAAGGAAGGAAACTATCACTGGCTTAAAATGAAACATTCTGGCCTGACTGTGCTCTTTCCCTGATCCTAAGGATGGAAACTGAGCCCGATTTGATCATGAAGACCAGAAACAGTACAGAGGAAGGCAAAGTAACAAGTAAGAAGGAATCTACTCATTAATCACAGACCTGGGATACCCAAGTATTGATTTGACATCAGAAATAATCTCCCACATTTTGAGGGTTTAATTTTTTATTACATTTTTATGTTTGTCTATTGATATAGAAATATCTATCTATCTGTGTTAGTCTGTTTTCACGCTGCTGATAAAGACATAACCAAGACTGGGCAATTTACAAAAGAAAGAGGAATAATGGAACTTACGGTTCCACGTGACTGAGGAAGTCTCACAATCATGGTGGAAGGCACAGACGAGCAAGTCACATCTTACGTGAATGGCAGCAGGCAAAGAGAGAGAATGAGGAAGATGCAGAAGTGGAAACCCCTGATAAAACAGTCAGATCTCATGAGACTTATGTCTCATGAGACATATGTTCTCATGAGACCACGAGAACAGTATGGGAGAAACTGCCTCTGTGATTCAACCATCTCCCACTGGGTCCCTCACACATACAACACGTGAGGATTATGGGAGTACAATTCTAGATGAGATTTGGGTGGGGACAGAGAGCGAAGCCATATCACTATCTATTAATGATCTGTCTATCTATCTATGTATCTTTTATCTATCCATGCATACATGCGCTATCCATTCCCATCTTTAGTCTATCTTCCTTCTCATCTACCACCTACTGCCCACCCCACCTCATTACTGGACATCCGGATGCTGCAATAGCATTCCCTTTGCTCATAAACTTGCCTTGACACAATTCACCAATAATCAGACTGCCCTACTAAATCTTAATTAAGTATGGCTTGTATAAAAATTGCTTCCCTTGCTTAGAAATCTCCCACCAACTCGTATTTGCTCTGGAATAGAGCACATTCCCTTAGTCTTTCACTGAAAACCCTTCTAGGCCGGGCGCGGTGGCTCAAGCCTGTAATCCCAGCACTTTGGGAGGCCGAGACGGGCGGATCACGAGGTCAGGAGATCGAGACCATCCTGGCGAACACGGTGAAACCCCGTCTCTACTAAAAAATACAAAAAAACTAGCCGGGCGAGGTGGCGGGTGCTTGTAGTCCCAGCCACTTGGGAGGCTGAGGCAGGAGAATGGCGTGAACCTGGGAGGCGGAGCTTGCAGTGAGCTGAGATCCGGCCACTGCACTCCAGCCTGGGCCACAGAGCGAGACTCCTTCTCAAAAAAAAAAAAGAAAAAAAAAAAAAGAAAACCCTTCTAATGTCAAACCCTTCCATCCTTGTTGAAATTTCCCCTCAACCGCTCAGTTCAAATCCCATCTCTTCTAACAAATCTTGCCCAATTAACTCACCTTTAAAGTAAATCAGTTACCTAATAGTTCACATACCTTATTATTATCAGAATATATTTCATGACTGAATACTTTGTCTTTTCACTTGTGTTAAGATGCTAAGATGCTACCTAAACACAGTACAATTTACTTTTGCTTTCAGTCCTGTGACTCACTGAGTGAAGAATCAGCTGGTAAAATTTTCCTGCCTACTGAAATAAACTGAGTTAATTCTTCAAGTTGCCTGTGAGAAAAATCAAAGGGAAACCTGGCTTCATTTCACATTAAGAATAATCCTCAGCATCAAGTTTCCTTAACCATTTAAACAATTTATTAAAATCTAAGATTGGAAATATATCTCTCCATATTCTCTCCCATCCCAACTTAAGTCCAAGTGGCTTTTTGCTCATATGGTCCAACTCACATGATGGTGTCAACTCACCACAGGCAATATACATGATTCTATGAACAGGATGTGTATAAGTATACACAGGAGAAACAAGCATGACAATTAATAGCTATGCTTCTAGCCCCAAAGAATGAGACCCACCAAATATTTTAATCACAGTGCATATTCTACTTAAAAATATAACAGTCAGATAAAGTATATTCTCTACTCAAACATCATTTCGAAAGGGAATGACATTAGACTGGACGTGGTGGCTCACACCTGCAATCCCAGCCCTTTGGGAGGCTGAGGTAGTCAGATCACTGGAGGTCAGGAGTTCAAGTCAAGCCTGGCCGACATGGTGAAACCCCATCTCTACCAAAAATACAAAAATTAGCCGGGCATGGTGGCACATGCCTGTAATACGAGCTCCTCAGGAGGCTGAGGTGGGAGGATCGCTTGAATCCAGGAGGCAGAGTTTGCAGTGAGCCGGGATCACGCCACTGCACTCCTTGCACTCCTGCACTCCAGAATGGACAACAGAGCAAGGCTCTCTCTCAAAAAAAAAAAAAAAAAAAAAAAAAAAGGAAATGACATTATACGAAAATACAATTAAGACTGAAATGGATCGTTTTTAGCTGGACACCAGGGCTGCTGGTTATTGTCTCAAGTGACTGAATGCAAATACCACCAATACGTGACATACCGCCAAGTCGGTGGAGTTCAAAGATAGGCCAAGCCAGATTTCAACACTTGCTTTAAGATTTGTTGGTTGTGTGCTATAAGCAAATTATTTAACTTCACTGAACGTCAGTCTCACCATACAGAAAAATCAGACAACATCTTTCTCAAAAGATTGTAATGAGAGTTAGTGTAATTTGTTAAAATTATCAGTTTAATACATACACATTAATAGATATTTCTTCATTCTTTCTTGGAGACACTTAGATAACAAAATTGTGCCAATGGGCTTGAGAGTCAACTCTACTACATTTCACAGTGTGAAGAGTTTTGACTCCTCCCACGTGATACGCTATCTGGCAAATTATTCACCACCTTCTACCTCCACTCTCCTCATCTATACAATAGGCACAGTACTTCCTACCCTATTTAACTTCTAAGGCTATTGTAAATGAACTAAATTGATCTAGGCAAAGTGTTAAGTACAGTTATTTTTACATTGTAAGTGGTTAAATATATCAGGTTTTCCATTGCTTCAAAGAAAACTAAATCACAGCACTTGTTAAATCTTTATTTTGAAAATTCAAGATATAATTCGGGGGAGGGTGACAATAATGAATACAACAGAAAAATTCACTTATTTGGCCCGTCCTACCACTAAAAGCAGCAACGGTTACTGATCCTTCAAACTTTTATTAGCAATTACTATGTGTCAGTTTGCTATATGGCATATACTTGGTTAAAAAGCAGAGATTCTGGACACAGAGGAAGTAGTTGGAAACCCAGTTTAGCTATTAGCTATTTCGCCTGGAATAAGTCACTGAATCCTATGGGTTTGGTTTCCTCATCTATAGAAGCTGATAATACAAATACCTCACTGGGTTGTTCTGGGGATTCAATGAGTTACTACATGTTAATAAGATATGGAGAACATTGTAAGTATTATGTACCTGCCGGTGCTAATTTCATTGTATTTGGTGCTGTCACTCTGTTTTGTTTGTTTGTTTGTTATGTTTTGAGACAAGGTCTCGCTCTATTGCCCAGGCTGGAGTACAGTGGTGCAATCATAGCTCACTACAGCCTGCAACTTCAGGTTGAACTCCTAGGCTTAAGGGATCCTCCTGCCTGAGCCCACCAAGTGGCTACGGCAATTGGCGCACACCACCACATCTGGCTAACGTATTTTTATTTTATGGTTTTTTTTTTTTTTTTTTTTGAGACAAAGTCTCACTCCATCAAGCAGGCTGAAGCGCAGTGGTGTGATCTTGGCTCACTGCAAACCCTACCTCCTTGGCTCAAGTGGTCCTCCCACCTCAGCCTCCAGAGTAGTATTTCTTAATTTTTATACAAATGGGGTCTTGCTACATTTCCCGGGCTGGTCTCAAACTCCCAGCTTCAAACACTCCTCCTACCTTGGTCTCTCAAGGTGCTAGGATTACAGACGCGAGCCACCGTGCACAGCCATGTCACTAATTATTAAATATCCACAACATTCCTTTGAGGTGAATACTCACAACCATTTTTACAGATGATGAAGTTGAGGCTAAGGAGGCTAAGGAGGTTCAGCGGCTTTCCCACAACTAGACAAGGAGCAAAGGAAGGTACTGGGCCCTGGTTTCCTATTGCCTGAGCTCCTCCATATTTTACTATATCATAATAAAGCCCAATTGCATTCTATATCTATTATATCTTTTGAGTACCTTTATATATTCAACTATATACAATTATGTTTTATTATAAATGTACCACAAACTCTTATTATCTCAGGTTGTTTCAACCAATACTGTCTTTTAATTTAGACATACCTAATTAGTACTTAACATTTATAAAGACGTACTAAAGTGGAGTGAAATTGGAATATTTAGCTGAATGGCAATGATTCATAAAAATTAACTTGAAAGACATCTTTTCTCTTTTTATTATAGAAAATTCAACCAGAGACATAAATATAGAGAGTGCTGTAGTATAATGGACCCACATGTACAATTATCAACCCAGAGCCACTATTGTTTCATCCATACTCTCCAATCCTCTCAAATTACTTTGAAGTAAATTGCGGACAGCATAGCATTTCATCTGCAATCATTTCAGTATGAAATAGTGGCAATTTGAGGAAACATAACTGAAATTCCGTTATTATACATAGAACAATAAAAACTGCAGCATATCAACAAATTACAAGTCAGTATTATATTTCCCTGGTTGTCTCATGATATTTTAAAGTACTTGTTTTAGACCAAATAAAAATTCATTTTCAGAGATTATTTTTACGTCTCTTAAATCTCCTTTAAGCTATAGATTTTTTTCCTATTTCTTATCTGATATTGTTTTATAACAAAATAGGCTTCTTTTCTTCTGTAAAGTGTGCTACAATCTGGATTTTGTTGCTGCAACCACGCAGAATCATTTAACAGGTTTTTCTGACCATTGTACATCCTGTAACTTTGGTCATTCGATTCAAATGCTTGGTTATATTCAGACACGATTTTTTGGCAATACATATCTTTTGAATAATATTATAAACTTGACCAAGGTTTCTAATTTATCTAATGCTCTTCCAAGGCACTTTTAATCACTGAGCTACAATTAAATTACGTTGGCAGGGTAGGTTTATATTTTTAGCTTTTCATGTAGTGTAGTTGAGCATTTTGTGTTTTGGGATATTTTCAATGGCATTTTTTGTTGTTGTTGACACAGAGATTTTAATATTCTAGAGTAGCTGTGCCATCTTCATAACTTTATTTGTGGATTTTTCTGGGCACAGTATCTGTAGATTCCAACAACAATAATCTCTTTTTTTTCCCTTTAAAAATATCAGGATTCTTTATTAAACTGACAGTACCCTGATTTCTTTAGTGCCAAACTCTGTTTATTTGAAGACAAGCCAATACTCAATGGTCAAATACGAAAGAATGAGATAAATATTCTTGAAGGATTTGGAGTTTGAAAGGAATACATTTGGATGTTTACTGTTTTCTCCCTTCTCACTTACTAGATGAGCAAATTTTACTGAAATTAAAAGAAAACTACATTAAGGTGCCTTTCTTTCCATATTCTCCCTTAGAATGGAGAGAATAAAGCATTCAAAATCACAAAATTTCACTGAAGCTGGTGACAGCATTGATATCCTCTCATGCCCCATTTTATACATGAGAAGGCATATTTTCATGCTTTCTCTGATGAAGGCAGAAAGAAAGGCATTGCTCTGTTTCCTACACTCAAATAACACACATGAAGTCACTTTATTCCAGGCAACTTTCCACTAAGAGGCAGAGCAAATGAGACTAAAAATTTATGAGAAAACCAAGGGCTAAAATGCCCAGAGATTCAGAGTCTGACCTCAATGCCTTGAATTACAATTCAAAGTAAACAGAAAGCAGTTCAGAATGCAGGATGTGTGCTTAATCTATTCCATTCAGTTCACTGCCAGAAATGAATTGTTGCATTGTGTGCAAGTCAAAGCATCCAGGAGTAATTCAAGGATGGGCTCAAGTAGAGGGCATCACAGTACTCCATTTAGGACATCAGAAAAACAACACAGGCTATATCTGCAAGGCCAGGTAGCCGAAGAACATTCTGTGAAACACCAACGAATGTCTGGACTTACTCACTGAATATTTAGTTATTTTAGGACAAGAATTTTAGAAACAATAAAGCTTTGAGTCAAATGGCAAATGCCTTGTTTTCAAAGGAAATGAATGTAGCAGAAAACAGATGAAAACTCTCAGACGCTTTGGTCTTTGGTGTGGACTCCAATGACCATGAAATTCTGAAATAACTAGAGATGGGGTTATTGAATTAGTAACCACTCATTAAATAAGAGCAATATATACAGGTATGGAACACTTAACTTTTATAGTATGCATTACAGTAAATTACAGTAAATATATGAACAATATACACAGGTATGGAACATTTTTAAGTTTGATATTACATACTACAGTAAATTACGGTAAATATATGAGCAATACATACAGGTACGGGGGAACATTTTTAAGTATGATATTATGAATTACGGTAAATATATGAGCAATATAGACAGGTATGGAACAATTTTAAGTTTGATATTATACATTATAGAAAAGTATTAATACAGCAAACTGGTAATTTTCACTAAGGTTCTCTACAGTAAATTGTAGAAAAGGTAATTTACTTATGTGCACACAAAATATCTCCAAAAACGTAACTGTTAAATAGAAGGCAATGTGACTGATACATGAGGCGTTTTCACCAGTGACTGGTACAATAAAACAGCTTTGAGATTTTTGGTTATCACATTTCAACTCCCCAGCAGTAACTGAACAAATTAGAAGGGATTTGCTCTTGGTAAAGTATTTGATCTTAGGTAAATTATAATTTCCTTTTGAATAGGTAGAAATCTAACATAGTATTTTACTGTTAAATTTTATATATATGCAAATCACACAGTTAGACTAAGTGTTATAATATTCAATGTTTTTAAATTTTACACAACATTTTTAAGAGACTTCTAGGCTGAGACCTAATTAGCGAAAATGTTCTAAGTGCAAGATTATCTCTCCTGACCTGGCACTTCTCCATGTAAAACCAAGCTGGAGAAGCCTAAGGCAAACTTCCGTGACCTGTCAATTTAATAATAAAAGTTTGTTATCTATTTGAGTTTTCTATAAATTGCCACTGTATTTTTTTATGTGGGATAATGGATTAAAATTCTGTTATAAATACTCAGTAAAGATTTAATATAATATGTTCTTAAAATATAATTGTGGAAAAAATTAAAGGAGGAGAATAAAAACAGCCAATTTATAATTTATTAATTGAGACTCATTATAAAATAATTTCCCTGAAATGAATTTAAAATATTTTTAAATTAACTATTACATATCTGAAGGTCTAATTTAAGTATTTTGTTCTGCATAAAGACAGTATAGCCAAGAAGAAAAATTATTTAAAATGACTATAATTAGAAAACTGTTTACCACAGTGATTCTGTGATTTGTGAAGTTATCTTTTAGCATACTTAAGTATTATAAAATAGCACAAAAAAGTACATTATAGATAAGAATAAAATATACTGTATAAAAGTAGAGACACTGAGGCACTATATCAAAACACTAAAAATTTCCAACAAAACTTATTCAGGAGAGGAAATATTCAAAACAGAAATGAAAGCATTTCAAATATCGAAACAACTTTTGTACAGACAGGAAAATAACAGGTCTTCTTCTATATAAATCCTGTTTACTGTGTGTGATGTATTTTATAGTATCAGATTTTCAACTTTTGTGCCAATCATCTTTCTGCTATGAAATATTATACTCACTGTATTAAGCAAATACTGTAATAGTTGTTGAATATTTTACCCAACTCTGCACAGAAATCCCCCTAGTAACTTCTTTTATTGGTACACTTTCATCTTCCACTTACATACCCAGTCATCCTTCTCCAAAAAATATTAGTAAAAATATTCCAAGAATCTTTTGGGAAAATATTCTTTGATCTTGCGTATCTTTACTGGAAGAAACTTACCTGCATTATTAATGATCACAATGTAATTAAATCAAAACCATTTACACTTTTAATTTGAAGTTGTATCGCTTCATAATTAACCCAAATGGAGGATAAGGTAATTAATTTTTCAGGAAACAATTTCATTGCATAAAGTTAAATATCAATTAATATGTGTATTAAATTGCCAGTAGTGTTTTGAAAAATTAATTTGCTCTCAAACTTTCAGAGCAGCAGAAATTTTGTTGATGTCGTCTCAATGTCAAGTAATTCACAAGTAAAACACAGAGTGAATTTAATTACAATAATCACTATGAATATAATTTTGATTCTATTTAACATTTCTTATTTTTGCCTACCATCCTCATCTTTAAGGTAAAACCAGACAGGCCCTGGAATGCACAATACGTTTTCCAGGTGTGAAATAGTGATTTAAAATATATTGTTTCAGAGCATATTTAGGGAATACATCTCATTCTTTAGAAAAATACAGGATCTGTGATACCCAAACAGTATAATATTCACTTGGTAGTACTAACAAAAATCAATCATATCCAATATAAAGGTATACAAATACTCCATCTTCTAGAAAAGCTCTGAGAACAAAGGACAGACATGCTAAGAAAGTCAACCACATTCCCCATCATATAAGATATACTATACTTTTTTTTTTTTTAAGATATATTATGCTTTCTAAAGTCAATGGAGATTACATAAAACTAACTTCAACATCTCTTCCTTAGTGTTTCTATGGAAACTTGTATTTGCTAATGCTGTCTTGACAAGCTTCTTTTCTCTATATTATAAAATTCATTACTGGCCTAAATATGGATTGAGAATAATGTTTTCCTACCCTTTCCTATCAGGTAGAAATGATTATATGTCAAATCATCTTTTCATTTATATGCAGCCGATGAAGTTATGCCTTTTAACATTTTCAATGCAGCACAATATATACAAAATAAAAAAAAACTGTTACTCTAATAGCTGGCCAAGGAATTCCTAAAAGAGTTATTATATATATTTTTTCAATACATCTTAATAGAAATGTTTCCCTCTGAAAATACTGCATTCTGGGATAAGGAAGGAAGCTATAACTATGCATTTTTTCATAAGATATGTACAAGAAAAATACCATTGAAATATTAAGAGAGAAAATTGCTACCCTCATTTATTTCTGGATATTCAAAGTTGCCCCATTGGCCCTCTACCAAATGAATCAATAACATTCGTGGAGAGGTGGGCATTGATTACAAGGCTGGAAAATTAGTAATTGCTCAACTTAGAGGTTCCAAAAACAATTTTGTATTTCATAGGCTCTTAAAAATGGAAAGCTGTTTCATGGGACTGTAAGAGCGTGGATTTCTCTTAAGAATCCAGGGAACAAAGTTTGCACTGTGAACACGAGATGGGAGTAAAAAACCTCCCAGGACAGTAGAAATCCCAGGTAAGTTTGTGGGATTCCTAGAGCAGAAGGTTTACTTTTGAGTGGTAACATGAAATACACAAAATTGCTAGGGAACACATATTCAAAATGGAGTTGAGAGGTATGTCAGTAGTAATGGAGAAAATTACATAGGAGGATGATCGCAAGGGTGTCCATATCACTGTTCTGTCCTCCCCAACAACGTACAAGATAAATAATTCCTTAGCCGAGTGTGGTGATATAGGCCTATAGTTCTAGCTACTCACGAAGCTGAGGTGGGAGGATTGCTTGAGCCTAGGAGGTCAAGGCTGCAGTGAGCTACGATCACACCACCGCACGCCAGCCTGTGCGATAAACCAAGACTGGGTCTCTAAATACTAATAGTAAAAAAATAAAGATAAGAGATTTATATGCCCTGAGAGGTCTATCAAAGTGGGTAAGCAACGTGCTCAGAGCAGAAGAGGTCTCTGGGATTCTCTCCTTTAAGGGAGGCTGAATCAAATGAAAATCATAAAATGACTAAGGAAAACCCTAGACTAATCATATGTCAGTACAGAAATAACCTAGTCACCCTCACTTGTCAAGGTTAGCTTTCCTGTCATGAGCAGAAATGAGTGTTCTTTAGTTAAGCAGAAAGAGAGAGAGATCGAAAATAAGAAAAATAAGAGTTTTGTCTTTTTCATATCCTGTTTTTGTTACTAAAACATCCATATCCATTACAGATATAAGTAGGAACCTGGAATTCTGGATGAACAACTGAAGTGAAGGGAGGAGGAGGCTGTGTGGTACAGAGACGAGTGAACTGTCCTGGGTTAGGAGCTCTTCCTTCTACGTGTAGGGATGGCTGGTCAAAACTTCCAGGAGGCAGGCAAGACGGAGGCACTATTTATAAAATAGCTGCCTACATTTTAATTGTAAGCTCTTTCCTTTGTTATTTGCTGATGACCAATGCCTTCCCCTCCCAGTGCTAACCCAAAATCATGGTCAAACGTTGCCCTGCACACAGCCTGGTCTTTTGTTACTTTATAAAGTGAAGAAATTGAAGCAGTGGCAATTAGCGCAACATGCTGCCAAAATCAAAGCCTCGTGCTTAGAGTAGAAAATCAAAAATATAAACCCCAAATTTAGTGTGATTTACAGTAAGAGGCAACCTAAAAAAGAAAATAGCCTGCATATCCCACATTCCTTTTTAAAAGTCCCTTGAATTAGGCCTCACAGGAGCTGAGTGGCATGCAAGCCAGCCAAGCTGCCTCTGTACTTTCAACCACTCCCCATCACTGGGATTACCGCCTGAGCTCCACCTCCTGTCCCATCAACCATGGCATTAGATTCTTTTATATATATATATATTTAAGTTCTGGGGTACGTGTGCACAACCTGCAGGTTTGTTACATATGTATACATGCGCCATGTTGGTGTGCTGGGAGCGCAAACTCCACTGCCAGCTGAGCATGCAAGGGATCTAGGTCGCATGCTCTTTATGAGAATCCAATGCCTGATGATTTGTCGCTGTCTCCATCTCCCCTAGAGGAGACCATCTAGTTACAGGAAATCAAGCTCATGGCTCCCACTGATTTTACATTTTGGAGAGTTGTATAATTATTTCATCATATACTATAATGTAATAATAATAAAAATAAAGTGCACAATAAATGTAATGCACTTGAATCATCCCAAAACCATCCCAGTGCTAACCCGGTCCGTGGAAAAATTGTCTTCCGTGACAGTTGTCCATCTATGGTGCCAAAAGGGTTGGGGACTGCCGCCTTGAGGTACAGGGAGAGAAAGGAGGCGATTCAAATTTATTTAAATCTCACAGGATCCAGTAACTCACAACCCAATCCAGCAAACGATTTAGACTTACCCAGGAGGGCAGAAAGCGGGTTAAATTCAAAAATAATTCTTTCTTTTAACATTGCTTACACATGATTCTTTGCATTGAAAAATGTGAAAGACTATTAAAAATACAGACCACTAAAAAATTTTAATGAGTTTAAACCACTCATACCACTACAAAACAAATATTTTTAACATTTTGGCAAGCATAAGGTTGTTATCTGTCATTTCTGTTTGTTTGTTTTACGTCCTCTATGATTTTCAGACATTAACATTGTTAATTGCATTCTCATTCTGGGGAAGGTCTTATTCTCATTCCATTCAGAAACTAAACAGGCTAGATAGTAACAGGTACTTTGCTCATCAAAATATGATACAAGGACAAGCAGCATCAGCATCACCAGGGAGCTTGTTGAAATGCAAAGTGTTAGGCTCACCTCTGACCTATTCAGGCAGAGTCTGCATTGTAACAAAATCTGCAAATGATGTGTATGAGCAGTGGAGTTTGAGATGCCCTGGATAAAGACACTGCATATACCTAAATTCTAGGGCTTTGAGTAGCTCATAAATATCTACCTTTGGCCCAGCTCAACTTTCATGTCATCTGGCCACGTGATGCTTTCCTTGAATATTATGAAAGCACTTACGCCCAGTATGTCCATAGCAAACTCACGAGTTTCTGCTCCCCATATCTAGCCATCATCTACAACTGCTTATGGTAGTGCAAGAAAACTAGTGATACCCTGGAAATTGACCTCTCACCTTACCTCCTCATCCAATCTACTCCCTCAATACTTACCTCTCTCCCCTCCTCCTCATTCAATATACTCCCAAAATTAGTGTTCCCCTCAGTACTTACCTCTCACCCATCCTCCTCATCCAATCTACTCCCAAATCTATTCCCAAAACTACTGTTATCCTTGATATCTACCTCTCCTCCAATCTACTCCCAAATATACTCCCAAAACCAGTGTCACCCTTGAATTTTACCTCTCACACATCCTCCTCATCCAATCTACTCCCAAATCTACTCCCAAAACTAGTGTTACCCTTAATATTTACCTCTCACCCACCCTCCTCATCCAATCTACTCCCAAATCTACTCCCAAAACCAATGTTACTCTTGATATTTACCCCTCACACATCTTCCTCATCCAATCTACTCCCAAATCTATTTCCAAAGCTACTGTTAATATTGATGTCTACCTGTCACTCATCATCCTCATCTAATCTCCTCAAACTATTGTTATCCTTGATATTTACCGCTCATCCAACGTACTCCCAAATCTACTCCCAAAACCAATGTTACTCTTGATATTTACCCCTCACCCATCTTCCTCATCCAATCTACTCCCAAATCTATTCCCAAAACCAGTGTTACTCTTGCTATTTACCTCTTACCCATCCTCCTCATCTAATCTACTCCCCAAACCAGTGTTACCCTTGATATTTACCTCTCACTTACCCTCCCCATTCAATCTATTCCCAAAACTAATGTTACCCTTGATGTTTACCTCTCACCCATCCTCCTCAATCTACTCCCAAAACTAGTATTACCCTTGATATTTACCTCTCATTCATCCTCCTCACCCAGTCTACTCCCAAAATTAGTGTTACCCTTGATATTTACCTCTCACCCATCCTCCTCATTCAATCTACTCCTAAAACTAGTGTTACCCTTGATATTCATCTCTCACCCATCCTCCTCAATCTACTCCAAAAACTAGTGTTACCCTTGATATTTACCTCTCATCCATACTCCTCATCGTATCTACTCCCAGATCTACTCTCCAAACTAGTGTTAATCTTTATATTTACCTCCCATCCATCCTCTTCATACTATAATCTTCTCCCAAATATTATAAAGTAGCTCTTGAATCCACCTTCTTCTATCTCCTGTCTTCCTTCAGGTTACTGTGACAGCCCTTTACCTCACAAAGAGTAACCTTTGCCCAGTGTTCTTGTATGCTCGGTCTCTCCTACCACAAGTCCTTTGTATGTATCTTATTACTGCTGCATAAAATATTCCCCCTTTTCTTCATTTATCTGCTCATATATTCAACAAATATTTATTAAGCATCTAGGATGTACCCAAAAAACAGGTTATTCTAGGAATGGGGCTTAAGCAGCAAAATAAGAGATGAAAATCTCTGGCCCATATTAGAGACAGAAATCATGGGGCTGATATTCTAGTACTCTCCAGACAGAACATAAATAAATAAATATATCATTTCAGATGATGATGAGCACTATGAAGAAAAATAAAGGAGATGAAATAGGAAGTTTTGGGGCTGAAAGGGATACATACTCATAATATGATAGAGAATGGTCAGCAGAGTGCTCACTGAAATAGCATAATTTGAGCAAAGACCTCAAGTAGGCAAAGGAGAGAGCATTCTATGCAGGGCAGTGAGCAAAAGTCCTGAGGAAGAGATTGTGGATGGCAAGTCTGAGAAGAGTCAAGCAGGCCAGTGTACCTGGGGCAGAGTGAATAGGCAGCAGAATAACAGGCACAAGGTCAATGTTAACAGATGCAAGATAAGGCAGGGATTTACGGGCCTCTCTTGGGATTTTTGCTTTTTCTCCACAAGTCGGGAAACCATCAGAGAGCATTGTGAATAAAGCATCATATGACTTTGCTTAGGTTTTAGTGGTATGACTGTAGCTGCTGTGCTGGGACTAGACTATTAAGAAGCAAGGTCAGAAGCAAAAAGACCATTTGGTAGGATCTCGCAGCAATCCAGTTGAGAATACACTGGAGGCTTGGATGTGAGTCATGGCTCTGGAGGTAATGAGAAGTGATTGGGTTCCGAGCATATTTTAAATGCAAAGCTCATAGGACTTATCTTCAGTTCATTCATTTTTGTCTTTATTTAAATAAATTCCTGATCAATTTTACTTCCTTAGAAAAGCATTCTCTGATCTCCCCACATTTGGTCTCATCATGGGCTGTTACAGAACCATGGGCATCTTCACATGTATCTCAATTACAGTGGCAGTTCCACAGTTCCACATTTACTTGTGTGATTGCTTTAAGATCCATGAGGGGATTCAGCACGGTGGCTCATGCCTGTAATCCCAGCACTTTGGGAGGCAGAGGCAGGCAGATTGCCTGAGTTCAGGAGTTAGAAATCAGCCTGGACAACACATAGTGATACCCCGTCTCTACTAAAACACAAACAATTAGCTGGGTGTGGCAGCATGCACCTGTAGTCCAAGCTACTGGGGAGGCTGAGACAGGAGAATTGCTTGAACCCGGGAGGCGGAGGTTGCAGTGAGCCAAGATTGTGCCACTGCACTCCAGCCTGGGCAACAAGGGCAAAACTCTGTATCAAAAAAACAAAAAAAAAAAAAAAAAAAAAAAGGAAAGAAAGAAAGAAAGGTAACCATGAGGAATGGACTGCTCATGGTGTGTGAGGGGTGTGTGTGTGTGTGTGTGTGTGTGTGCATTCACTGCTATGTTCACAGCACCTAGAATACTGCATAGTCTACTCATCTGCCTCAATGAGCACTGGTTGAGTGAATGGATTTGTGTTCTATAACTTCAGAAAAAATAACCTTCATTTTTAGATAACTCCCAGCTTCATTTCTCAAATATTATACATATTTTTTCTTAAAATATTGGGCATATTGTGTTGACTCTCCCCAAAATGCTCTCCAAAACTGTCTGCCAAGAAATTCCTAAACACCTATCATACCCATCTATTTAGAAAATAACTTCTCCAGAAAGCTTCCCCTAATATTACGTGTGGTTCTTCTATTAGAGAAAATACCAAAGAAAAAGGCATGCTGCATTTGTTAGGACCATGAGAAATCTAACATCACTAGGACATACTGTTTGAAGTCCAGGGAGGTCTCTAGGAGAAATTCTTGCAGAAGTCAGTAAAGGGAGTGTCATCAGAGGCCTTGGGGCCATGGTGAGGCATTTGGACAGGGAGACACTGAAGTATATTTTTCAGGGAATGATTTGGCTTTATTTCTGTTTTGGAAAGCTCACTCTGGTAGTTTTCTGCACGATGGATTAGAAGTGTGGGAGACAAGAGACAAATAATTAATAAATGTGGAGACTACTGCAAGAATGAAGAAACTTGGGGATGATGACCTGATCAAAGATGATAGTGGCAACGAGAAAGGAAGAGAGAAAGTAAAAGTCCATTAATGGCTGGTTAGGTCTTGGGAGATGATTAATAGGGATGGGTCCAGGTTTCTGTTTCAGATATTTGAAAGGATGGTGGTGCCATTAACTAAAGTACCAGCAGTTAGAACCATGTCTAGAGAGCTGGTTAGTGAGATCTGTTTGGGGTGTGCTAATTTTGGGGTTCATCCAAATGGGAAACTATCTCTTTATATATTCATGTCATAAGGCACAGGGAATGCAATGGCAATTCACTTGAGAGAAAGGAGGCGTATCCTTAGAGAATGCTGACCTCAGACTGTCCCTTAGCAGTCTTTAAATTCAGTGTCTTCACATGTAAAATGGTATAATAACAACTGTATCTTAAAGCACATCACACAAAGTATTAAGTATCAATATTACTACTAAAATGTAGGGCTATAATCTAATATGCATTAATCTCACCAGAAAATATGTCTAGACTATTAGAGTTACATTGTAATCGTATGCATTTATGGCATCCATTTCTTACCTTTTAAGAGGTCAGCACCATTTATTTTTATTTTTATTTTTTTGAGATGGATTCTTGCTCTGTCGCCCAGGCTGGAGTGTAGTGGTGCAATCTCAGCTCACTGCAACCTCCGCCTCCCGGGTTCAGGCGATTCTCCTGCCTCAGCCTCCTGAGTAGCTGGGACTATAGGTGCCCGCCACCATGCCGGGATAATTTTTTTGTCTTTTGAGGAGAGATGGGGTTTCGCCGTGTTAGCCAGGATGGTCTGGATCTCCTGATCTTGTGATCCGCCCGCCTCAACCTCCCAAAGTGCTGGGATTACTGCCATGCGCCACTGCATCCAGACCACTTATTCACTTTTATGTCAACAGCCATTACTAAGAAATACTACTCTATATAAAAATGCAGGGTTCTGATTCGGATGAAACCATTTACAAAATTATTGAAAAGCATGTCTCTTTAAACATGCACCCTGACAACTGGCGCAAGCAAATGAGGGATGATGACAATGAAAGTTCTTGTAGGAGCCTGATAATGTTTTATGTGTTTTTGCTTTTGTTTTGTTTTGAAAGATGGTGTCTCTCCCTGTCCCCCAGGCTGGAGTGTAATGGTGCAAACATAGCTCATTGCAGCCTTGAACTCTTGAACTCAAGTGATCATTGAACCTCAGCCTCCCAAGTAGCTGGGATTACAGGTGCATGCCACCGCTCTGACGATGGTTCTAATTGTCATTGAGGAAGTCAGATGGTGGAATTCAGAGCTGACCCTACAGTTCTAACCAAGAGGCTGTGTATTCTTCCAGCATTTTCTCAAAGTTCTAGATTTGGTTAGCAAACTGTATCAGAGGGACTCTAGACATCTCCTGAATCTCCTTCCAGGGTCCTGGTTGTCCATGGCCACAGCACTGACATTTGGGCAAAGAAACACGAAATGCCAAACAATAATTTGTGCCACACTCAATATTTGATAGCTATTCACCACTTGGATCCTTGGCAAACTTGTGAGGCACTGAAACTTCTGCCCTGGTTTCTAAAATTCAGCCAGTTATTTGCAGTTTACCCCCAGTTACTCACGGGTTAAGAGAGGGCCCATAAGTACTACTATAAGTAGTAAGGAAGATACTCTTTTGTGTTCAATTGAAAAGTAGGTATGTTGTGGGATTTTTCCTTTTTGAAGGCTCTAATATCTTCTTTAGTTTTCTCTTAGAATTCAATCAATCTCTCCTTAAATTTCTGATCTTTGTGGCTAAGCATTTATTCCACAATTGTATATCTCTTTGCTTTTCTCTTCTTCGTCACATTCACATATCTGTCCAGTATCTCATTCTCAGTGTTATATTTACATAATTAATAAGTTAATAGTATTCGATTCTAGGTTCCTTTAAAATTATTAGGATTGTAATCAATTATGAAATGTTATTTCTTTGCTACAAAACACTAATTTGTGAATTATTGCTGCAAATGACTGCAAATTCCCTGCTTTATTCTTTTACAACAAAGCATATACTACCTTATCTAAATCAAGATCATATTAATGCAGTAAGGACATCTCTGTAAACAAGCAGCATATTTCTGTGAGTGAATTAATTACTAAGAAAGATTAAAGCAAAAATATATTAACATGTAGGTCACTTTTATTATGGCAAAATTTATGCAAGGATCATATAATCCAGCTGCAAAGTTTCAACTGAAAGTTAATTAGCTGTTATTAATATGTAATGATATTAATCGAGAGCATTAGCTTTTCATTATTTTCTGCACAACTAAAATGTAAGGCATCATTATACTTAAGATTCAGGCTTTTAGAAATAGTCCTGGCAGGGTGCAGTGACTCACACCCATAATCCCAGCACTTTTGGAGGCCAAGGCAGCTGGACCACTTGAGGTCAGGAGTGCAAGACCAGCCTGGTCAACATGGTGAAACCTAGTCTCTACTGAAAATACAAAAATTAGGCAGGCCTGATGGCACACGCCTGTAATCCCAGATACTCGGGAGGCTGAGGCAGGAGAATCACTTGAACCTGGGAGGCACAGGTCGCAGTGAGCTGAGATGGCGCCACTGCACTCCACCCTGGGTGAGAGAACAAGACTCTGTCTCAAAAGAAAAGAAAAACAAAACCCCACCATCCTAGTCTTGTCACTGTGTCAGCACGTGAAGTACAGAAATGCAACTTCCCGGTAGTGTTCCTCCCTTTTGTCAGAAACATTAAGAAGATTCAACCACGAAGTAAAACAGCCACTAAAGTACTGTGTCTTTTTCAAATATACAATAGAAAAATAGTGTAGGTAGTGCAAAATCATCAATACTTAAAAGCCCAGAGGCACTAACTACAAAGAGAAACAGAAGTAAACATCTGTACATAAACATCTTTGCCTCACTCCTCAACAAAGATAATGAATAAACTGTGAAGAATATAACAGGCCTGTTGAACCCAAGCTAAGGCATCTTTTCCATGAAAAATACAAATACTCCTTGACAGAAAGTTACCTCTGAATACAGTTATGGGTTATAGCTATAAGCTTTCTAGTAAGCTGATGATATAATTTAGTTCATATATACATTTATTACATAAGGGGCATGACTTTAACAGCAAAAAATAGTAACAGATAATCCGACATCACTAATTACCTATATGCAGTGCTCTGAGGTATGCATTTCAATTATATCTTTTAAACAGTTAACTTTTTCATTAAGAATCAATCGCATTTACCATGTAGAGCAAAAACTCATCTTGACTTCTGTCATAGTTTTAAAGTAGTTTTAATTTGCCACTACAAGTTTCAATAGCAAAAGTGAGAAGGGGAATTTTACTAGGTATAAATCTCTCCTTGAAGTCAATTATTCATAATTCATATCAGAGTTTGGTCCATAGATTTGCAATGTTTGCATAAAACAGGGATCTAGATGTAGCAATGTGTTGAGTGGTTTTCTGCTGAAACTCAACTCAGGTCTATATATAACTATTTATTCTTGAAAAGTGTGTCAAAGAAAACCTATTATAAATGTCTCCATATCATCCTAGCCATTGATATTGGTTACTTAGCCAAAGAGAATCACTATAGAACTAAAATTATTGATTGAATTTAACATTCTGTTTCAGGATTAAAAGCAGGAATTTAGCTACTTCTATAATCTTGGGTACACTTGGATTTAGTATCTAGTGAATAGTTTACCCACACTTAAGGGGTGTTTTGTCCCAGGTGATGTTGGCAGAATTATGTATGGACAACACTGTTAGGTTGTTATCTCTTATTGATTCTGACTGATTCTTTCCTTGTTACAGAAAACAATGTGTGAATGTTACCATGCAGACACACATATATGAGAAATGGTTCAAACCAGTCACTTACCAAACACATGGGGTTTCTCTTAAGTGCAAAACAGTTTTGCTGAATGAAGCAAGGTTAAGCTATCTTCAGAAATACAAATAAATAGGCTAGCATTTTATTACACATGAATACTTGCTGAGATAGATATTAATTTGAGCACATAGGATTATAGTCAGAAAAAAAGACCAGGATAGCTCCAAAGGAAAGGTAAAATGTGAATTGAAACTTGAAAGTGAGAAGGAGTTAGCCAGGGAAAGGAGAAGGAGGAAGAGGAGGAAAAAAGTTCTCCAGTAAAAAAGTAACATTTGCTAAATCAAGGACAATCAAAAGACAATGGCACATACAGAGGATGCTGCAATACTTATTAGGGTCAGGAAAAAGGAGGAAGTGGTGAGACAGAGGCCGGAAAATTAGTCAGAGGCTGCATGAGGGTTAGTAACTTCTCTCTATGCAATGTGGTGCTGCAACCCTGCCTCCTGCTTCTATTACAGACTCTGTCAGCAGATCACAGGACCCTTCCTCAGGAGCTTCTTCACAGACTAACAATTCTCAGTGCACACCGCAGGCAGTCTCAGTTAATTCATTCAAAGAAGCTATGAAGGCCAGCTCCCATGCACTATGCAAAGTAATGGGGAAATAACCTAAAGACAATTGTGGAACAGCAAAAAGAGGCACCAGGGGTACACCAATAAAGAAAAGATCATATGAAGAAGGGATGGCAGGAGGGCAGCCCTCTCCAAGTCAAGGAGAGAGGCCTGTAGGAAACCAACCCTGCCAGCACCTTGATCTTGGACTTCCAGCCTTTAGGACTGTGAGAAAAACATTTCTGTTGTTTAAGCTACTCAGTCTTTGTTTCTTTATTATGGCAGCCCTAGCAAACTTTAAAAACATGGGATAAACCTTCAGGAATGGATCAGTTTAGAGGGTGTCCTAGTGACATAGGAGTTAAGAAGAAATCACTTAGGCAGATAGTAAGGGTTATGGGAGTCCTCAGTAAGGCTTTCTTCTTTAATGAAAATTATTGTCTAACAAGTTATTTTCTAACAAACAGTAGCCTGTAAAGTTGAGATACAGACATAGAAAAGCAAGCTAGGAGCTTGCATGAGTGAATGCCTATAGGAACCAGGGACTAGACATGTTCAAGATTGTGGCTCCATCTTCCCTTCTCTTTGTCAGCCATGTGTACAGTAAAGAACAGACAAGATGGCACCAATCAACTGGAAAGCCCATTTGCATAATAAGATTAAGGTAGGGCAGCCAGCCTTCCCCGCGCTATGTAAATGTCATACCTGATGGAAACAATCTGTGAGTTCTATGTAAATCAGACACCGCCTTCTCCAGCCTGCCTATAAAATCTGCTGCAGTCTGCCATCTCCTCCACTTTTTGTATGTCTGTCCATCTCTCTTGCAAGGAGCTGCTCTCCTCACTCCTTTCTTCTGTCTGTTAAACTTTCTACTCCTTAACCAACCCACATGTGTCCATGTCCTTAATTCTTTCTTGGTGGGAGATAACAAACCTCAGGGTGTATACTCCAGACAACATAGCCACTTCACCAGTATCAAAGGTGAGAGGAAAATGGAAACCAAAAATGAAGCTCTGGCAAACGGGACAACAAGGGCTGAGTGACACTGCTGGGGTAACTCAGTGACAGAAGAACCACTGTCCTCTTGGAATTCAATGCCACACCCAGACTGGGAGGATGAAATTGTTTTCTGAGTGTCAGGATGGAATCAAGTCAGGAATAACTCAACACAATTTTGACGAGAAAGAGAGAGACTGCTAATGTGAGGATGAACTGTATCATCATATTTCTGAGATAAGACTTCAGGGAGTTTCAAAAACCAAACTGCAGCCCTCAGACTCATCTCTCTGTGGCTGGTGGATGCATCAAGAGCTGCCTTTGGGAGTTTCTGCTTTGCAGGAAAGTCTAGCAAATTTACTGGGATATTTATTACAAGGTGTCTGAATCAGTCGTGTGCATTCTAGGGTGAATTAAACAGTTGAGGGTAATAATAATTAATATTTATTAAGCACTTTCATGAAATGCATGCCATTATTATCTTCATTTTGTACATGTAGAAATTAAGACTCAGAGAAGTGAAAAGCTTGTTCCCAGCTGCATGGTTAGTAAGTGATCAAGCTACTGCCATGCTGGACAGTTTGGTCCCTGATTATACCAGTTTTTGAGAGTTGAATGAAGAGTGAAGAGGATATGGGAATACTGAGTGCTTGAGGAGGACATAGCACACATAAAAGAACAACAACAAAAAAATAAGTGTTATCCTTCTCAAAAATTGTTGCATAGAGTTGCCCTGAAAATAGCAGTCAAATGTGCTTTAAAATGAAAAGTAAGACACATAGAAATGTAAGCCACAGAACAGCAGGATAACCATAAATATTATTGACAATCAAGATCGCGCCACTGCAGAATATACTCAGCTCTAAAAAAAAAAAAAAAAAAAAAAAAAAAAAAAAAAAAAGCCACCAATAATAAGTCCATACAAAAACCTAGCGCAGGGATATGTGTCTTTAAGAAAACTAAAAGATAATTAATTTAATTCCTAAAATTAATACTTTAAGAAGACAGTAAGGAAATGTATAGAATGCAAATTGTACGGTTGGTGCCTTCTGAGGAGAGAAGATATAATAAGAATTTAATCATATAGTACGTTTTGTTTTATTTTTAAGGATTTTGGGGCTTCTTAATCCTACATAAAGGAGAAGAGTTGTCAGACACATTTCTGGGAATGTGTGTGGCTGTATCATTACCCTAGAAATAGGAACCCAGCAGCCTCATGGATAAAAGTGACAAGTCGCTGGTAGGTAGCATGAAACACAATAAAAACTGAAGTGAGAAACAAGACTGACTCCAGTAGCAAAGGAAAAACCTCATACGGGTATGAGGGCTCAGCTCATCACCTTCTCGGTTTTTTGAGGGTAAATCTTTAGCTTCCATTTTGTCCATCTTAAATTACAACCACCGCCACAATAAAAAGTTCTCTCCTCCATCTGCAAGTATTCTCTTGTATCTCAGAACAATTGCTATGTAAAATCAGATGTGTGCCAGCTGACAGGGTTTGGCTGTGTCCCCATCCAAATCTCACGCTGAATTATAGATCCCATAAATCTCACACGTCATGGGAGGGACCCTGAGGGAGGTAAATCAGTCATGGGGTTGGGTCTTTCTTGTGCTGTCTCCATTATAGTGAACACATCTCACAAGATCCGGTGGTTTTATAAAGGGAGTTCCCGTGCGCGTGCTCTCTTGCCTGCCACCATGTACAACGTAACTTGGCTCCTCCTTCACCTTCTGCCATGATTGTGAGGCCTCCCCAGCCATGTGGAACTGTCAGTTCATTAAACCCCTTTTTATGTATAAATTACCCAGCCTCAAGCATGTCTTTATTTGCAGCATGAGAATGGACTAATACAGTAATCCTTTCACCTCCAGAATTGGCAACCTTTCCCAGAAATGACTGATAGCTAGGGAATTATACAGGTATACCAAAAGTTGATTGATAAAAAATTGGTGCTATAATAAATGATTTGCTTACAACACTGCAAAATAAGTTAGTCAAACCATACAATTAAAAAGTAGAAAATGGAATGGTTTGCCTTGAATAAATAGACCAAACTATTAATACACAAATAGTATATCAAATAGAAACCTATGAAAACATAACATGTTTTTATATGATTTTTCAACTTTTGTAAGCTATGTATACATAAAGATATATATACGGCTATGTATATATTTTTGGCTATGTATAAAGATCCAACTGGAAATGAGAAATCAGGATTTATGACAAAAACCGCAACTTCCAGAGTGGTTCCAGGGAAATAATTTTTTTTGGCAAGAATGTAACCCCTTCATACCCAGGCCCAGTGAGTAATTATTTATAATCCCTATCTCGTAAGTGTTGCTGATGAAAACAATTATGAAAGTAATTTCTATTTTAGAAACCCTACCAGGGGTCAAGTCCTGTACAATACAGTTAATATGAAATACATCTCATGCTCCCACAACTACTCTTCAATGGGTTAGAGTAGGAAAACAGTTCAACATGAGCAGGAGCGGGGAAGCCCCCGAGAAAAGGGAGGTCTGGAAAACCTAACGCCCCAGAGACCACCCAAGATGTGCATGCTAGGTATGAACAGAGGAGGGGAAATACCTCTGTAGAAAGAAACGCTCCGTAAGACATTCAGTAATCACTCACTCTGCAGTTAACATGTCAGAATGGAGCCAGCTACGTGCTGTTAAGGAGGGGAAGAGGGCAAAGGAGAAAATGCCTAAGACATACACAGGTGTACTAAGTGTAGATTTGACTGCTATACAACCTTCCTGAGGTGGCCATAATGAGCAATGCAGTCACTAGGTGGAATCTGCATGCAACACCAGGCCCATGCACCTGCACCAACTAATAGTAAGGGATGATCCCGCAAACCTGGGATGGGCACTAGGTGGGGAAAAGGCAGGGACTCAAGGCAGAAGTGGGAAAACTAGACCAAAAAAGGCGGAGACTTAAGACAGAGGTGGAAACTTCAAGAAAAATTCCGACATCATAAAACCCATTGCAGAACTCTTGGGTTGCAGTGTCTCATTCTTTTTTTTTTTTTTTTTTTGAGACGGAGTCTCACTCTGCCGCCCAGGCTGGAGTGCAGTGACGCGATCTCGGCTCACTGCAAGCTCCGCCTCCCGGGTTCAGGCCATTCTCCTGCCTCAGCCTCCGGAGTAGCTGGGACTACAGGCGCCCTCCACCACGCCTGGCTAATTTTTTGTATTTTTAGTAGAGACGGGTTTTCACCATGTTAGCCAGGATGGTCTCGATCTCCTGACCTCGGGATCTGCCCGCCTCGGCCTCCCAAAGTGCTGGGATTACAGGCGTGAGCCACCGCGCCCAGCCTGCAGTGTCTCATTCTGTTTCAGCAGCCCACTCTGCTTCATCTTTCAGAGCGTACTGTTTCTCCCTATATAAACTCTCTGGTCTCTATTTTCCTTCAGTACATTTTATTTCTGGCTAAATTGTCTCTTGGCAGAAATCTTCCCCCCAAGACAATAAAAGAATTAGGATTCCCACCTTCCCAATAACAAAAGTATGTATTATAAGAAAGAAAGTTAAGAGTTGGAAGGCTAGTAAATCGTAAAGATAAATGCAAAAGGAATTTTTCTGACTCAACACTAGGTGACAGTGAGGGTTCCCAAGTGTTTATGAGGGGTATTAAATGAACTGAGGGGTTCTTTACTCTATCTTTGTGTGCTGTTCAAATACAGATTCTCACCACCGCCACACCTCCACCCTCAATTCTGATTCAGCATATCTGAGAAAAATATATGCATATCTATGCATATATTTTTCTAAATATCCTTCCAAATTGATACCGAGGTATGCAGGGGTCAGGTTGAGAACTGATGTTCTATACTGTGCTCTTCTTCCTAGATCACTTCACATGGTGTGCTAGATGGCAGAGGCTTCCTAGGGGAAAGGAAGCCTCATACCATCTAGTATGTTACTCATGCGGAGATCCTTCACATTACTTTTCATAAAAAGTAGTACAATCTGTGAACTTGGATAGGCATCAAAAGTTCAGAAGGCATGGTATCAAAAGGCACCATTTAGTACCATCTCAAAATGATGATAGCAGGTTTCAAACCCACATAGTCTGTCTCCAGAGGCCCCTCCCTCCGCTTTTTTTTTTTTTTTTTTTTTTTTTTTTTTTTTTTGGACATGGAATTTCACTCGTTGCACAGGCTGGAGTACAACAGCGCATTCTCGGCTCATCGCAACCTCTGCCTCCTGGGTTCAAGTAATTCTCCTGATCCAGTCTCCCAAGTAGCTGGGATTACAGGCATACACCACCACTCCCAGTTAATTTTATATTTTTAGTAGAGATGGGGTTTCTCCATGTTCGTCAGGCTGTCTCAAACTCCCGACATCAGGTGATCCGCCCTCCTCGGCCTCCCAAAGTGCTGGGATTAGAGGCGTGAGCCACTGCACCTGGCAAGCCCCCATCATTTTTTTTTTTTTTTAACAGAGTCTCTGTAAATAATGCAGCCCTAGAATGTGGTTTCATTTTATCCATTATTAATTTAAAATCTTCATAAGAAGCAAATTAAACTTTAGCTGATATTTAACCTTATTATCAAAAGACTTAACTAGTCTTTATTATGCTGACACCAGTCTCCTAAAATAAAATAGTTCTGACCTTATAAGGTTTGAATGTTTCATTGTAATATGACATTTCAGATTCTTAGGAATAATTGCTGTGCTATTTTATTTTAATTGCCATGCACAACATAAAATGGAATGGGAAATTCTTCCCCCACCAAACTTGAACTATCAGATACTTTTTTGATAATGAATCATGGAATTTTAAGCATTTGGTTCCGTTTTATTTATTTAGTCAATGATGGTAATCACATTGTTTATGTTAGCACAATTAGGCTGACTCTACCAGTGATATCACTGTATATATTACTGTATTTTATATTTATGCATTTTGTGGAAGAGAGAGGAATAAATATAAAACATATTTTAATGTCTGTTTAGAAATTACACAATGTGGAAGAATACCCTAAAAATAGCACTAGACATATTGATGATGAGTACACTTCAGTCTCCAGAACAGAATAGCAATAGCCATGATTTCCTGTAAAAGCTTCCAGTTATTCATTTGCAATAATTCAGAACTGTGTCCCCATTTGAGTGGCACTCAAAAATCCCTTGGTGCTGAAGCAAAACAAGAAGTTGTGAAAATTCTGCTATCCAATAGCTGGATTTAGAGAAGGGTAAATAATAATTGGACATTCAACACTGAATAACACTAAGGGAAGAATCTTACAAAGCCCAATTTTGTTTGAAAAATTTTGAATTTACTGATGTTAAGGGAAAGCCTGATTATTAGCCCTTGTTTACCCCATGAAGAAAAGATAGTTCATAATTAACCAGTCTCTGCTGCTCAAAAGTCCCCCAAAATGCTGAGTTAATAAATTTACATTAAAAATATAAGAAATCATAGGACTCGTGTTGGAACTGGTACTACCGGTAATCCACCCATGGTAGGATCTGTCAAAATATTAATTAGACTCTAAAAAAAATCTTGATGAGATTACATTTTTGGCCCATTGATATATTCATAGATGAGTTGTAAAAGCCTATCTCCCATGTTTGAACCTGCATTTGACAAGATTATTAGTAGTGGAAACCATACTATCAGGGGATTTTAAATGTGCCTCTTTGCACATTTTTATAACGCAGAGAAAGCTAGCAAAAATGTTGACTTTCGTATATTGAAATATCAAGGAGAACAGTGCTGTGCCATGCATTTGAAGAAAGAAATTTTATTTTTTCAAAAAAAGGAAATAAGTCTTGAAAATAACAAGAGGAAGGGATAGTGTGTTAAGTTAGTACTTAGACTAGTATATTTAATTGTTGCAACTTTAGCACAAAAATTCAAGGACTGAGTGAAAACATTCCAAACTATGACAGACAAGTAATTAGCTGTTCCAAAGGAAAAGATATATCCACAAAACATAAAAGCTCCATTACACAGTTAATCTCAATATTAAAATGCTCTTAAGGTAGTCTATCCTCCAATACAAAAGTATATTTAGATAATAAATTAATTTTCACCACCTTACTATGACAGATTTTGATATTATGTTACAAAGAGATAGCACAAAATATCTTATACAAAATTTAAATACAGCATTTGAAAAATTCTGAGTCTCAATCAAAAATATCCTGCAATTTGTTAAAAACTTTGAATTCAGCGTTGTAGTTCTCTAAAATTCTGATTCAAATTTTCTACAAATAGTGGTAAAAAGTGAGAAGCAACAGAGGGTAATGTTAAAGCCACGGTCTATCAGCCACAAACTGGGTGGATGTTCTGGCTTTGCCATTGACTGACAGTGTAACCTCAGGTACGTCTCTGTTTCTCAGTTGTCTCATGTGTAAAGTGGGGATTCATGTTCCTGACATATTTTAAGTTCTTGAAACTAGCTGTAATTCTATAATTAGCTATAATTCTATTAAATGAAAAAAGGAACACATTAAATAAAAGGGTATTCTTAGTATGCATGTATCATAACATTAAAATAAGTTGACATCATCAGGCTTAAGTATCAAGTTAAAATACTAATTGAAGTATAATTACTGTGTGAAAAAGATAGCAGCATTTATTATTGTTATTACCTTAAGGAGATAAAATCATTCCAAACTTACATATGAGAACTATGTCAGATATAATCATAATGTCTTACAAAGGAAATTTTTAAAATTGGTTCAAGTATGTTTTCATTATAGTTCACATTTGTTTTTTAATCTATTCAGCATTTCCATACAAAATACTAATTTTATACTCTCAAGTTATAATAATTCAATTCTAACTCAATAAATTGTTGTCTTTTTATCTGTATTTTCTGGTTTTCTATAAAAACATCTAAGAAAAAAACTACTTTAAAAGATCTTTATTCTAACTCTTCTTATCCAAATAATCTTCAAGTAGGATATTATCCCATTTTCTTTCTCTTTACATATCTCTCCACCCACTTGTAGCACTCATTCCTGGAGGCATGTCCTCTTGAATTTGCTATTAACCTTATTTTATCTACCCTGGAAATCCCTCATTAATTTGTAGGGCCTTCCTATTTCTTTTGCCAAATGAGTCCATTAAGTTTCTCTCATGGTGTAACAATCATTGTGATATTTTCATTGTTTTAGTTGTTTCATTTTTACTTTTTATTGAAGGAGCCTTAGAAACATTAATGGAAGGACAGTAGATGTAACCACAGTTAGGAAAAACAATTCAAAGACCTTCAAATTTTACTGTATTCACCCAATACCTTCAACTGTGGAATGAAAAAAAAAAAAAAATTAACTGGGCTAGTATAAAGGGAAAGGAAGGGAAAGGAAGGGAAAGGGAGGGGAGGGGATGGAAGGAGAGGTGAGGGCAGGGGAGAGGAGGGAAGGAGAGAGGAGGGAAGGGGAGAGGAGGGAAGGGAGGAGGGGAGGAGGGAGGGGAGGAGAGGAAGGAGGGAAGGAGGGGAGGGATTAAAACTTGAAACTGGCAATTTTAAATCCCTGACAATCATGTTTTATTATTTTTAAGGAAAAAGTTGTCCTCATAGTGAGCTGGCTAATAATACACACAAACACACATGCACACACAAGGGTACACCATACTAAGGTTATAAAACATTCTTTATTTCCTGTTTTCACATATCCTGGCCCAAGCTATACAATTGTCTGTCCTCTAAACGAAATTAGCAAAAATCTTCATTTATCTGTATATCAAAGTATACTAATTTGTTCTCACACTGCTATAGAAAAACACCTAAGACTGGGTAATTTATAAAGAAAAGAGGTTTACTTAGCTCATGGTTACACAGAATGTACAGGAAGCATGGCTTGGGAGGCCTCAGGAAACTTAATTACGGCAGAAAGCAAAGGGGAAGTAAGCATGATTTACATGGCTGGAGCTGAAGAGAGAAAGTGGGGAGGTGCAACACACTTTCAAACAATCAGATCTCGTGAGAACTCACTCACTACCATGAGAACAGCAAGGGAAAAAATCCACCTCCATGATCCAATCATCTCCCACCAGGCCCCACCTCCAACACTGGGTATTACAATTCTACATGAGATTTGGATGGGGACACAAATCCCAAGTGCATCACAGAGTTTACAAATTTATTTCGATAAGACGGTTTAGACAGAGCCATCCTAACTTTCTCATTAGAGAATGAGGAAAATGGCATCCACTTAGATAGAAGGCAATGCAATATCATATAACAAGTTAGTGAAAATGATGGAAAAAAACTCCAGTTAACAATCGTTTCTAACAGGTGACTGTCAATGATATCAAGAATAAGTCCTAAGAAGGTTCTAGCTCTCAGAAGACAACTCTCAGGCTCCTGTAAGTTTATTCCTTGAGCTGTGTCAATCACACTCTTCATATCTATTTATGAGACCTATGCTTATTTAGCAAATGCAAAATTTGAATGACCTGGTATTTCTAATATGGATAAGCCTCTGTCCATTTTTTAAAAAATACTTAAAATAATTTTAATAATGTATCATAATTTCCTCTGTAGCAAATTTATATAACTCTGATCAAAACCATGCACAATTTTTGAAATTTTCTGCTATCTTTCTTCAACTCAAGCTTAAATATAATAAAATGTAGCAATACAGCATAAAGAATCCTCTGATTTAAGTTTTTGGAGAAAATATGTGTTAGCGTATATTTTTTTCTGCTACCTTTAATACAAAAGGAAGACATGTGATCTTATTTGAGAAATAGTCATCTCCTAGCAACAGGAATAATGTTAGCCTGTTGTTCATAATGGTGAGAAAAAAATTAGCCTTGAAATTCAATGTCTGCATGAAAGAACACAAACTAAACATTTGTTTTATATATAAAAATAGAAGTATGTTTTCAATGCAAATAATTTATTTCTTAATCTAAATGATTCTTAATTTATGACTTCTTTGTTTTATTTATTGGTGAAGCAGAAAATAACAACATTATTAGCTTCGGCAATTGTATAAAAGATATAATTCTAACTTATCGATCATGTATAGAAATCTCAACAGAAAACACTTCAAGACCTTCAGACTACATTATGTTACTATGTTTTCATTTTATCTATATCCTAGTTTTTTAAGAAGACAGCAGCATTTATTTATTTACTTTTATGTTGGTGGTTATTTCTGAGAAGTGATTTAACTTAAAGTTCAAGCTTCTGATTAAGACAAAATCCACTTACAAAATTATCAAAAAGCATGTATCCCTAATCATGCACTTAGACAATGGGCACAACCACATGAGGGTTCACTGGAATGAAAGCTCTTTCTAACAGCCTGATGACAGTTCATGCATTGTCATTACAGGAAGCCAGATGAAGAAAGTTAGAACTAATGTGATATAGAGGCTTGGTATTATTCTGGCATTTTCTCAAATTCTAGGTATGGTTAGAAAAGCATATCAGAAGAACTCCAGAGACCTTATGGATCTCCTGTCAAGGTCCTTGTTACCCATGGTGACAATGGGCCACTTGGGCTAAGAAACACGATGTGCGGAACAACAATTTGCACAGACACTGCTCCCTATACATTGTGATCATTCAAAATTTAGATCCCTGGCAAACTTGAGAAGCACAGAAACTTCTGCCCTGGGTTCAAAATTCAGACAGTGCTTCATCTATTGTGCGGATATATTATCTATTCATGAAACTAAAAATAATTAAACCAAGATTATTAGTTTTTGCAATTTTTTTTCTTTAAATTTCCAAAATGGACAAAGCCAATCTTCTTGTTTGCTTTTCTTCAAGTTTTACATCTTTGTATGCATTCAAGGCACTAAGGGCTATTTAGAGAGAAATTTTGCTTAAAGGTTTAGAAACTTATCCTAAATAGTTCAAGTCGTTGAAATTTCATTACACACTTTTTAAAACTGGATATTTGGGTACTTCACTGTAGGTCCTACAGAATATTCCAGGAGGTATATGTCTGTCATTTATACTCTTTGTCTATTTGAACTTGAACAGAAACAAAAATGCCATTACATAGTCCATAAGGAAAGCATCCTCACGGTTTTGTCTGTATGTTTGTAAAAGCAATTCAAAAATCTAAATAAAGCAGTAAATGAGACTTTTTCCAAAGACTTTATAAACTTTTTAATAAAAGTTAAGAAATAATCTAAATGTTTACGATTATCTCATTCATAAGAGCCTATTGAAATCTGCAGATTACAAGATATATTTCACTATCACAGTTGAAATTCTATACTAAATTTAATTATTAAATCCCAGACTGTCTCAATTTTGAATAAATCCTTCTGTCATGTATTACTACTATTTAAATGCTAATAAACACTGTCCCCCCCCCAAAAAAATGGTATACTTATGAATCTGTATGTTCTCTACTCTGCTAAAAGAAAAATTATGCCTGCTTAAAATATCATTTAATTGTGTTCCCCTCAAATGTTTATTGTATGAACTTATCACTGCAAATATCCATTGTACATAAAATTTGACAGCATTAATTATATTGATGCTGACTTTTAAAATCACAAAATTATGGGTGCATTTATACTATAAGTTTATTCTTTTCTCATTTAACTGTGGTGTTTATCAGTACAAATATATTATCTAATTTTGGCATAATTTACCAAGCAATTATATCAAACAGGAGTATGTCTATTAGAAGGTCACATTTGCATCTATTTTTTAACTTGCACACAGAATTCTGTTTCACTACTCAACTGCATTATTGAAAACCTCTTAAAATCCACCTTTGTCCTTATTAATGAATAACCTTTTCTGACGATATTCTACATGCACATATGTTTCTTAATCCAACAGGTGAAGGTATAAAATGAATATTTTATCGCTGGGTATGGTGCTGGGTGCCTGTAATGCCAGCATTTTGGGAAGCTGAGGTGGGAGGATCACTTAAGACCAAGAATCTGAGACCAGACTGGGCAACATAGCAAACCTCCATCTCTGCAGAAAAACAAAAACATTAGCCTGATGTGGTGGCATATGTCTATAGTCCTAGTTACTTGGGAGGCTGAAGTGAGAGGATTACTTGAGCCCCAGAGGTTGATGTTGCAGTGAGCGATGATCACATCACTGCACTCCAGCCTGGGTGACACAATAAGACTTCTAAATATATATATGTACATATAATATATATTTAGA